>NC_023752.2:38768188-39068188 GCF_000499845.2 Phaseolus vulgaris | reverse complement strand
CGAACATCCCAAATCAGTAACAAGAGTACGGATAGTTCAAAGAATTACAAGTTTTGACAGATAAAATCAAAAAACGAAGGTAAAGAATAAAAGAGTTAAGCTTGAAGAGGAAGGTGGCGGATGAGAGGCAGCGGTTCAGTCATTCAAGTCCATGGGCACGACCTTCCCGTCGACGACGTGGTGTGTGGGGTCGCAATTCGAAAGGTTGACGCCAGGATTCTCGCAGGACGCCTGGGTTAGGGCCTCTTGGAACCCCTCCTCGAAGGTACCCGCCATCTCCTGGATAAGGGACTTTTTCTCCTTCTCCAGTTCCTCAATGGCGGCGTCTCCAGAGGTCACCTGCTTCTCCAGAGCCTCTTTCTCCACACGAAGCCGGCTAACCTCGACCCGTAGTTTGTCGTAGTCAACTCGGAGAAGGTCCATAGCTTTGGTCTGGGTGGCCATTTCCTCCTCCATCCGCTCCACCTTGGCAGCCTGTTTGCAGCAACGGTCCTTCAGGTCCTTTTGGGTTTCTGCATCCGCTTTGACCACTTCCGGAAGACCCGTTACCTGCACTTGAAGAGCAACTTCCCGAGTGTAGAAGCCTGCTTGGAGCTCCAATGCCTCCGCCAGTTGCCTCTCTGTTTCTGCCTTGGACTCTTGTATTTGTTTCAGAGAAGTTTGATAGGCTTGGTTCTGGCGTCCCAGGGTCCTCATTTCCTCTTCCAGGGTAGATGCCTTTGTTTCCAAGGCTTGGAGGGTTTGAGCTTGCAAGACCCCGTTTCTGGCCTGGGAGCGCCATTCGAGAGCCACCGCCAAGAAGGCCCCCAAGTAGAAAGGCATGCCTTCCTGTCGGTACCTTCTGGCATAGTCCCGCCACTGAAACCCCTCATCAGATGCATGATTGGAGGAGGGATGGCGATGAAGTCGGGGGCGGCAGCGTCGGGAGCCGGGGAAGCAGTGGTTTCTGGCGGCGGCGGAGGCGGGGCAGATTCGGCGCCTTCGCCCTTTTCGTCTTGGAGTATCATAGGAGGGAGTGAGGTTGCGCTTGGAGGGTTGTCCATAAAGGGGTTCCCTCCCTGCGGCGACGTCTCTACCAGAAGAGGAACCCGCGCGGAATTTCTCCTTCTGAAGGGTGCCACCCCTTCCGAATCCTCATCATCTGACAGGATCTCCAAAACCCTTTTCCCTTTGTCAAGGGGGGTTGGAGCCGATGACGAGGCCGCAGCTAGGGGAACGGCGGCGATAGGCGGAGGAGAATTGGGAGTTGGAAGCACTTTGGAGCCAGGTGGAGATGTCGGAGATGGGCTAGAAGGAGCTTCAACGGTGACTGGAGGTGGCGGTGACAGAGCCGGTGGGAGAACCGAATTGGCAGCAGGGCTGGAGGAGGCGCCTGCCTTGGCGGCACGAGCCTCCTTCAGTGCTTTCGCCAACATCATTCTTTTGGAAGCGCCGATCACCGATCCTACATCAAGACAGGCCAAACAGCAAGGATTCGTACTAGAGCAGTTATGCGAATTCACAATACATGAAGAGACGTGAAATGCAAGTAACATTGTACAGCGAAAAATGGTAGCATATGTTTGATTCAGATGAATCAGAAGGAAGATTCTATGGCCAAATATATGCAGATAACCACAACAACTAATGCATCATAAATCACCAAGGGCAGATACCGAAGTAGGTAGAAAGCCCATGGGCATTGAATTCGTTCGCGATGAGTTTGGCTGTGTCAAAGACTATTCCCAGTCCCGCCAAGACTTTGCATACATCCCGGTCAGGCGGGGCAAGCTCGTCCAGAGCCAAGGGCTTCATGGTTATGGGTTTGTCTGTCCAGTACAGGGGAAAGCCCTCTAGGATGGTAGGATCGCGCTTGGTCGCGCGTACCTTGAAGAATTTCCCCTTCCATCCTTTGAACAAATTCTGGAAGAGCGTAAGGATGATGCGCCCGGCGATGCCAGAAAAGCTCATCCAAAGGCTTTTCCCTTGCTTCTTTACCTCGAAGAAGTGAAGAAAAACGTCCACAGAGGAGGGAACACCTAGATAGCCGCAGAGAATTTGGAACCCCCTCACGAAAGCCCAACTGTTGGGATGGAGTTGGGCGGGAGCAGTGTTTATCTCTGTCAGTAGCTCTTTTTCGAAGGGAGTGAGGGGCAGACGCAGGCCCACCCTCTTGAGCACCATTTGATAGAGGAAGAAGAAAGGGCATCCCCCAGTATCCCGTGAGTCCGCACAAACGGGCAGCCCAGGTCGCACCCGGCTTACCAGGACTTGGGAGTTGTGATTTTTGTGGAAAGCATTGAAGTTACAGAGAGCAGGGTCCCCCCTGTGAGCCTCCACGTCCTCAACAGAGTTCAGGAGGGAACATTCGTCCAGAAGTTCGTCGGGGGCCCAGTCATATTCGCCCTTATAATAAGACTTAGGGAGCGGGGGAGGCGCGGTGGTCTTAGTTTTCGCCATCAATGCCAATGCTGAAGATCAAAAGAGAAAGAAAGGGTTCAGAGAAAAGGGGTTGGGGAGAAGAAAAGGGAAAAATGGAAGAACCCTAGGAGCGCCCTACCCACAAGAGAACGAAGGGAAACGAGAGGAACAAAGAAGCATACAAACAATATCCAGAGAAATGCGGTAATATGGACAGTCCCAGGCAGTTCAAACAGTAAAGAGAATCATCAAGGAGGGAAAAACCGTACCTTTGGGGGCTGAAGGGCGTGGAGAGCGGAAGTGCGAACGAACAGGGGTCGCAAGAGAAGGGATTTAGAGAAGATGAACAGTGACAGAGGGCAGAGAAAGTGGATGTAACAGTAGTGGCAAGCGCGGGGTTTGGTAACTTAAACGTTACGAGAAGCGCGAGGGGCAACAAAGGATAACCGTGTGATGACGCCACGTGTTGCAAGATTAAGCGCTTAAGGGGAGCGCAAGAGGTTCTTGAAGACGACCGCACGATGAACCACGTGGCACGCGATTAAGCGCAACTTCAAAAGACATCATTTTTCCCATTTCAGGGATGTCCAATCAGCCATTAAGAATACCTCTGTGGTTCAGAAGGTGTCACGTCAGTAATTCGAAAAATTGCTGAGTCAGCAGAGAATGACACGTCATCAGGAAGGCACGTGGACGGCGTGGACGAGGCTTTAGTCTTTGCGCTGAAGACAAGTCTTCGGCTTAAGACTGGGGGGCTTGTGAACCGTCCCGTATCCGGGCGCTGACTAAGTCAAGGTCAAAGTCAACGACTGGAAGGTCAAAGTCAACGCAAGGCGTCGCCTAGGTGTAGAGACGCCAAGAGGAAGCGTCGCCAAGGCAAGGCGTCGCCAGGGCAAGGCGTCGCCAAGGCAAAGCGTCGCCCAGATGGAGGCATCGCCCAACCAGGGCGTCGCCAGATCAAACACTGTAAAAACAAGGCAATCACAGTGCGGTTCCCCGATACCCATGGGTAGGAAAGACCATGGAGGGAGCGACACCGTGGGAAGGCCTCAGGTCCCGATAGCTCGGGAAAGCGGTAAAGAGAAGGAAAAGGTGGCTTCAAGGCCATAGTAATAGTACCAGTGAAGGGCAGCCTGACTCGTGAAGTGCTCCTGCCACCCCAGAGACGCCTGTGGGGCAGATACGACTCAAGAGGAAAGTCACGCCCAGGGCAATCGGGTGCAGAGCACAAGAAGAAGGCAGATACGCTCTCAAAGTAAGTGGCTAGATACTTGGGGGCATGAGTTGGCACCCAAAAAGTCACCCCTAGCACAGTAGCACTCCCAAGCAGGAGGACTCACACGTAGAAACGTCCCCAGATGGGCAGAAACGCCCCCAGATGGGGTCACGGCGTCGTGAGGCCCTCCACGTGTACAACAGCCATGTCAGAATGGAAACACCCTTAGTCAGGTGCCAGGTAATTCATCATTCAATACAGTTTCCCTTTCGAGCATTCAGGTACTATAATGGCTCCCAAGCGTTTCAACGTCTTAAATGCGCTACGTTTTCTAAATTAAACGCTTTAATGAGTGCGTTACGTTTGTGATTAAAAGCGCTTTAAGGCGCTTTAAATGCTTGGGTAGTTTAAATAGCGCGGAGAATGTTGGGAAAAGGGTTGGAACTTTCGGCAAATTTACCAGAGAACTCTCTAGTTGCTTGCTCGTGCTTCAAGGTTACGTACAAGTGACTGGGGAATATTTTTGCCTGAAGGAGACAACACACACAGAATACACAGTTCATTTTTAAGACCTTCAGAGTGCCATACGCGGTTCTCAGACACGGAGGTGCATAGTTTTGGTGTTTCTTGCTGGCTGACTTGAGCGTCGGAGTGCAAACGGCCGCTAGGGCGCCCTTTTGTCCTCTTTTTGCAGGAATCCACAGGTAACCAGTGGGAAGGAGTCCCTAGCTGACGGTTGAGGTCACGCACGAAGACGTCCCGGTCAACCGGACGGAACAAAACCGAAGAGCTCGAGCAAAGCTCCGCCCAAGTCCTTGTCGTCGAGTTCGACGCCGCCCTGGAGCAAATCGCTTGCCAGTACCCCGAGCTCGACCTCTCCATGGTGTCGATCTGCAACGAAGTGGTGGATGGGAAGATCGTGCCTTCTGAAGATTGATCACTTCCCTCCATCACTTGTTTCCTGAGATTTAGCGCTTATTTCTGTTTGTACGACCTTTACTTGTAATAATTTTTTCTTTTCTTCTTATGCATTTGAACTGATACCGCTTCTATTATAACTTCTTCCGCTTTTGCACCTCGTCTTTCTGTTTACTCCGCATTCTTTAACCTTCATATGCTTTCTTACTCGCACTTTGAACTTCAGCAAACCATCAATCTCATAACAACTCATCAAACTGTTAACTCGAAGTAAAGCTTGAGCAACTTATCAACTCTCAACCGATGACATTTTAATAACTTGTGAACTTAAGGTAACGAACTTCAACGTGAAACTACTTACTAAACAGCAAGTTTCAAACCACACTGATATTTTAAGATACAGTTCACCTGATCTGCTCCATCGAAGTGGGCCCTTACTCCTGTCATCGCCTGTGGTTCTTCTGATCGCCGTAGTATTTTGGCGATGTGGCCCTTCTCATCTTCGTAACTTGATCATTGTTCCCTCATCTGGGGTAGAGGCGCCTTTCGGATCCTCCTCTACCTCCCTGAGTTTCAGAACAATGATCTGGTCTTACTGGGTCAATATTGATGTTTCACTTAAAGGGGAAAAGGCATTTCCTTCCTTTCCCACCACTTAAGGTCATAAACACCCCTGACTTTTCAGCTCGTCTTGCCTGAACTCGCTCAACGGCGAGAAGGACTTTATCTAGTGCCTCTACTTTGCCCAGGGTTTACATCTCCTCTTCCCCGGATGCACTAAGGACTTTTAATCTTGCCTCTATCTGTTGGTGCAGAGAGGTCTTTTAATCTGATTTCGCCTGCGCTCGCACAAAGTCGAGGAGGACTTTATCTGGTGCCTCTACTTTGCCCAGGGATTACATCTCCTCTTCCCTGGATGCATTGAGGACTTTTAATCTGTTCTCGCCTGCACTCGCACAAAGTCGAGGAGGACTTTTATCTCTTTCTCGCCTCAAGACGCACGAGGGCGTTGAGGTCTTTTAATCATTGCTGGTGCCTCTGATCGTCGAAAGACGACGAGGACTTTAAAACTTTAACTGTGCCGCCGATCGCCGAAAAGCGATGGGGACTTTAAAACTTTAACTGATGCCGCCGATCGCCGAAAAGCGATGGGGACTTTAAAACTTTTAACTGAGAGCATGCACTTTTTCTACAAGCTTTCAACACAAACATGCATGCAAACTCAAAAACTTAAGCTTGAAAAGTCTTCTTTTATTGGGTGGCCTCATTAAAAACCCTCCTTAGGGAAAAAAGAGTGCCCCCTTTAAACTGTTTTTAACAGAAAGCTTGCAAATCTTTTCATGTTCGTTTCTACTTACAAAGCTTTAACTGTAATATAACTTGAGTTGTGTGGCGTTCCAAGTGCGAGGAATCGCCCCTCCTTCCAATGTCTTTAGGCGGTAGGCGCCGTTCCCGAGCGCCTCGGTTATTCTGAACGGTCTTGTCCACTTAGGCGATAACTTGTTTTCCATCTCGTACTGGTGGGCCTTCCTCATCACCAGGTCGCCCTCTTTAAACTGCCTTGGCATCACCTTCGAGTTGTATCTTCGTTCGATCCTCCTTTTCACTGCCTCGGCTTTTACTCTCGCCTCCTCCCTGACCTCATCCAGCAAATCCAGATTCAACCTTCTTTCTTCATCCGAGTGTTCCGCTACAAAGTGCTAGAATCTCAGCGAGCTCTCCTGGATTTCCACTGGAATCATTGCGTCGCATCCATAGACCAAGCTAAACAGGGTCTCGTGGGTTCCTGACTGCTCGGTGGTGTGGTACGCCCAGACTATGCGGGGTACCTCCTCAGCCCACGATCCCTTGGCTTTCTCTAGCCTTCTCTTCAAGCCTCTTAGCAACACCCGATTAGCGGACTCTACTTGGCCGTTTTTCTGAGGGTGCTCGACGGATGCAAACACCTGCTGAATTCCCACCTTTTCGCACAGCTTCTTCAGCAGGTGACTTGCAAACTAAGTCCCGTTGTATGACACCAGGCGCTTAGGCACACCAAACGGCACACGATGTTCTTCCATACAAAGCTCTTGATCTTGTGTGCGGTGATCTGGGCTACTAGTTCTGCTTCGATCCACTTGGTGAAATATTCAATCGCCACCACCAAGTACTTCATCTGCCTGATCGCCAATGGGAAAGGTCCCAGGATGTCAATTCCCCACGTATGAAACGGCCAAGGGCTGTAAATCGACTTTAACTCTTCTGGAGGCGCTTTGTGCCAATCGGCGTGCTGCTGACATTGCTTGCAACACTGTGCATACTTCTTGCAGTCCTCCCTCATTGTTTGCCAGTAGTAACCTGCACGGAGAGTTCTTGCAGCTAGAGCTCGACCCCCGACGTGACTTCCACATATCCCTTCATGGAGCTCGGCCATAATTCTTGTACATTTTTCTCCGTGCACACATTCCAGGAGTGGGTGTGTGAACCCAAACCTATACAACTCGCCATCAATCATTGTGAACTTGCTGCAGTTCTTCTTTATCTTCCTAGCCTCCGTCGGATCCAGCGGGAGAAGGCCATCTGCCAGGCAGCGCTGGTACTGGGTTATCCATGTGTCTGGCTCATGTGTGGCACAGACTTGCGTCATGTTCACCCTCTCCCCCCGACATGCTCTTATTCTCGGCGATCTCAAGGTCTCCTGAGTCAAGGACCTGTGACTCCTCGCCGCTTTCTCCGTCGACTTGCTTATCTGAAGAACCAGGTGGTCTGCCACAAATGCTCTAGGCGTCTTCAGAGTTTCTTGGATCACCGTCCTCTGCCTACCCCCCTTGCCCGAACTGGCGAGCTTGGCTAGCAAATCTGCTCGGGCATTCTGCTCTCTGGGCACATGCACCACTTCAAACGAGACAAAGGAACCCTTCAACTCCTGCACATACTCCAAGTAAGCCGCCATTTGTGGATCCTTGGCCTGGAACTCGCCTGTTACTTGTCCCGTGACTAATAACGAGTCACTCTTAGCCATCAGCACCCTAGCTCCCATCTCCTTGGCCAGCAAGATTTCGGCGATCAACGCCTCATACTCTGCTTGATTGTTGCTGGCTTTGAAGGCAAACCTCAGGGACTGTTCTATCAGCACGCCGTTGGGCCCTTCTAGAATGACTCCAGCGCCGCTACCCTGCTGGTTCGACGATCCGTCCACCGAGAGCACCCAACGAAAATCATCCCCTTCAACCCGTGCTGCTTCTGACGAGAGTTCGACCATAAAATCGGCGAAAATCTGCCCCTTGATCGGACCTCGGGGCTCATACTTGATGTCGAACTCCGACAGCTCCACCACCCACTTCACCATCCTCCCAGCTACATCAGGCTTCTTCAGGACTTTCTGGATCGGCAAGTCGGTCATCACCAGTACTGTAAAATTGTGAAAGTAGTGGCGCAACCTCCTCGCTGAAAATACCACAGCCAGTGCAGCTTTCTCCAAGGCCTGATACCTCACCTCCGGGCCTTTGGGCCTTTGGGCGAGCACCGCACTCACCGCCCTCTCAGTCACAACAAAATACAACCTGAGAGGGGTTCCTACCAGGGTTTGCACAAAACCGGCGGGCTCGCCAGGTACTCTTTAAGCCTGACGAAGGCCTCTTCGCACTCCTTCGTCCAGGCAAACTTATTGTTTCGCCTTAAACACTGGAAGTACGAATGGCCTTTCTCTCCGCTAGCTGATACGAAACGAGACAGGGCGGCCATCCGACCTGTAAGTTCCTGCACCTCCTTCACAGTAGCCGGGCTCCTCATAGCCAAAATGGCAGCAGACTTATCAGGATTTGCCTCTATTCCTCTTTCAGTTAAGAGGAATCCCAAGAACTTCCCTGCCTCCACGCCAAAAATGCACTTCTCGGGGTTCAGCTTTAACCTGAACTTGGCGATTGTGGTGAACAACTCCTCCAGGTCCGCAACGTGCTTGCTCTTTTCCGGCGAGGTCACGACCATATCATCCACGTACGCTTGCACATTCCTTCCCAGCATTGGTGCAAGTACCCTATCCATCAATCTTTGGTACGTGGCGCCCGCGTTCTTCAGCCCAAAGGGCATCACCTTGTAGCAGTAGCACGATCTCTCGGTCATGAAGGCGGTCTTCTCTTCATCCATGGGATGCATCTTTATCTGGTTGTACCCCGAGAAGGCGTCCAGGAAACTTAGCAACTTACACCCTGCAGCACTGTCGACCAGGGCGTCTATGCTTGGCAAAGGATACGAGTCCATTGGGCAAGCCTTGTTCAGGTCAGTGAAGTCGACGCACATGCGCCACTTCCCATTGCTTTTCTTCACCAGCACGACATTGGCCAACCACTCAGGGTACTGGACTTCCCTGATATGGCCTGCGGCGAGGAGCTTCTGTGTGTTCATCCCTGATCGCTTGCCTCCTCTCCTCGTTAAACTTCCTTCTTCTCTGCCGCACTGGTTTGACCTGGTTGTCAATTGCTAGATGATGGCACAAGAAGTCGGGGTCGATTCCCGGCATGTCTGAAGCAGACCATGCAAAAGCATCCAGATGCCGCTCTACCACCTTGGCGATCTGGTCTTGGAGCTCAGCCTCCAAATATCTTCCCAGCTTGAAGACCTTTCCCCCGATCTCCCTTTCGAGCCACTCCTCGACGGGTTTGGGTCTGGTTTCCCTGGCGATCACCGCCCTAGCGATTCCCAGTTCCCTCGCTTCCTCTGGGCGGTTCCTCGCCTCTTCTTCCCGATCGGCGTTCTCTCCCCTTGCTCCAGCATCTACCATGACGACATCGCTGCCGGCGGTCGCCTCCATCGTCGTCGACCTGGGCTTCACACCGGGAGGCGGGGTGGTCGTGATGTAACTTACTGACCTCTTATTCTTCAGGTTATTCTCATAGCACTTCTTTGCTTCCTTCTGGTCAGATTTGATGGTGATCACCACCCCCTCCATAGACGGCAACTTCACCTTCATGTGCCTGGTCGAGGGCACAGCTCCTATTCTGTTGAGTGTTGGTCTTCCCAACAGAATGTTATATGCTGAGGGAACATTCACGACGAGGTACTTGATTTTCTCCGTCCTCGACCCCGCCTCATCCGTGAATGTAGTTCTTAACTCGATGTACCCCCTGACCTCCACCTGATCGCCAGCAAACCCATACAAGCACCCTCCATAGGGCCTCAGCTGGTCAAGGGGTAATTGCAGCTGTGTGAAAGTCGGCCAGAACATCACATCTGCCGAGCTTCCTTGGTCCACCAGTACCCGGTGAACCTTCCTTCCCGCTGTGACAAGCGAGATAACTATGGGATCGTTGTCGTGAGGCACAATGTCCCTAAGATCTTCTTTCGTGAACGTGATGTCCACATCTGGCGAGTGGTCCTCGAACATGTCCACCGTCATCATAGACCTTGCATATTTCTTCTCTGTGATGCGGTGCATCCACCACCCGAGAAACCTCCAGCGATGGTGTGGATCTCTCCATGAGTGGGCATCTCATGCTGAGCCTCACCACCCGCCGGCTGGGAGCTCGACGCGCCCCCCGTCCTCCTGACCAGGTCGTCGAGCTGGTACCCCAGTGCCAAACACGAATCAACGGTGTGACCGAAACTCTGGTGGAACTCGCACCAGGCGTCTGGTTTTGGTCCTAACACCTTGTCGCCCACTTTCTCAGGTGCCTTAAGCCTGGCTGCTATGTTGGGAATGGCGATCAGATCCGCCAACCCCATGACAAACTTATGCTTTGGCGGGCAATTGTACTCCCTGGGGCGCCCTGGGCCCCTTCCCTTGTTTTTTCTTGGATCATAAGGATGGCGAGTCCTTTGATCCCTCTTGGCCGCCGCCGTCTCCAGCACCCTCTGTGGCTGGATCCTGGTCTGGGCACGTGGCCTAGCAGGGGCCACGCTTCCTCTCTTTTCGGCGACTTCACTCTCGTCGGCGATGTGGGCCACCGCAAGTCGCCTAACCTCAGCAAACGTGGCGGGGTGAGCCCTAATCAGCGCCTCACAGAAAGGTCCCGGCAGCACGCCCTTTTTGAAGGCGTATACCAGCATCTCCTCGTCTTTCGTAGGCGAGCGGACCATCTGTGCTCCAAAACGATTCAGATAGTCTCTAAGGGACTCTCCCTGGTATTGCCTTATGTCGAACAGGTCATAAGATACCCTGGGTGGCGCCTTGTTCACAATGTACTGCTCGACGAAAAGCTTCGAAAACTGTTGGAAATTGGTTATGTGACCTGTAGGCAAGCTCACGAACCATTCCAGCGCTGTTCCCTGGAGCGTGCTCACAAACATTTTGCAATATACAGCATCCGAGCCTCCTGACAGCATCATCTGCGTGTGGAACATGGTGAGATGTGCCTCAGGGTCCTCCACGCCGGTGAAAGTAGCCTTCACAGGTACCACGCTCGCAGGGATAGGCATGTCTGTGATCGCCTGAGCAAACGGCATAGGGAAAACGCGAGGTGGCGACGACGGTGCGACCTCTTCAGCGACTGGGCGTCCTCTCTGCTCCTGAAGAGCTTGGCGCAACTCCTCAGTCACTTTGCTGAGCTCTTCATTCCTGGCCTGAGAGGCGACCAGGTCCTCATGCATCTTTGCCTGCTCTATGCGCGAGGCATCCACATTCGCCTGCAGCGCACGCATGATCTCCATCATCTGCGCCATGGTCATGGCGCCTTCTGCAGCAACTGGCACAACGGGACTTGAACGGTTGCTTCTCATCTTTCTCATGAAAACTCGGCAAACCAAAGTTCAACGAACAAAACCTCCTCCAGCAACGATCGATCCAGTAATCAATCGGTTAAAAACTCTAAAACTCCCAAGAACTTCCGCAAACGCAACTGCAACAGCACGCCGATAGATTCGGACGTCGAAACCTTCACAAAAACTTGCACCTTCACCACAAAACCACCGCTTCTCCAGCAAGCTCCCGATTCACTAACCGCGCGAACGCAATCGAACGGAAAAAAAAAACACCGAACAACCGATTGAAAACCGCGCGAACAGCAAGAAACTCCAAGAAAACCGATTGAAAGCTTGAACGAATGGTGGAAAACCTCACACTACCGATTAAAACCCAAACGAACGGTAGAAACCTCGAATTCTCCGAACAAAACTCGAACGAACGGTGGAAAACTTGAAATCACCGAACAAAAGCTTGAATGAACGGCGGAAAATGGTTGCACCAGCACACAACCACACAGAAACTACAGAAACTCCAATAACTCACGCTGTGGATGGGGACAGGTTTTACACGGCCCCACGGTGGGCGCCTGATGATCCTGCCTGTTGACCAGAACGCGAGAGCCTTGCCTCGTCCAAGGTGTTCTTCCTCTGGATCGGCTTTGCACCACGCAAGCTTCCGTCCTTCACCTCAATTCACCTCAAGAACCTGCAAAAGACAGAGTGGCGCCGCTGCGGCCGATCGCGCTCCGACGCGTAAGTCAGCGACTGAACCACCAAAATACTAAGAGGAAAACTAAGAACTTCAGGAACCGTGCAATGTTCTCTCTCAACGTACTCAAGTTCTCACAAGCGTAAAGAAGTATTCTAAACGCGCGTACCTCAGAAGTTCGTTAGAGTCTCTTATATACCTGTGCACTTTCTCTCTACTGACAGTTGCACATCTGAACACGTGGCTCGCATCCAGTTGTACACGCGTCACCATCTGGAGCGTCCTCTGCTTGAGCGTCACTTCTTACTCTTCAGGCTTATTCGACTAAGTTATCCATGCAAGGAGTAACTCGGTGCATAGCTGCCTTGGAGCGCGATCTCTTCTGTGTGGCGAGTACGGGTGTCATCATACACACCTTCCCTGTGGTCTCGCCGGCCGCCATCATGATCTGCTTCACTTGCTTCATCGCGCATGTCCTGACAAACTGTCCCCTGCCCTCAACCTCTGGCTAGGGACCGATCTTCTAATAACTTCATTCTTCGTACTCGTGCCCCTCGAAAGCCTTGAACGAGCTTTCCTGATCTTTCGGCGATGTCCTCCTCTCGGCGATCTCTGATCACTTGGTTGCCTGGGTTCACATCCGGCGACTACGACACGAACTTGGTGACCACCGGTTTAGGTATGCTAGAGATCGGGGCACGCCAACTTAACGATTGGCGACTACACGAGCCCCCCGACTTCCTTCCCTTCTGTCAGCCAGGTGTCCCGTTCAACACGCCTATATTATCGCTTGCTGCCACGTCATCACTTCCGACCACCTGGGCGGTACAGAAACAGTGAAGTGGCGCGAAGGTTTTAAGAATTTTGAATGTTACAAGAAGCGCAAACGGCAACGAATAATAGTCATTGATAAGTCCACGTGTCGTTTGATCGGAGGGGTTGGTGAAATGTCAAATCAGTAAAGAGCATGAGCGCCAACGCACAAGGCCACGTAGGTTGCCGGAAATTCAACTCTTTAGTCTTTTCGCTGGACAAGCCACAGCTCAAGACTTGGGGGCTTGTGTACCGATCAGGTCATCGAGTGTGATGACATGTTTAGTAAGTGACTACGTGGGGCGTGCTTAGCAGGGGCGTGCTTAGCAGGACACGTGGACAAGAGAAATATGAATGGTCCAGAAGTGAGCACAGTCACCGTTTGTGGAAGTGGCGTTCTGCAATGTACATAGTCGGTTGTCGCCAGGTTTTTGTGTCATCGCCGTGTTAGATAATGGAAGATCAGGTGGTCTGACATCGCCACAAGAAGCACATCGCCGGGTTTCCCAGTAAACTTAGTTGAAGCTGTTGGAGGTTCAGGCGAGTAAGTTCAAGCGTGTAAGTTCAGTAAAGATGATTGTTACGTCAGCATGGAGTGTGAAGGTCGAGTCAGTTGGAGGAAACAGCTTGCTCATCGTCGGCGGGATTCCCAGAGTGGACATTCGTGGATGGCGAGGTTTCCTCAGCTAGAACATGCATGGCGTAGCAATGAGGAGGGTGGCACTCGCGACAAGCGATATCACAGAGACGGTGTACTTTGTTGCATCCGATACTCGCCTTGTCGGGTGGTGTTCCAGAACGTGTTACGTGTGACGCTCAAGTTACCCCAGCCGAGATGATGACACGTGTAGGGTGTGATGCTATATAGAAATGACGCTCAAGTTATCCTAGCTCAGATGATGACACATGTAGGGCTGGGTACTACCTGTTACCCCAGCCGAGATGATGACACATGTAGGGTTGGATGCGAGCTACACGTCCAAAGCGTAACTGCTTGGAAAGAGAAAAAACCTAGGTATAAAGGTAAACTTAACAGAATTTGCTAAGGTACGTTCATTACGGCTCATTGTTTTTTGGGTTGAGAGCACTTTAGTACGGTTCTACAACACTTAGTTTTATCTCAGTTTTTGAGTGTTCCTATGACTGACTTGAGCGTCGGAGCGCCACCGGCCGCAGAGGCGCCATTTTGTGTTTTCAGGTTCTCAGAGAGGCCATCTGCAGTGTGGACTTGAAGCGCATGTGGTGTTAAAGTTGGTGAAGGAAGATCATGACGAGGCATCATTCTTGAACTTAGTCAACCGGCAGGATCAGAGACTAATGGACAAGGTCCTTGCGCCTATGTTGGGGAGAAACGTGCACGCCTATGTTGATGACATGGTGGTCACCTCTCAGGAAAGAGGGCGACACCCAGCTGACCTAGAGGAGTTGTTCGCCACAATAGCCAAATACCGCCTCAAGTTAAACCCGGAGAAATGCGTTTTTGGCGTCAAGGCGGGAAAGTTCTTGGGATTTATGCTCACTGAGAGGGAGATAGAGGCGAACCCTGACAAGTGCGCAACTATTATTGCCATGAGGAGCCCAACGTCAGTGAAAGAAGTGCAGCAGCTTACTGGGCGGATGGAAGCTTTGTCAAGGTTCATATCTGCTGGAGGAGAGAAGGGCCACCCCTACTTTCAGTGCCTCAAGAGGAATAGCCATTTTACGTGGACAGATGAGTGCGAAGCAGCATTCCTCAAGTTAAAGGAGTACTTGGCGACGCCGCTAGTGCTTTGCAAGCCACGGGCAGGCGTCCCCTTTCGTTTGTACTTCACTGTGACGGAGTGGGCTATCAGTTCTGTGCTGGTCCAGGAGCAGGAGCAAGTGCAGAGGCCCATCTACTCTATGAGCAAGGCTTTGCAAGGCTTAAAATCGAGATACCAGTCGCTGGAGAAGGCGGCATTGGCAGTAGTGTTCTCAGCCAGGAGGCTCCGCCATTATTTTCACAGTTTCACAGTGGTGGTGATGACGAACCTCCCCATCCAGAAAGTACTTCAGAAGCCAGATGTAGCTGGGAGGATGGTTCGCTGGGCGGTGGAGCTGTCAGAGTTTGATATCCAATACGAACCCAGGGGATCCATCAAGGGGCAAGTCTATGCAGATTTTGTCGTAGAGCTCTCACCAGGAGGAGGCCTTCAAGAGGTGGAGTTAGGATCACAGTGGATGCTCTCGGTGGATGGATCCTCCAATCAACAGGGGAGTGGCGCGGGAACAATCTTGGAGGGGCCTAACGGAGTGTTGATCGAGCAAGCCTTACGCTTCGCCTTCAAAGCAAGTAATAACCAAGCCGAGTACGAGGCGCTGATTGCTGGAATGCTCTTGGCCAAGGAAATGGGCGCACAGAGCCTCTTGGCGAAGAGTGACTCACAGTTGGTCACAGGGCAAGTAACAGGGGAGTACCAAACAAAGGATCCACAGATGGCTGCGTACTTAAGGTACGTCGAAGTATTGAAGGGAGCTTTCGCTATGTTTGAGCTGGTGCATGTCCCTGGAGAGCAAAATGCCAGAGCTGACCTGCTCCCCAAGCTGGCCAGCTCAGGCAAGGGGGGAAGGCAGAAGACAGTCATCCAAGAGACGCTCAAGACGCCGCGAAATTTTATGGCGGACAACAGGGTGGACGTTCTTCACATTAGCGCAACAAGAGGAAAGCCAAGGAGCCATCGCTCTTTGATTCAAGATACGGCGAGGACACCCCGCATCAGCACCTATGCGGCCTCGCCCGAAGGAGAGAAGTGTATACAAGTATGTGCCTTGGAGGAAGGCGACACGTGGATGACGCCTTACAAGCAATACATTGCAGATGGGATCCTCCCAGCAAAGCCTAGAGAGGGAAAGAGGATAAAGAAGAACTCTGCAAGGTACACTCTCGTTGATGGAGTGCTATTTAGGCATGGGTTCACGCACCCAATTCTGACATGTGAGAGTGGCAACGAGTGTACGAGGATCATGTCAGAGCTTCACGAGGGGATTTGCGGAAGCCACGTGGGGGAAGATCATTAGCTTCCAAGGTGATTCGCGTAGGGTTTTATTGGCCATCAGTGAGGGAAGATTGCGTAAGATAGACCCAGCGATGCAAGCAGTGTCAGATGCATGCAGACTGGCATAAGGCACCTCCAGAGGAACTGAGATCGATTTATAGCCCATGGCCCTTCGACACATGGGGAATCGATATTCTGGGGCCTTTCCCTCTGGCGATAAGGCAGATGAAGTATTTGATAGTCGCCATCGAGTACTTCACGAAGTGGATAGAGGCAAAACCAGTGGCACAGATCACTGCGCACAAGGTACAACACTTTGTTTGGAAGAACATCGTGTGTCGTTTCGGGGTGCCAAGACGTCTCATCTCAGATAATAGCACTCAGTTTGCGAGCCAACAGTTGGGGAAGCTGTGTGTAGAAATGGGAATCAAGCAGGTGTTCGCGTCAGTCGAACACCCCCAAACGAATGGGCAGGTAGAGTCAGCAAATAGAGTTTTGCTGAGGGGATTGAAGCAAAGGCTTGAGAAGGCTAAAGGGGCGTGGGCAGAAGAAGTACCAAGAATAGTGTGGGCTTACCACACCACGCCTCAATCTTCCCCCATGGAGACGCCTTTCAGCCTAATTTACGGGTCAGATGCTGTAATGTCCCGTACCCGGGCGTTGACAAAGTCAAGGTCAAAGTCAACGTCGGGGTCAAAGTCAACATAAGGCGCCGCCTACGTGAGGAGACGCCAAGTGCAAGCATCGCCGAGGCAGGGCGTCGCCGAAAGGAAGCGTCGCCAAGGTAAGGCGTCGCCTAGGTGAAGGCATCGCCAAGTCAAGGCGTCGCCCAGCTAGGGCGTCGCCAAGGCCAAATGTCACAAAAGCAAGGCAATCACAGTGTCGCTCCCCGATACCCATGGGTAGGAAAGACCATGGAGGGAGCGACGCCGTGGGAAGGCCTCAAATCCCGATAATCCGGGGCAGTAATAAAGAGAAGAGAAAGGTGGCTTCAAGGCCATAGTAATAGCGCCAATGTAGAGCAATCTGACTCGTGAAGTGCCCCTGCCGCCCCAGAGACGCCCTTGGATAGATGCGACTCATGAGGAGGGTCACGCCCAGGGCAGCCAGGTGCAGGGGACGAGAGGAAGGTAGATACGCTCTCAAAGTGAGTGACTAGACGTTTGGGGGCATGAGTTGGCACCCAAAGGGTCACCCCTTGCGCAGATGCACTCCCAGGTAGGAGGACTCACACGAGGAAATACCCGCAGATGGGGTCACGGCGCTGTACAGCAGCCAAGTCAGGATAGAAACGCCATTTTTGTCAAGTACAAGGTAATTAAAGTTATTTAATACAGTTTCCGTTTCGAGCGCTTAAGGTACTATAAATGCTCCCAAGCGGTTTAAACGTCTTAAATGCGCTGAAGCGTTTTGGCAGACTTTCCCAGAGTACACCCCAGTTGCTTGCTCGAGTCTTGAGATTACGGACAAGGGACTAGAGGGAGAGAGGTTGTTTGCCAGAGGGAGAAAATAGACACTAGAGACAGTTTCTTTTGACCACCTTCAGAGTGCCATTCACGGTGCTCCGATACGGAGGTGCATAGTTTTGGTGTTTCTTGCTAGCTGACTTGAGCGTCGGAGTGCAAACGGCCGCTAGGGCGCCCTTTTGTCCTTCTTTGCAGGAATCCACAGGTAACCAGTGGGAAGGAGTCCCTAGCTGACGGGTGAGGTTGCGCACAAAGACGTCCTAGGTCAACCGGCCGGAACAGATGCCATGATCCCAGTAGAGATCCACGAGAGTTCTCCACGTTTCCTAAGCTTTGTGGCAGAAGAATCCAACGAAGAAAGAAAGATGAATCTAGACCTGTTAGACGAGGCCAGGGAGGAAGCAAGGATAAAGGCTGAAGTTATGAAGAGGAGAGTGGAACATCAGTATAGCTCTAAGGTAAAGCTGCGGCAGTTCCAAGTAGCTGACTTGGTCATGCGGAAGGCTCATCCCTATGAGTTGGAGAACAAGTTGTCTCCCAAGTGGACCGGACCTTTCAGAATAACCGAAGCCAAGGGAAATGGTTCGTACAAGTTAGAAACTCTAGAGGAGGGGCCCATCCCACGCAACTGGAATGCGGCCAATTTAAAATTTTATTTCAGTTGAAAATTATGAAGCATACAGTGGTAATGGGGACACTCTTTTTCCCTCTCGGGGGTTTTTTAATGAGGTCACCCAAGTAAAAAAGAAGTTTAAGAAAACTTTATCTTAGTTTTCCCCTCCCATACGATGTAAGAGCGAAAGATTAAGAAACAAAACAGAGAATCAAGGTGTCGCCAGGTGTAGACGTCGCCAGGCGTAGGCGTCGCCAAGTTAAGACATCGCCAGATAAGGGAGCGAGTCAAAATCAAAGCAAGTAAAGGGAGCACATGCTTGTGTGCAGAGATCAACACATTAGCAAGGTATGTACAGTAAAGTTAAAATCCGGGCGTCTAGTCCTTGAGTAGGGGTTAAGGGATTCCTTCGGGACGCCCCCTTCTCAGGTAGGAATAGCTAGCCCCGGTGTCTGATGTTTAGACACCTCGCAAGGAAGTGGCGGGGGGCGTTTCCTTCTAGCGTGGGCATCAGACAGTAAGATGTTTCAGAGCTGTGGAGAACCAGGTCACTTGGTGCAGATACACGCACTTGAGGTGAAGCGTCATCCTTCGGGAAACCTTATCCTTAGGCATAATCACCAAAATCCCTGGTCATCTTGGTGTTTAGACACACCAGGGACGATACGACGATGTTTCCCACACGCCTCTCCCTGGGCATGGGCACCCAGAACACTGATTGCCTTGGTGTTTTCAGACACCTTGAGGACGAAACGACACTACCCCCGGGCAGGCCTCTCCTCAGGCGTGGGCACCAAGCGCGCAGAGATAAGGGCAAAGTTGCTCAGGTGTTTAGACACCCCGTGGACGATACGGGCGTGGGCACCAGAAGTGTGACTTTGTCCCAAGTGTTTAGACACGCTGAGGACGATACGACCTCGCGTTCAGCAGGTCTCTCCTCGAGCATGGACACCCAGTACAGATAAGATAAGCCCTCCTCGCCTTCGAGCGATGTTGAGGCCATAGAAGAGATCAAGTTCTCCCTCGTCCTTGAGCGATGTCGAGGCCAGAAAAGAGATGACACCGCTTTTCATCTTAAGCGATGATAAAGCCAGCAATGCCTTTGGCAGTAAGTGTCCGGGGACTCAAGACAAGTAAGCAAAGAGCAAGTTGAAAACTTTTCTAAGTTCAGAAGGCAAGAGAAATTCGAAGAGCAAGAAGAAGAAGCAAAGAAACACGAGTCATTAGAGACAAGAAAAATACGTGAAGTTAAATCCTCCTTTGCCTTTGGGCGATGATGAGGCAGAAGACGCCTTCATGAGGAAGATTCCTCGCAGATACGAAGGCCAAGTGAACTTCTAAGTGAAAAGACCAGGAGAAGAGTATGCATCGCGACTCAGAAGGGAAGAGTAAGAGAGAAGGTCACGTGCTACCTAAAGAGTTAAAGTCAAACGCGATGAAGAGATGCATCGAAGGTAACACGCTTGATATAGTAAAGAAAACAGAAGCAGATAAAGGTGCAAGAAAAGTTCAGATCTCACGAGAATTTAAAGGTAGCATCCAAATGGCATTTAAATAAATAATATTAGGTGTTAGAATTACAGACAAGTTCGAATATTGTAAATACAAATTTACAAAAAAAGATGGAGGTCTATCAATTTACAAAAAAAGATGGAGGTCTATCAAAGGCTGCTCATAACCCAGGTCGAGGGGCACCACCTTCCCATCGACGATGTGGTTGCGGGGGTCACAGTTGGAGGTGTTGATCCTTGGGTTTTCACATATGGCTTGGGTCAGAGCCTCCTTGAACCCCTCATCAAAGGTGCCGGCCATATCGTCAAGGAGGTCTTGGTTGGCCTTCTCCAATTCCTCGACCTTAGAGTCCTTGGTGGCTAGCTGCTTTTCCAGAAATTCCTTCTCCACTTGAAGCTTGTTCACTTCAGCTTGGAATTTGTCATGTTCATCCTGTAGAAGGTTGAGAGCTTCAGTCTTCGCAGCTAGCTCCCCTTCCATCTTGCTCAGTTTTACCCCGAGGGCCTTGGAGTTCTCAGCCACCACCCTCAGTTCCGCCACCTCCGCCTGCAGAGGGGCCATGGAGTCCAGAAGGTCAACGTGCTTCTGGTCAGCCTCGCGCAACCTGTGGATGGCTGCCTCCTCCACCTTCCGGGTCTCCACCAAGGAGGCTTAGTAAGCATCTTCTAGCTTAAGCTTTTCTTCCTTCAGGGCGGCCACCTCTCGTTTGAGAGCCTGAAGGTTTTGCATCTAGATGGCTTTTGGATTTTGCTTGTGCGCGTCAATCGAGTGCAATAGCAAGGAAGGCTCCCATGTAGTAGGGCATGCCTTCCTTCTTAGCCTCGCCATAAGAGCTCCCCGGTGACCTCTCATTGAACCCCCTCATTAGTTGCATGATCGCAGGGTGAATAGTCAAGACCTCTAGGGCGGGAGCTTGTGGAGCAGTTTGTGTTGGTAGGGGTGTGGATTCTGCCCCCTCCTCTTGGCCTATTTGTGGTGTGGGAGATGTGGCACTAGGAGGGTTTTCCCTTATAGACCCACCATGTTGGGGGGATGCGGAGCGTGAGGAGACGACTCTATTGGTCCTCCTCCTCTTAAAGACCTGCCCCTCACCAGAGCCTTCGTCATCGAAAGGGACCACAAGAACGCCCTTGCCGTTGTTAAGGGGGTTGGGGTGAGGTTGGTGGCCACAGCCAGTGGGACTGCAGCAATTGATGTTGGTTAGTTAGGTGTTTGGAGGGAATGGGGAGAGTTGGGAGTTTGGGCGGCGTGTGGTGTTGGTGATGGTGGAAGGTTGGACTCAGTAATGGGGGTGTTGAAGACGCCAGCCTTCGCGGATGTTGCCTTGGGGCGAGTCCTCAAGGTCTTGGCCAGTGCGATACACCTCGATGAGTCCATTATTGATGCTACACGAGAGAAACGAAAGAGCAAAAGGTTATAGCTAATACCAGTTAAAAGCACATAAAGCACATACAGAAATTTGGAGCAGAAAAACAACACATACAACAATAAGAGCAAGCACATTAAGGGGTATATATGAAGAAGACAAGTGAGGGCATAGATTTTCCTACCAAAGTACCGAGAAAGGGCGTCCGTATTAAATTCACAAGCTGTGAGCTTTGCGGTGTTGAAGACGACTCCCAAGCCAGCTAAAGCCACACATACCCCTCTATCAGCAGAGGGTAGTTCGTCTAAGGATTTGGGCTTAAGCAGCTTTGGCTTTTTCACCCACTACAAGGGGAAGCTGTCCAGGGCTGTGGGGTCGCGTTTGGCGCAACACACCCTGAAGAACTTGCCTTTCCATCCCTTGTAGGAGTTCTGGAAGAGGCTCTTCCCCTGTTTCTTCCCCTAAAAAAAGTGGAGGAAGACGTCCACTGAGGGTAGAAGGCCCAAGTACCCATTCAGAATCTCAAAGGCCCTGATGAATGCCCAGCTGTTGGGGTGTAGCTGGGCAAAGGCTACGTTAATCTCGATAAGCAGCTCCCTCTCGAAGCCTGTGAAGGGCAGGCGCAGACTGGTGCGTTTGAACACCGTCTGGTAAAGGAAGAAAAAGGGCTTCCCACCGTTGGACCTATCGTCCATGCAGACCGGCTCCCCGGGGGTCTCGTGACGAACAGAGATATGGGAGTCGTGGCTACTGCAGAAGGCATTGAAGTTGTAGGATCGCGGGTCACCCTGATGGTCCTCCACGTCTTCGACGATAGTTAGGGTCGTGCACTCAGCTAAGAGTTCATCAGGGGCCCAGGGGTACTTAACCATATAGTTCATCCCGGGGGGAGGAGGATTGGCGGTTGTTTTTGTGCGTGCCATAGATTGATGAAGAAGCTGAAGAATGGAGAAGAGGAAAGGTTCAGTGAATCAGGTTAAGGCGTAAAAGGGGAAGAAACCCCCTACCCACGCGAGAAATCCAGAAAAGAGGGGAGAACGAAGAAATGTGGAGGAAAAGAGAAGAACACGAGAAATGCATGAATATAAACAGTCTCAGGCAATCACAGGAGCAATACAGTAAACCATGAGGGCGATCGGAGTAGAAAAGCCATACCTTTTGTGGTTGGAAGTTGCAAAGGTGAGAGCTTTTGTGAAGAGTAAACGCAGAGATTGCAGAGAAGATGAACAATAAGAAGGAATGCGAAAAGAGTGAATGAAACAGTGCCTCGAGCGTGCGTTTTTGAAAAATTATAACGTTAACTCGGATAAGCGCTAACGACACTCATCCTCATCCATAGGATCGTGCCGCGTGTCGAGGGATTAGCGCGCAACTTAAACCGTCACATCTTCAGCGCAGAGGATGTCGCGTCAGACGCTCGGAAAATGTCGCGTCAACTGCTTAAGGGAATGTCACCTCAGCAGGAATGCCACGTGGATGATAGGGCGAGGCCTTAGTCTCTTTGCTGAAACAAATGCCAGCTCAAGACTGGGGGGGCTTGTGTACCGTCCCGTCCGCGGGCGTTGACCAAAGTCAAAGTCAAACAAATGGTGGGACCCATCTAGGGAGCTGTACCGTCCCGTCCCCGGGCGTTGACCAAAGGTCAAAGTCAACACGTGGTGGAACCCCTCCGGGGACCCATGGAAGAAAGTCAACAGGTTGACCGCTAGAGTCATCGCCTCGCTGAGGCATCGC
The DNA here is from genome assembly GCF_000499845.2 of Phaseolus vulgaris. NCBI lineage: Eukaryota > Viridiplantae > Streptophyta > Magnoliopsida > Fabales > Fabaceae > Phaseolus > Phaseolus vulgaris. The sequence continues at coordinate 39,045,770 of NC_023752.2, read as the reverse complement.
CTAAGTAAGGCGTCACCCAAGAGAGGCATCGCCAAGCAAGGGTACCGCCATGTTAAAGCATTGCCAAGCTAGGACATCGCAAAGAGGCTTCGGGCCTCGACAGTTCAGAACAGTGACAAAGGGAAGAGAAAGGTGGCTTCGATGCCATAAGTTCTAGTACCAGTAGGGGGTAAACCTGACTCGTGAAGTACCCACGCCACTGCTGGGAGACCCTGGGACAGATACGACCCATGAGAGGGCCACGACCAGGGGAGAACCACGTGCATGGTACGAGAGAAAGCTAGATACACTCCCAGGGCGAGTGACTAGTAATTGGGACGCATGAGTTGGCACCGAAAAAGTCAACCCACGTGACAGAAGCACTTCGCAGAAAAGAGGGCTCACACGATGGAAAAACCCTAAGTTGGGTGGCGGCGCTGTGGGACCCTCTGCACAGAATAAACGATCAAGTCAAAAGGGTATGTGGCAATACCCACATGCTCATACAAAGTTTCAGGGAAAGTTTGCCGAGGAACGCGTTAATTCAGTTAAGATTCAAATGTTCCAAGGAATGTTTTGATACGCCTTCAATGCGCTTTAACGCGCTTTAAAGATTAGAGGTGTATAAAAAGGGACCTTGGGGCATTGGAAAAGGGACCGAGTTTTAACCTAATACACACAGAGAGATACAGAGAGAAAACCCTAGTTGTCTTCGCGGCACACTCACAGTGAGCACAAGGCAATTAGGGCAACACAGTTCTAGTTACACCGTTTCAGTCATTCAGTGCAGTTTTTTGATGTTTCTCGCTAGCTGACTTGATCGTCGAAGTGCAAACGGCCGCGAGGGCGCCCCTTTGTTCACTTCTCTTTTCAGGTGTCTTTGATGGAGCAAACGAAGGTGCCCTAGCTCGCAAGGACAAGCCACGCGCAAAGACGATCCCGGTCAACCGGCCGGAACATTTGGCGCCCACCGTGGGGCTCGATCTATAACATCAGTCCCACCACACAAGATTCTCAGTTCTAGCTCTTAATACTCAGATAAGTTAAGAAAATTTCCAGAAAACCATGACTACGAGACCAGCACGCGCTAGGAGTGCAGAAATGACCATGCAACAACTTATGGGCATGATGCAAGGGCTGTAGCACACAATGGCGGCCTCGAAGGTAGAACAGGATCGCATGCGAGCAGATCTTGCAGCCTCTCAAGCAAGAAACGATGAACTCCACCGTACCAACGAGGAGTTGCGCCGTGGGTGGTGCGACGGAGATGAACCCGAACCGCATCCCCACCTAGGGAATTCACGACACCATTCTCGCAGGCAATCCTGGAGACGGCGATACCCAGTACGTTTATAGGGCCCAAGGTGACCTTCACAGGGGTGGAGGATCCTGAGGCACACCTCACAGCGTTCCACACGCAGATGTTGCTGGTAGGCGGTTCTGACGCCGCAAGGTGCAAGCTTTTCATGAGCACACTGATGGGAATGGCTATGGATTGGTTCATCAGCCTTCCAGAGGGCCACATCACGTCTTTCGCCCAGCTCTCACGGCTGTTCAGAGAACAGTATTTGGCCAACAGAGCCCCAACCCCAGTTTCATACGATCTTTTTGACGTGAAACAATTCCAAGGTGAGACCTTGAAGGAATACATAAGCTGCTTTGGAGCACAAGTGGTTAAGGTGGGTACTACCGATGAACCCATGATTGTATACGCATCCAGGAAGGGAGTGCGACCCAGGTCTTTTGGTAAGTCGCTTAACTGCAGGCTTCCCAAGACCTTTGCTGAAGTAAGGCGACGAGCGTTGGAGCACATTGCCTCAGAGGGCGAGGCATACGAGAACTGCATACCTGATGCACCTGCACAACCAAGGGCATAGATACGCACATAACCCGCTAGGGTCCACGAAGCTGCCACGGAAAGAAGGAACCCAGACAGAAAGCGCACCTACGAGGCGAGGAGGGCCCCGCCAAGGACCCGAGCTGAAGGAAGGAGAGAGGGGAGTAGACTGCTGAGGCACAACTTTGTGGTGGAGCTCATCGTTGTGCCCAACATAGCAGACAGGTTGAGGCCACCAGCGAAGTCCGATAAAATTCTGGGTCCCCACAAGGAGTCGTGGTGTGAATTCCACGAAGCATTTGGACATCATATCAACAACTGTTTGGCGCTGGGCTACCAGTTGGATGAGCTTGTGAAGAGTGGCTTCCTAAAGGATTACCTCGTAGGATCCCCTACAACGGCAGCCACGACAATACAAGAGGAGGGCCAGGCACACGAGATGCCAGTCCATGGAGAGGTTCACACCATTTCTGGTGGATTTTCTGGTGGGGGGCCCACTGCCTCTCAACGAAAAAAGTATGTGAGGTCAGTAAATTCAGTGGCAGAAGAATTTCCAGACGACCCTTGGGAATCAGACCTTATATTCACAAGGGCTGACCTACGGGATGTCGTCCCGCACGACAATGACCCCATGGTCATTTCAGTAGTTACAGTAGGAAGAAAGGTACATAGGGTTCTCGTTGACCAGGGCAGTTCCGCAGATGTCATGTTCTGGGCAACCTTCAACAAGCTACAGTTGTCCCTGGACCTCTTGAGAAGCTACACCGGATGCTTGTACGGGTTTGCAGATAATCCAGTGGAGGTACGTGGGTACTTGGAGCTGAGAACGACGTTCACTGATGGAACGACATCACGTACCGAATGTATCCGGTACCTGGTGGTTAACGCCGACTCAGCCTATAACATTTTGTTGGGCAGACCCGCCCTAAACAAATTGAGGGCAGTACCTTCCACTCGCCATATGAAGATGAAGTTGTCAGACCTTAGCGGCAAGGTGATAGTCATCAAGTCAGACCAGGAAGAAGCCCGAAAGTGCTATGAGAATAGTTTGAAAACAAAGAGAGACGTGGTAATGGTAGTTGAACGACCTCTCGTTTCAGGCCCGGCAACAGAGCTAGGACCCATAGAAGAGGCGACGCCCGCAGAGTCCACGCCCGACGACGCTTTACCTACAGAGGTGATGCCCGTGGATGAGGTATGCACAAAGGAAAGACGCTGCGACACCTTGCCTGTGGAAGGAGAGTCAGAGGAGGCGACGCCCATGGAAGAGGACCCCATAAACGAGTCTCGCCCGGCAGGCGTGCAACATGATCAGCCCCAGCCAGAGGACAGCGCGGTGGAAAGTGAGATAGGAGGCAAGGCATTCAAATTAGGACGCCACTTGAGCCAGGAAGAACGAAGGAAGGTAACGACAGTGATCTCGCGGCACTTAGACGCATTCGCATGGACCGCGGCAGACATGCCAGGTATCGACCCGGATTTCTTATCCCATCGCCTTACCATGGACACAAAGGCCCGCCCTGTGCGGCAGAGAAGAAGGAAGTTCAATGAGGGGCGATGCCTCGTCATAAAGGAAGAGACTCAGAACCTGCCGACAACTCGAGCGTGGAGGAATCGCTTCGCAGCTCTCTCTGCCCCGTCTACGCGACTGTCTTATCTGCAAAATCACCCTCAGAACCTCCTCTAGGATCTCCAAACGCGACCTGCAAAACACACAGACGGCGCCTCTAGCGGCCGTTTGCACTCCGACGATCAAGTTAGATCACAGAACCACCAATGAGAAAAACTAGTAGTGTGTGTGAAAACTCTTGCTCTCTTTTTTTCTATCCCCCTCTGAATCTCACCCTGATTCTCTTTTATGCCTCTCTCTGTATCTGGGCCTAACAGAATTCTGTTATGCCCCTCTGGCATGTGCTAGAACCCTGTCATGCTTTTCTGCGACAACGTACCTCCAGTATCAGTAGAGCGTGAGTGTATGTGCATGTCTGCGCTTGGCTGCGCTTGTCTGTACCCTTAGCGGTACGGAGTGCACCTTTGTCTGGACCGCACCCTTCTCAGATGATGACACGTGGAGGCATGCAACTCACATCTCACCATACACGTGTCACTACTTGAAGGGCTCCAGCGCTTCTCTTTGTGCGCCTAAGTTATTCCCTTGCGGAGTAACTTAGCATATTTCTTCCATCTGGGTAAATCGCATACTCTCAGGAGAACGCCAGGCGTGGCTGGTCTAGGAACACTCACCAAGCGTTGCTCTCTGCGTAAACGGCTTACCTTTCACGGTGTCACGCACGTAATGGGTTGAGGGAATCACCAATCACTGACCGGTTTACTAGCTCCCTCAGGCCACTCTCGTGCACGATTCCCTGAGATGTGCTCATGCGAGGTCCATGCGTAACGCTCTCGCTGGGAACCTCAGTCCCAGTTTAACTGCGTATAACACGAGACCCCGATGACCATGCACCCGATGACTGATCAGTGCTCTATTGTTTCTCGCGTTCTGCCCCCAGGCGTTCATCTGGGAACTGGTCTGTAGGTGGCCACTTGGTTACTGACCACCGATCACCGTTCTGGGTGATCTGTCCCCTGACCTCTCTGCCGCCTGATCTGTCGGTGGTCACTTGGTTACTGACAACCGATCACGTTCACCCTGATCTATCTGTCACCTGGTCCACGTGTCACCCTGCGAGTGGTCCACGTGGTTGTCTTCTGTTGACGTCATCGACTACCGATGACCGACCGGATCACAAGGCCCCTAGTCTCGAGCTGTGAACTCGTTCTCAGCGAAGAGACTGAATAGTCGTGCCCTCGGTTCGCGTGGCATGTGGGCCACATCTCGTGCCACCTCACGTGCGACCCCTTTAACGTTACAACTTCCTCCCTTAATCTTGCGACGCGTGGACGCATCAACGGTCAGCGTGGAGTGTCGTTAGCGCTTCCCTTTTTCAAATAGGCACGCGCCTTCACTGTTTCTTCATCTTCTTCAATCAACTCTTAGACTTTCTGCGAACTCTCTCTCCACGCTTCCATCCTTCTTCCAGCCTTTTACCTTCAAGACTCTTGCGATCATTCAAAGGTATGGTTTTTCTTCTTCCTCAGTCCACTTAGGTTATTTTTACCGATTGCATTCATCTTTCTCTTTATCGTGCATTCATCTTCTCTGTTTTCCCTCTCTCGACCTGCGCTAGGGTTTTTCGCGTTCTTGCTCTAATTTCTGCTTCTCCTCCTTCCTCTTTTCACCCGGGCATTTCTTTCTCCTTCCCCTTCTCTGTTTTCACCGAACCATTCATCATTCCCTCTTCTTCCATTCATTCTGACTTTTCGTTTTTTCTCCATTGCAGCTATCTCGCGATGGCTCGCTTGAAACAAACCGCCCGCATTATTGCCTCGTCTTCTGGTGCACAGCCTTCCGCAAGTGCGCCAGCTCCACCACCACCCGTTGCAACTTCCTATCACGACAACGCCAGGGTCTATAACTGGGCTCCCCTGGCGTTGCTCGCTGAAACCTCTACCTTGCTGCCGCAAGGGCACTTAAAGTCCCTCCTGAGCAGTGACCCGGATGAGCCCTCTTGCGCCATCGATCGGGAGAACGACTTCAACATCCGCGTCTGCATTCCTCCTCGAGGGATGCCCATCTGCGCGGACGATAGGGCCACCAATGGGGTGCCCTTCGTCTTCATCTACTCTACCATCTTCAAAAGGTTGAAGCTACGCGTGCCCTTCACCTTTTTCGAGAAGGAGCTGATGATGGAGCTGAACGTCGCACCCTGCCAACTCCATCCAAATGCCTGGGCTTTCATCCGGGCATTTGAAATTCTCTGCAATTACTTTGGACTCAATGCCTCCGTGGACGTGTTCCTTTACTTCTTCGAGGCGAAGAACCCCGGGGACAAGTCCTGGGTGAGTCTGAATGGGGTTGCTGGACGGGTGCTCTTGGGCCTGTACCAACAATCCTTCAAAGACTGGAAAGGCAGGTTCTACATGATATCTGCCACCCCACAAAGTCCAACCTTGCTCGAGGGGTACCCCCTCTACTGGGTTCCTGGGGTTGAGTTCAAGAAGCCCCGAGGTCTCGAAGCCATGGCCCCCTACGAGCGCGAGCTATGTCGGTTGTTCCTGGGGGCCAAGTATAACTCAGCTTTCCTCATCAAACACGAGTTTGATGTGCTGGCCCTGAAGAGATACATAGGTAGGTTCTTCTTCTTTCACCTCTTAGGATACTTGCACATTTTCATGCATGCTTGCATATATTCCGACTCATTTGCACAACTACCCCATCTAACTCTTCCTTTCTCTTCAATGCAGATACGATGTCAGGGAAAGATAGGAAAAAAGCTTTGCTGGAGCTTGCCAGGCTCAGAGGGGCCCAGGGGACTGGCTGCTCTTCTTCCACCACCAATCCCATTGCTGCTCCTCCTCTCTCGGTTGCGCCAGCTGAAGGCCCCGAGCTAGGAAGGAAGAGAAAGAGATTGGTGAAGGCCTCTGCTTCACCTGCCGCTGCTGCTGCTGCTCCCTCAACCGAAGAGGAGAGCTCTGGCTCTCCTCTCGTACACCGCAAGAGGAAACTTCCAGCGGTTGGGGGGGCTTCATCTCTTCAACCTGGGGAAGTCGAGGTGGTTGAGATAGAGGAGGGTTCAGCCTCGCCTCCCTCTGCTCAACAACTGCCCTCTCCAACCCCCCGACTTCCCTCTCCAACTCCACTTCCATCACCTCCCCCAGCAGGCCAAGCTCTTGGCCAATCTAACTCACCTGCTGGGGGTGATTCTGCTCCCTCGGGGGGTCTCCCAGGGCCCCTTGCATCACCACCGCCACCGCCAACCTCCGTTGCTACCGCCGAAGGTGGGGGCAACTCGCGACCAAGCGGCTCTGGAGCCAGCAACGAAAACATCAGCCGAGTCATAGCCTTGGTCCGACAGCTCCTTCGCAGCCGGGAGCTTGTTGAGTGGAAAGGGGACGAGGTGGACATGCACCTGGCAAAGCAGATAGTGCTCTCCTTGGAGTTCTCCACCCAACACCGCAAACAACTAGCCCTGGAGAGGAGGGTAAAGGAACTTGAGCATGATAAGGAGTCGCTGCAGAGTGACTTCGAAGCTGCCCAAGAGTCCATAGCCCTGCTAAGGGGTATGGTGGAGAAATCCAGGGGTGAGTACCTGGCGCAGGTCCAAGAGACCATCAAGACTGAGATCTTGATGGGACAAGCCATTACTGCCTTGGACTGCGAGGTAGTGGAGCTGCGGGGCAAGGTGACCCACCTGGGGGCCGAGACCTCCTCCCTACACCAACAAAACTTACACCTAGCGGGGGAGCTCGAGTCCATCAAAGAAGCGGCCGCTACCAGGGAAAAGAAGCTCGAGGAGGTGGTGAGCGAGCTATCCGAGGCAAGGGGCCAATTGGAAGAAACTGCTTCTTCCATCGCTTCCCTTACCGCCGAGAAGAATGTTGTGGAAGCCTCCAAGCAAAAACTCGAAGTGGAGAAGGCTGACCTTATGGGCGTGGGCGCCGAGGCCCTTGCTGATGGGTTCGAGCTGGCCCTCGAGCAGATCAAGTGCATTCTCCCGGATCTGGACCTCTCCCAGTTCAGCATTTACCACGAAGTGGTAGATGGAAAGCTCGTCCCTCCTTCTTGAGCCCTTTCTCTTTTCCCTCTTTGTAATTTTACATTTCTGCACGATCTTTGTATTTGAATTTGTATAAACTCTGGTGTGAATACATGCTTGTTTCATCTATGTGATCTTTCCTTTAACTAGCTTAGGTTTAGCGCGATCTGCCCTATTTAACTTTGGCCTTCACTTTGATCACGACTAACAATTTCGTTAGCTTAATCTTCAACAGTTCTTGGGCACAGCTTTATACTAGATGACTGACCAGGCACAGTCTGTCTGCCTTAGCTTGTCGTGCAAGAGCTTGTTTGAAAAGGCCTCCTCCGACAAGGCATTATCCACTAGCGCATCCCCAGACAACTGATCAGTCATCGCTCTTTTGGCATTTACCCACCAACTACTCATCGGTCGTCGTTCCTCGGGCAGCGTACCCACCAACAACTAATCAGTCGTCGTTCTTCGGGTTTCACTTTGCTTCTCTGTCGCTCTAGCGCTAAGTGCATAGAGGACTTTGGCATCGATCGCTCGAGGTGATGCCTTGTTTTGGGGAAAGAAAAGTGTTTCTCGCTAACCCCTCTTACCTTCCCCAAGGTCATCACCCTTTGGCGGATTGGGTCGTTCATTCCCTGCCTCACTCCTGGGGTGAAAGGGGTTTCAAACTAAGAGCCTTACTGGGCCAATATTGGTGTATGCCAAGTGGGTAAGGACTTTTGTCAAAATCTTTCCTTTCCCTCTCTTGGTCTTACTAGCACCCCTGGCTTTTCAAACCCTAGTCGCCTGCACTCACACCTGGGGTGAGGAAGACTTAGATCAGTGCCAGTACTCGCGCCTAGGGCGAGTAAGGCCTAACCGATCACCTGCGCTTGCGCCTGGGGCAAGGAGGATTTTAACTTTAATACTTGCGCACACTTGATATGCTGGAAATCTTTTCATTGGGTGGCCTCGTCAAAAACCCTCCTTAGGGAAAAGAGTGCCCCCTTGTCTGTTCAACTGTTTCCACTATATACAGAGCATGTATCTTTAGCGCGAGAACGCAACTACTTTACAACTTAACTGAAGTAAATTTTAAGTGGGTGGCGTTCCACGTTCTGGGGATTGCTCCTCCCTCCAGAGTTTCTAGCCGATAAGCTCCGTTCTCCAACGTCTCAACCACTCTGTACGGGCCTGTCCACTTTGGAGACAATTTGTTCTCCATCTCATTTTGATGCGCCTTTCTCATCACCAGATCACCTTCCTGGAAGCGCCTGAGCCTCACCTTAGAGTTGTGCCTCCGTTCTACTCCTCTCTTTACGGCTTCAGCACTGACTTTGGCTTCTTCTCGCACTTCGTCCAGTAGGTCGAGATTCACCTTTCGCTCTTCATTGGACTCTTCAGCAATGAAATTCAAGAATCTTGGGGAGCTCTCCTGTATCTCCACGGGAATCATGGCGTCTGTCCCGTAGACAAGGCTGAAGGGTGTCTCATGGGTGCTGGACTGTGGGGTGGTATGGTAAGACCATACGATTCTGGGGACCTCCTCTGCCCAGCTTCGTTTAGCCTTGTCTACTCTTTGCTTCAGCCCCCTGAGCAGTACTCGGTTGGCCGACTCCACCTGCCCATTGGTTTGTGGGTGTTCTACTGAGGCGAAAACCTGCTGTATCTTTAACTCCTCACACATCTTCCTCAGCTGATGACTCATGAACTGGGTGCCATTGTCGGAGACCAACCACTTGGGTATTCCGAAGCGACAGACGATGTTCTTCCAGACAAAGTGCTCGACTTTCTGTGCAGTGATGTGTGCGACTGGTTCTGCCTCCACCCACTTGGTGAAGTACTCGATGGCCACGATGAGAAACTTCATCTGCCTTATCGCCAGGGGGAAGGGTCCTAGGATGTCGATCCCCCATGTGTGAAATGGCCACGGGCTATGGATGGACCTCAACTCCTCAGGAGGTGCCTTGTGCCAGTCTGCGTGAAGTTGACACTGTTTGCAACGCTGAGCAAACCTCACGCAGTCTTCCTTCAGCTTTGGCCAGTAGTACCCCGCGCGGAGTATCCTACTTGCCAAAGCGCGACCACCTACATGGCTTCCGCACACCCCCTCGTGCAGCTCAGACATGAGTCTGGTGCATTGCTCGCCGTGCGCGCAGATCTGCATAGGGTGAGAAAATCCAAATCTAAAGAGGTTCCCATCAATTAGAGTAAACTTACTCGAGCTCTTCTTTATCCTTTTTGCCTCTGCCACGTCAAGTGGGAGTACACCATCTTCTAAGTACAACTGGTACGGTGTTATCCACGTGTCGGGTTCCTTCACCGCGCAGACCTCCAACGACTCATCGATCTTCGACGGTCGCGCTCTCACCCTCGGCGCCTTCAACGTTTCTTGAGTCAACGACCGATGACCGATCGTCAGACGCTCCATTGATTTGTACACATGAAGTACCTGGTTGTCTGACACGAACGCTCGTGGTACCTTCAAGGTCTCCTGAATGACGGTCCTCTGCTTCCCCCCTTGCCTGAGCTGGCCAGCTTGGCAAGCAGGTCTGCTCTGGCATTTTGCTCTCTTGGCACGTGCACCAATTCAAACTCGGTGAAGGACGTCTTCAGGAGCTGTACATATTCCAGGTAGGCTGCCATCTGGGGATCTTTTGCCTGGAACTCCCCTGAAACCTGCCCGGTGACTAGCAAAGAGTCGTTTTTAGCCACCAGGTTTCTCGCTCCCATTTCTCTTGCCAGCAACATTCCTGCGATCAGGGCTTCATACTCCGCCTGATTGTTGCTAGCCTTGAAGGCAAAGCGGAGGGACTGCTCGATCAGTACTCCGTTTGGGCCTTCCAAAATGACTCCAGCGCCGCTCCCCTGCTGATTAGAGGAGCCGTCCACCGATAACACCCATCGGAAATCTAAACCTTCTGCAGGTGTCGCGACCGATGACAGCTCGACCACAAAGTCCGCGAACACCTGCCCCTTGATCGGTCCTCTAGGCTCGTACTGAATGTCAAACTCTAACAATTCCACCGCCCACTTGACCATCCTTCCCGCTACGTCAGGTTTCTTCAGCACGTTTTGGATGGGCAGATCCGTCATTACCACCACTGTGAAGCTGTGGAAGTAATGCCTGAGTCTCCTTGCTGAAAATACCACCGCCAGGGCAGCCTTCTCGAGGGCCTGGTACCTTGTTTCAGGGCCTTGCAGCACCTTACTCACGAAGTACACAGGCCTTTAGGCCTGATCTTGCTCTTGCGCCAGGACTGAGCTGACTACTCTCTCCGTCACAGCGAAGTATAGACGAAGAGGGATACCTACCTGGGGTTTACGCAAGACTGGTGGGCTTGCCAAATACTCCTTCAGCTTGATGAAGGCCTCCTCGCACTCCTGTGTCCAAAGGAATCTGCTGTTGCGTTTAAGACACTAGAAGTACGGATGACCTTTCTCCCCTCCAGCGGACATAAACCGGGATAAGGCTGCCAAGCGACCGGTGAGTTGCTGCACCTCCTTCACCGTCGTCGGGCTCCTCATTGCCACGATCGCTGCGCACTTCTCTGGGTTAGCCTCGATTCCCCGCTTTGTTAAGAGGAAACCCAAGAACTTCCCAGCCTCCATGCCAAAAATACACTTCTCAGGGTTGTGCTTCAGCCTGTACTTGGCGATGGTGGTGAATAGTTCCTCCAGCTCGGCTGCATGATGCTTCTTCTCTTGGGACGTGACCACCATGTCATCTACATATGCATGTACGTTCCTTCCCAGCATGGGCGAGAGCACCCTATCCATGAGTCGCTGGTAGGCAGCCCCCGCGTTCTTTAGTCCGAATGGCATGACCTTGTAGCAATAGCAAGACCGTTCAGTCATGAACGCGGTCTTGCATTCATCCATCGGGTGCATTTTGATCTGGTTGTATCCTGAGAACGCATCCAAGAAGCTGAGTAGCTTCCCCCCCGACGCGCTATCCACTAGAGCATCTATACTGGGTAAGGGGTAAGAGTCTTTGGGGCATGCCTTGTTGAGGTCAGTGAAGTCCACACACATCCTCCACTTGCCATTTGACTTCTGCACCAGCACCACGTTCGCTAGCCACTCTGGGTACTGGATCTCCCTGATGTGCCCTGCAGCAAGGAGCTTTTGCGCTTCGTCGTGGATCACCTTCCTCTTTTCCTCGTTGAATTTCCTTCGCCTTTGTTGCACAGGTCGAACCTTAGGATCCATCGACAAACGATGGCAAAGGAAGTCGGGGTCGATTCCTGGCATGTCGGACGCGGACCATGCAAAGGCACCCATGTGCTTCTCGATAACACTGACAATCAGCTTTCGCTCTTCTTCAACGAGAGATCCTCCCAACTTGAACTTTTTCCCCCTTATGTCCACTTCAACCCATCCTTCAGCTGGGTGGGGCCTTCTTTCACTGGCGATGACCACCCTCGCGATCCCTGACTCGCGAGGAGTGATCGTGCCCTCCTCTTCTTCTTCGACCTGAGGTACCTGGGAGCCCCCCATCGCAGCGTTCTCCATCCTCCAAGCGCCATGCGTTCCCCTAACCACCGATCGCTCTTCGCGCACACCGAGTGGTGGTGTTGTGGTGACGTGACACACGCTTCTCTTCTGCTTGAGGCTGTTCTCATAACAGCGTCTAGCCTCAGCCTGATCCGACTTGATGGTTAGTACGGTCCCCTCCATCGACGGCAGCTTCAGCTTCATGTGCCTTGTTAATGGTATTGCGCCCAACCTATTGAGTGTTGGCCTCCCCAACAAAATATTGTACGCAGAAGGGGCATTCACCACCAAGTATTTTATCCTTTCGGTGCGGGCTGTCGTTCCATCAGTGAACGTTGTCCTCAGCTCAATGTACCCCCGCACCTCTACCTGATCCCCTGCAAAGCCGTAAAGACACCCGGTATACGGCCTCAGTTGATCAGGGGACAACTGCAATTTGTTAAACGTCGGCCAGAACATGACGTCTGCCGAGCTTCCTTGATCTACGAGCACACTGTGCCCTCGTCTTCCTGCCGTGATGAGGGAAATGACCACAGGGTCGTTATCGTGCGGGACAACGTCCCGTAGGTCAGCTTTCCTGAAGAGAATATCTACTTCAGGGAAATGGCTCTCGTCTACCGAGTCTACCGCCATAACCGATCGAGCGTACCTCCTTCTCTGTGACGCGGTGCATCCTCCACCAGAGAAGCCTCCCGCGATTGTTTGCACTTCCCCGTGCACAGGGATTTCATGTTGCTGTTCTCCAGCCTGGGATACCGACGCGCGATCACCCTGCGGCTCGCGCAGGTAATCTGCCAGGAATCCGGATTTCACCAACTCTGCCAGTTGGTGTCCCAATGCCAAACATGAGTGGAGTGTGTGGCCAAAGGCCTGGTGAAACTCACACCACTCATTCTTCTTCCTTCCAAGTACCTTATCTGTCTTCTCCGGTACTCGTAGTCTCGCTGCCACAGCAGGAAGGGCGATGAGATCCGCCAATCCCACCATGAAATTGTATCTTGGGGGTGCATTATTCTCCCTTGCACGCCCCCTGCCCTGGTCCTTGCCTGGTGGATAGGGACGAGGTTTTCCCTGCACCCTCTTCCCCTCCTTGGCCTCATGCACCCTTGCTTGCTGCTGCGGCTTCCCTTGCCCTCCACGCGGTCTTGGTTGTGCAGCACTTCCTCTTTTCTCAGAAACCTCTGTTTCTGCCACTATGTGCGCCACCGCGCGTCGTTGGATCTCTGCAAAGGTGCTGGGATGGTTCCTGATGAGAGACTCACTGAAGGGACCAGGCAGCACTCCCTTCTTAAACGCGTGCACCAGCATATCCTCATCCTTGCTGGGCAGTCTAACCACTTGTGCTCCAAAGCGGTTGAGGTAGTCCTTCAGCGACTCGCCTTGGTACTGTCGTACATCGAACAAATCGTATGACACCACTGCGGGTGCTTTGTTAACGATGTACTGCTCAGTGAAAAGCTTTGAAAACTGAGGGAAGGACGTGATATGTCCTTCTGGTAGGCTCACGAACCATTCCATGGCGATTCCGCTTAGTGTGCTCATGAACATTTTGCAGTACACAGCGTCTGAGCCCCCAGACAACATCATCTGAGTGGTGGAACGCTGTCAGATGTGCTTCTGGATCTTCCACCCCTGTGAACGACGCCTTTACTCCCAGCAGGTTGGGAGGCACCATGGTTCCCATGATGTCAGGGGAGAAGGGCATAAGGAACGATCTCTGAGGCGATGGTGGCCTCGACACCCTTTCTTCAACCACGTGCTCCCTCTGTGCCTGCAACGTCCTTCTCAGCTCTTCATTGACACGATTCAGCTCATCGTTTCTGCTCTGCGACGCAGCCAACTCCGTCTGCATCTTTTCTTGTTCAGCTCTCGACGCTGCGACGTTATCCTGCAACGTGCGCACCATCTCCAGGACCTGCGCCATTGTCACAGCTCCTTCGTCAGCAGATGGCGCAGGTGATGGTTGTCTGTTTCTTGGCATCTTTCCCAGCAAAGAACTTGGCAAAACTTTGGTAAGCTTCAAAAACTGTGGTGTATATGGGACCACGATTAACTCGTGCCCCACGGTGGGCGCCGAATGATCCTGCCGACAACTCGAGCGTGGAGGAATCGCTTCGCAGCTCTCTCTGCCCCGTCTACGTGACTGTGTTATCTGCAAAATCACCCTCAGAACCTCCTCTAGGATCTCCAAACGCGACCTGCAAAACACACAGACGGCGCCTCTAGCGGCCGTTTGCACTCCGACGATCAAGTTAGATCACAAAACCACCAATGAGAAAAACTAGTAGTGTGTGTGAAAACTCTTGCTCTCTTTTTTTCTATCCCCCTCTGAATCTCACCCTGATTCTCTTTTATGCCTCTCTCTGTATCTGGGCCTAACAGAATTCTGTTATGCCCCTCTGGCATGTGCCAGAACCCTGTCATGCTTTTCTGCGACAACGTACCTCCAGAATCAGTAGAGCGTGAGTGTCTGTGCGTGTCTGCGCTTGGCTGCGCTTGTCTGTACCCTTAGCGGTACGGAGTGCACCTTTGTCTGGACCGCACCCTTCTCAGATGATGACACGTGGAGGCATGCAACTCACATCTAACCATACACGTGTCACTACTTGAAGGGCTCCAGCGCTTCTCTTTGTGCGCCTAAGTTATTCCCTTGCAGAGTAACTTAGCATATTTCTTCCATCTGGGTAAATCGCATACTCTCAGGAGAACGCCAGGCGTGGCTGGTATAGGCACACTCACCAAGCGTTGCTCTCTGCGTAAACGACTTACCCTTCACGGTGTCACGCACGTAATGGGTTGAGCGAATCACCAATCACTGACCGGTTTACTAGCTCCCTCAGGCCACTCTCGTGCACGATTCCCTGAGATGTGCTCATGCGAGGTCCATGCGTAACGCTCTCGCTGGGAACCTCAGTCCCAGTTTAACTGCGTATAACACGAGACCCCGATGACCATGCACCCGATGACTGATCAGTGCTCTATTGCTTCTCGCGTTCTGCCCCCAGGCGTTCATCTGGGAACTGGTCTGTTGGTGGCCACTTGGTTACTGACCACCGATCACCGTTCTGCGTGATCTGTCCCCTGACCTCTCTGCCGCCTGATCTGTCGGTGGTCACTTGGTTACTGACAACCGATCACGTTCACCTTGATCTATCTGTCACCTGGTCCACGTGTCACCCTGCGAGTGGTCCACGTGGTTGTCTTCTGTTGACGTCATCGACTACTGATGACCGACCGGATCATGCGTAGACTTCACAGATCTGAACAAGGCATGCCCAAAGGATTCATACCCACTCCCCAACATTGACACCTTAGTAGACAGTGCCTCGGGCTACAAGATGCTGAGTTTCTTGGATGCATTCTCAGGTTATAATCAGATCAAAATGCATCCCAGGGACGAAAGCAAAACGGCGTTTATGACAGATACATGTAGGTACTGTTATAAGTTAATTCCATTTGGTTTGAAAAATGAAGGCGCCACCTACAAGAGATTGATGGACAAAATCCTTGCACCGATGCTAGGAAGGAATGTGCAGGCCTACGTCGACGACATGGTGGTGATCTCCGACGAGAGGGGCCGACACGCAGTTGATCCGGAAGAGTTGTTCGCTACCATATC
Source organism: Phaseolus vulgaris (assembly GCF_000499845.2). Lineage (NCBI taxonomy): Eukaryota > Viridiplantae > Streptophyta > Magnoliopsida > Fabales > Fabaceae > Phaseolus > Phaseolus vulgaris. The sequence goes on along the minus strand of NC_023752.2, from coordinate 39,030,268 downwards.
GAAGTATCACCTAAAGTTGAACCCAGAGAAGTGCGTCTTCGGTGTAGAGGCAAGAAAGTTCCTGGGTTTCATGCTCACGGAAAGGGGAATAGAAGCGAATCCTAACAAGTGTGCAGCCATCATCGCCATGAGGAACCCAACTTCAGTGAAGGAGGTTCAACAACTGACGGGGCGAATGTCAGCATTGTCAAGATTCGTATCAGCTGGTGGGGAAAAGGGGCACCACTATTTCCAATGCCTCAAGAGGAATAGTCGTTTTACGTGGACAGACGAGTGCGAAGAAGCGTTCCTCAAGCTGAAGGAGTACTTGGCGACGCCACCCGTGCTTTGCAAGCCACAAGTAGGCGTCCCCCTCCGCCTATATTTTGCAGTAACAGAATGGGCTATTAGCTCTGTACTGGTCGAGGAACAAGACCAATATACTTCGTAAGCAAGGCATTGCAAGGCCTCGAGTCAAGATACCAGTCACTAGAGAAGGCATCACTAGCAATAGTGTTCTCAGCACGAAGGCTTCGCCACTATTTCCACAGTTTCACAGTGGTGGTAATGACGGACCTTCCCATCCAGAAGGTACTCCAGAAGCCAGACGTGGCCGGGAGGATGGTACGCTGGGCAGTGGAATTGTCAGAATTTGACATCCAGTACGAGCCCCGGGGATCCATCAAAGGCCAGGTCTATGCTGACTTTGTAGCAGAACTTTCACCAGGAGGAGATCCTCAAGAGGTGGAAGCAGGGGCACAGTGGATGCTCTCAGTAGACGGATCTTCCAACCAGCAAGGGAGCGGAGCTGGAATAATCCTGGAGGGACCTAATGGGGTGTTAATCGAACAGGATTTGCGCTTCACCTTCAAGGCAAGCAACAACCAGGCGGAGTACGAGGCGTTGATTGCCGGGATGCTTTTGGCCAAAGAAATGGGTGATCAGATCATCTTGGCAAAGAGTGACTCACAACTAGTCACAGGACAAGTAACGGGGGGATACCAAGCGAAGGACCCACAGATGGCTGTGTATCTGAAGTATGTCGAGGTATTGAAAAGAGCCTTCGCTGCATTTGAGCTAGTGCCCGTCCCCAGGGAACAAAATGCCAGAGCTGACCAGCTCAGGCAAGGGGGGAAAGCAGAGGACCGTAATACAGGAGACCCTTAAGACGTCGCGAAAGTTCGTTGCAAACAACAGGGTAGACGTCCTTCACATTGGTACAACAAGAGGGAAACCAAGGAGTCATCGCTCGTTGAGTCAAGAGACGGTGAGGGCACCTTGCATCAGTACTTACGTAGCCTCACCAGGTGAAGAAAGGAGTGTACAAGTGTGCGCTTTGGAGGAAGGTGACACTTGGATGACCCCTTACAGGCGATACCTGGCAGATGGGATCCTCCCAGCAGAGCCAGAGGAAGGCAAGAAGACTAAGAGGAACGCCGCCAGGTACACCTTTGTGGATGGGATATTATTCAGGCATGGGTTTACGCACCATATCTTGACGTGCGTAAGCGGCAACGAGTGCACCAGGATAATGGCTGAATTTTCTCGAAGGTATTTGTGGAAGCCACGTGGGAGGAAGATCCTTGGCGTCCAAGGTGATATGTGCAGGTTTCTTCTGGCCAACAGTAAGAGAAGATTGTGTACGATACGCCCAGCATTGCAAGCAGTGCCAGAGGCATGTCGATTGGCACAAGGCGCCGCCAGAGGAGTTAAGATCCATATACAGCCCGTGGCCTTTCCACACCTGGGGAATTGATATCCTAGGCCCATTTCCATTGGCAATAAGGCAGATGAAATACCTGATCGTTGCCATCGAATATTTCACCAAGTGGATAGAGGCAGAGCCAGTGGCACAGATCACCGCCCATAAGGTACAACACTTTGTTTGGAAAAACATTATATGTCGCTTTGGGGTGCCAAGGCGTCTCATTTCAGACAATGGCACCCAGTTCACGAACCAGCAGTTGGGAAAGTTGTGTACAAAAGTAGGAATCAAGCAGGTGTTCGCGTCAGTCGAACACCCCCAGACGAACGGGCAGGTCGAATCAGCAAACAGAGTTCTGTTGAGAGGATTGATGCGCAGATTAGAGAAGGCTAAAGGGGCATGGGCAAAAGAGGTGCCAAGGATTGTATGGGCTTACCATACCACACCTCAATCCTCCACCATGGAGACACCCTTCAGCTTAGTGTATGGATCGGACGCCATGATCCCAGTAGAGATCCACGAAAGCTCGCCTCGTTTCCTGGGTTTCGTGGCGGAAGAATCCAACGAAGAAAGGAGGGTGAACCTGGACCTGATAGACGAGGCTAGGGAAGAAATAAAAATTAAGGACGAGGCCGTGAAGAGAAGAGTGGAGCGTCAGTACAGCTCCAAAGTGAAGCTGCGACAATTCCAGATGGGTGATATGGTCATGAGGAAGGCCCACTCCTACGAATTAGAAAACAAGTTGTCTCCCAAGTGGACCGGACCGTTCAGAATAACCAAAGTCAAAGGGAATGGTTCGTATAAGCTAGAGACTTTAGAAGGGAGCCCCATCCCATGTAGCTGGAACGCGGCAAATTTAAAGTTTTATTTCAGTTGATGTTATTCCAGTTGAAGTTTGTAAAGGGGACACTCTTTTTCCCTCCCGGGGGTTTTTTAACAAGGTCACCCAAATAAAGAAAGGAAAAGTTAAAATATTTTTGCTAGTTTTTCTCTCATTCAAATGTAAGATCAAAGGTTAAAGAAACAAAGACGAAAACTTGAGGCGCCACCAGGATCAGGCGTTGCCAAGATGAGTCGTTGCCAAGTCAAGGCGTCGCCAAAATGAGTCATCGCCAAGATGAGTCGTCGCCAAGACAAGGCGTCGCCAAGATGAGGCGTCGCCAAGGTAAGGTGTTACTAGAACAAGGCGTCGCCAGCGCAAGGCATCGCCACCAGATAATCAAGCAGAAGTAAAGTTCAGAGCAAGATAATAGGTATGTCTAGTATAAGTTAAAATCCGGGAGCCTAGTCCTTGATCAAGGGTTAAGGGATTCCTTCGGGACACCCCCTCCTCAAGTATGAACAAATAGCCCCGGTACCAGATATCAGTGTAAGATAAAATCCGGGCGCCTAGTCCTTGAGCAGGGGCTAAGGGATTCCCTTGGGACGCCCCCTCCTCAAGTATGAACAACTAGCCCCATTACCAGATATCAGTATGAGTTGAAATCCGGAAGCCTAGTCCTTGAGCAGGGGCCAAGGGATTCCTTCGGGACACCCCCTCCTCAGGTATGAACAGCTGGCCCCGGTGTCAGATGTTAGACATAAGCTAAAACCCGGACGCTTAGTCCTTGAGTAGGGGTTAAGGGATTCCTTCGGACGCCCCCTCCTCAGGTATGAATAGCTAGCCCCAGCGTCTGATGTTTAGAACGTTACACCTTGGTGTTTTTAGACACTCCATGGACGATACAGTACTATTGTTTAGACCTCCCCATGGGCGTGGGCACCAAAGCGCGATTTTTTTCCCAAAGTATTTAGACACGCTGAGGACACCCAGAGCAGGTCTCCCCTCGAACGTAGACACCCAGCACAGGTAGGATAAGACCTCCTTGCCTTCGAGCGATGTTGAGGCCACAGAAGAACAGATAAGTCCTCCTCGCCCTTGAGCGATGTCGAGGCAAAGAAGAAGAGACTCTCCTTTTCATCCTAAATCGATGAGAAAGTCAGTACTGCCTTCGGCTACGAGTGCCTTGGGCCCCAGAAAGGTAAGTAGGAAGCAGGTTGAAGATCTCACAAGTTCAGAGGGAAAAAGAAATTCGAAGATTAAGAAGAAGAAGCGTAGAAGCGTGAATCATCAAAGGGTGTGCCTCACACCTTAAGAAGAAAGAACAAGAGGGAGAAATACGTTGAAGGCAAACACCAGTTAGGCCTTTGATGTAGAAAGGAAAGCAAATAAAAGCGCAAGAGAAATTGGAAGCACGTGAGGATGAAGTTCAAAATAAGCATATAAGCACGAATCAAGAGTCATAATTGCAGATAAGGTTCATGGTAGTTGCGAGTTAAACAAAAGGCAATTATATACACATCCAATGTTTGGGTGAAACGCAAAATCAGGCTACTTCTCGAGGGTCTCTGGAGGTTGAACGGGCGACGCCGAAGCTCCATCTTCGGACCTCAACACTTGAGCCAGCCGCAACCTTCGTTGCCCGTCCATCTTTAAATCTGCGTCAAGAGAACAAATATTGTAAAGGGCGGGCACAAATTAAGGTGCTACGCAAAGAGACAAGATAAAACATGCATCAAGCAAGAATCGAGCAAAAGCGAAGAATAAAAGATTATAAAGGGAAGCTCTCGTACTTATATATTTTTCCAGGGCCTCGGCATTATACTCTAGGCTTATGAAGGCGGCGACGTCAAAGCCCCCCGCACTAGCCAAAATCCGGCAGGCCTCCTGATCGTTCGGAGGCAGCCCCTTAAGAGACCTGGACTTCAGGGTTCTTGGCTCCTTCACCCAATACAAAGGGAAGCCGTCGATGGCGGAGGGTACGAGATCGGAGCAACAAACCTTGAAGAACTTGCCTTTCCACCCCTTGAAGGAGTGCTGAAACAAGGTTAAGAGGACCCTCCCGGGAACGCTGCTGAGAGTCACCCAGAGGTTATTCCTGTGCCTCTTCACTTCGAAGAAATGAAGATATCAACGGAAGGTGCACACCCGAAAAAACCGAATAATATGTCGAAAGCTTTGACAAAGGCCCAACTGTTAGGGTACAGCTGGGCTGGGGCAATGTTGATCTCTGTTAGCAGCTCCCTCTCGAACCTAGAGAAAGGCAAGCGCACACCGACACACTTGAAGACCACCTGATAGAAGTAGAAAAAGGGGACCCCGTTGTTGGCCCGCTTGTCCCCGCACATCGTCATGCCTTTTCGCGAAGGCGCGGTGATCGTAGGTGTTTGGGTCCCCTACATGGTCGCTCCGGGCTTTGGAAGAAACTAGACTCGAGCACTCGTCAAGTAGTTCCTCCGGAGCCCATGCGTAAAGGTCCCTATGATTAACTTTGGAGGAAAGAGGGTTGGCAGTCATCTTGGCGCGCGCCGTCAACAAAGAAACTGAAGGTTAAAGAATAGAGCAAGATTCAACAATACGGTAAAGGAAAAAGAATCGTCAAAGAAGAAAGCCATACCTTTAGGAGGACGAGACGATGAAAGTTGAAGGGGCGAGGAGAAAATGCAGAAAAAGTTCTTTGGAAAGGAAGATGAACAGCATGAAGAATGCGAAAGAATGAAAGCAGAAAGTGGAGCACGGGATTTCGAGAACTCAAACGTTGCAACTGAAGTGCAATGGACGCCAAATGAGCACCGTGCGATTGGGCCACGTGTCAGGAGATTAAAATACGACCCAAGACGTCACTTTTCTCGCTCAGAAAGTGTCACGTCATCGGGGTCCTCGAATGTACGTCGCGTCGGCAGCGCAAAGAATGTCACGTCAACCGGTCAGAAAGTGACACGTCATCAAAATGCACCGAGGGGGTAAACCTGACTCGTGAAGTACCCACGCCACTGCTGGGAGAACCTGAGACAGATACGACCCATGAGAGGGCCACGACCAGGGGAGAACCACGTGCATGGTACGAGAGAAAGGTAGATACACTCCCAGGGCGAGTGACTAGTAATTGGGACGCATGAGTTGGCACCCAAAAAGTCAACCCACGTGACAGAAGCACTTCGCAGAAAAGAGGGCTCACACGATGGAAAAACCCTAAGTTGGGTGGCGGCGCTGTGGGACCCTCTGCACAGAATAAATGATCAAGTCAAAAGGGTAGGTGGCAATACCCACGTGCTCATAAAAAGTTTCAGGGAAAGTTTGCCAAGGTACGCGTTAATTCAGTTAAGATTCGAATCTTCCAAGGAATGTTTTGATACGCCTTCAATGCGCTTTAACGCGCTTTAAAGATTAGAGGTTTATAAAAAGGGACTGAGTTTTAACCTAATACACACAGAGAGATACAGAGAGAAAACCCTAGTTGTCTTCGCGGCACACTCACAATGAGCACAAGGCAATTAGGGCAACACAGTTCTAGTTACACCGTTTCAGTCATTCAGTGCAGTTTTTTGATGTTTCTCGCTAGCTGACTTGATCGTCGGAGTGCAAACGGCCGCGAGGGCGCCCCTTTGTTCACTTCTCTTTTCAGGTGTCTTTGATGGAGCAAACGAAGGTGCCCTAGCTCGCAAGGACAAGCCACGTGCAAAGACGATTCCGGTCAACCGGCCGGAACAGGAGCCCAGGGAAGAAAGTCAACAGGTTGACCGCTTAAGGCGTCGCCAGGTGTAGGCATCGCCAAGATGAGGCGTCGCCAAGATGGGGCTTCGCCAGGATAAGGCATCGATGGTGTCACCCCCCGATACCCATGAGTAGGAAAGACCGTGCAGGGGGCGACACCACGAGAGGCCTCAGTACCTCAGAACAGTAATAAAGAGAAGAGAAAGGTGGCGTCAAGGCCATATTCCCAGTACCAGTGAGGAGTCACCTGACTTGTGAAGTACCCACGCCACCTCTGGGAGACCCCTGGGATAGATACGACCCATGAGAGGGCCATGCCTAGGGGCGAACCATGTGCGTGGTAGGAGAGGAAGGTAGATACACTCCCAGGGCGAGTGACTAGAGGTTGGGGCGCATGAGTTGGCACCCAGAAAGTCACCCCTTGCGCCAGATGCACTTCGAGAAAGGAGGACTTACACAATGGATTATCTCTAAGTTGGGTTATGGCGCTGTAAGGCCCTCCACATAGAATAGCGATCAAGTCAGAAGAACACATGGCAGTAAGTACCGAATCATCAGGGTGTACACGTTGCCCTGAAAGTTTGCTAAGGTACGCTTTTATTTAGTTTACGTTTCAAACGCTTTAAAAGCACTTTAAACACTTTAAATGCTTTGAACGTTTTAAACGCGTTAAACGTTTTTAAACGCCTTAAATGCGCTTTAAGACGTTTTAACTGCACTTTAAGACGCTTTGAATGCTTTGGACGTTTAAAAGACGCCTTAGACGTTTGAGACGGGAGGATCTGATCCAGTTTCAGTTTCACACACACACTCTAGTTGCTTGCTCGCGAACCCACTGTACGCAGAGGCAATTAGGGAGAAATTCAGTCAATCAGTTTTTCGACCACCTTCAGAGCATCAATTCACTAAGCTCCGATACGGAGGTGTGTCACCTTTGATGTTTTTCGCTTGCTGACTTGATCGTCGGAGTGCAAACTGCCGTGAGGGCACCCCTTTGTTCACTTCTTTTCAAGTACTCACGACGGTGCAGAACGAAGGTGCCCTAGCTCGCGATCAGAAGCCACGCACGAAGACATCCCTGGTCAACCGGTGGGAACACGAGGCAAGGATCTGTTGCACCAAATGGGGGCAGAAGCCTCACTTTGCAACAAATTATGGAAGCGATGCAGGCCCTCCAAGAAGAAGTGGTTGCGTCAAGAGCGGATCAAGCATCAGAACGACCTCATCTTCCCTATGTTTCATCAACGCACATGGGTTCGCTCGCAGCACAGGGCAGTACAGATACATAAGCATCACACTCTCGCCGAAACACGCGAAGCATGGGAACGACCACATCTTCCCTATGTTTCATCACGTCCTTTCTAAAGGTGAGAGTAGAGGTCTCAGCAAGGAGGTCCTCAGAGGCTCAGGGTAGAAGGCTCTAAAATCTACCTGAGGAGGAGGGTTTGAAGTTGTTTTGGTTCCAGTACGCGTTTTTTAAAGAGTAACGTAAACTAAGAAGCGCAAGCGATGCTAAGTCCTGGTCTTTGATCAAGACACATGTGCGCAGATTAAAACGGGCACGGAGAAGTGTCACTTTGGTGTACTGTTCACGTCCTTTCGCACAAGGCCACATGGATCGCTAGGGGTGAGGACTTAGTCTCTTCGCTGAACAAGTTACAGGTCGAGATTGGGGGGCTTGTGTACCGACCAGTGCTCGGGCGTAGTTGACTGCTAGTGGGTGAGGGGCCATGTAACTGGGTCCCATGATCAGCAGGGGCCAGTGCCTAGTTGGACCTCGGTCATGTGAAGTGGGTCCCACTAGCGAAAGGCCTAGAGTGTCACACAGATAGGACGCCCAAGGGTTTGAGGATGGTCAGACATCGGTCGTCAGGATAAGTTGACCTCGAACCTCGGACTTTGGCAAGCCGAATCATAGAGCTGGGTCATGAGAGGTGGATCCCAGACCATTCGCCAGTTATCAGTCAGGGAGAAGCCTAGGTCACGAGAGTCCATGCGTTTGGTGTGGATGACGCGTTCAGGCGTAACACAAGTGTTCCCGCCGGTTGACCGAGATCGTCTTTGCGCGTGGCTTATCCCCGCGAGCTAGGGCACCTTCGTTTTGCTCCGTCTGTGAGTACCTGAAAAGAAGTGAACAAAGGGGCGCCCTCGCAGCCGTTTGCACTCCGACGATCAAGTCAGCTAGCGAGAAACATCAAGGGTGACACACCCTTTGGAGGTAGTCGAAAATAACTGTACTGAATCACTAAAACTTGATTGCCCTAATTGCCTTGTACATACAGTGGGTGCGCAACGAAAACAACTAGGGTTTGTGTTCTGTGTAACTATGAGAATTAGGTCAAAACTCCGGTCCCTTCAAATGCCCCAAGGTCCCTTTTTATACATCTCTCATGTTTAAAGCGCGTTAAAGCGCATTGAAAGCGTATAAAAATATTCCTTGGAACGTTCAAATCTTAACTGAATTAACGCGTACCTTGGCAAACTTTCACTGAAACCTTTAATGAGCACGTGCGCATCGTCACGTGCCCTTCTGACTTGATCGTTATTCTGCGCAGAGGGTCCCACAGCACCGCAACCCAACTTAGGGTTAATCCATTGTGTGGGCCCTCCTTCCTTCGAAGTGCTTTTGGCACGTGGGTTGACTTTCTAGGTGCCAACTCATGCGTCCCAATCACTAGTCACTTGCCCTGGGGGTGTATCTACCTTTCTCTCGTACCACGCACGTGGTTCTCCCCTGGTCATGGCCCTCTCATGGGTCGTATCTGTACCAGGGTCTCCTAGCAGTGGCGTGGATACTTCACGAGTCAGGATATCCCCTACTGGTGCTAGAACTTATGGCCTTGAAGCCACCTTTCTCTTCTCCTTGCTACTGTTGTGGACTGTCGAGGCCCGAAGCCTCCTTGCGACGTCTTAACTTGGTGACGCCCCTCTTTGGGCGATGCCTCTCTTGGGCGATGTCTTTGCTTGGTGATGCCTCTCTTGGGCGATGCCTCTCTTGGGCGATGTCTCTCTTGGGCGATGCCTCTCTTGGGTGATGTCAGACCACCTGATCTTCCATTATCTAACACGTCGGTGACACACAAAGCGACGACAACCGATTATGTATGCCGCAGAACGCCACTTCCATAAACGGCGACTATGTATGCCGCAGAACGCCACTTCCATAAACGGCGACTGTGTTGACTTTTTGACCACCCACCTTTCTCTTCTCCACGTCATCACACCCGATGACCTGATCGGTACACAAGCCCCCCAGTCTTGAGCTGATAACTTGATTCACCAAAAAGACTAAGGGCTCACCCTATCGTCCACGTGGCATTTTGATATGTATATGATGTGATTGCCCTTTGCTTAATTTACATCTGTCATGGACTTTATCTGTAAGTATAAATCTTGATCCTTACCTAAATGTTTATTTGCTTTATCTTTGCATACTTGTGTCTGCTTCTGCTTTTTTTACTATATCGCGTGCGTTACCTTTGGTACTCCTTGTCATTGTGTTCGACTTTAACTCTTTGAGTAGCACGTGATCTCCTCTCTTACCCTTCCCGTTTAAGTCGTGATGCGTACCCTTCCTTTAGTCTCTCCACCAAGGAACTTACTTGGCCTTCGTATATGCAAGGAATCTTCCTCATGAAAGCGTCGCTTGCCTTGTCATTGCCCGAAGGCAAGGGAGGACTATACCTGTTCGTCTCTGTTGCCTCAACGTCGCTCGAGGGCGAGGAGGGCTTATCTCACCTGTGTTGGGTGTCTACACTCAAGGAGGGACCTGCTCTGGGTGTCCCCAGGGCGCCTAAATTCTTTGGGACAAAAGTCGCACTCTGGTGCCCACGCCCATGGGGAGGTCTAAACAATAGTACTGCATTGTTCATGGAGTGTCTAAAACACCAGGGCAACTTAGCCCTTATCTTTTTGCGTTCGGTGCCCACGCCTGAGGAGAGGTCTGCTACAACAACGCCGTATCATCCCCAGGGTGTCTAAAAACACCAAGGCGAAGTGTTCTGAACATCAGACGCTGGGGCTAGCTGTTCATACCTGAGGAGGGGGCGTCCCAAAGGAATCCCTTGACCCCTGCCCAGGGACTAAGTACCCAGATTTTAGCTTTCATCTATCGTCTGATACTGGGGCTAGCTATTCATACCTGAGGAGGGGGCGTCCCGAAGGAATCCCTTAACCCCTGCTCAAGAGCTAAGCGCCCGGGTTTTTAACTTATACTGATATCTGGTACCGGGGCTAGTTGTTCATACTTGAGGAGGGGGCGTCCCGAAAGAATCCCTTAACCCCTGATCAAGGACTAGACCCCGGATTTTAACTTTATACTGATATCTGATACCGGGGCTAGCTGTTCATACTTGAGGAGGGGGCGTCCCGAAAGAATCCCTTAACCCCTGATCAAGGACTATGCTCCCGGATTTTAACTTTATACTGATATCTTATACCGGGGCTAGCTGTTCATACTTGAGGAGGGGGTGTCCCGAAGGAATCCCTTAACCCCTGATCAAGGACTAGGCTCCCGGATTTTAACTTGTACTGATATCTGGTACCGGGGCTAGCTGTTCATACTTGAGGAGGGGGCGTCTCGAAGGAATCCTTTAACCCCTGCTCAACGACTAAGCTCCCGGATTTTAACTTATACTAGACATACCTGTTATCTTGCTCTGAATTTGACCTCTGCTTGTTTATCTGGCGACGACACCAACCTGGCGACAACCGACTCTGTACACTGCAGAACGCCACTTCCACAAATGGCGACTATGTACACTACAAAACGCCACTTCCACAAACGGCGACTATGTTGACTTCTTGACCACCCACCTTTCTCTTGTCCACGTCATCACACCCGAGGACCTGATCGGTACATAAGCCCCCCAGTCTTAAGTTGTGATTTGTCCAGCGAAAAGACTAAGAAGTTGAATTTTCGGCGACCTACGTGGCTTTAACTTATCTGTTGTGCGATCACCTGATAACTTGGTTGGTTTTCACTCAACCCAATTAATGAGCAGTAGGCGTGGGTCATTCTTAGTATCTGAAATCTCGCTTGCGTAATCTGCCAAGTGACATGTGTATTTCTAGGTTATCGCCTAAAGCTTTGCTGACTTGGTTCTCGCCGTGTAATCTTCTTTCTATTTCAATCTCAAAGCCCTAGGCTTTCGGGGACGCCATTTTCCTTTTAAGTGAAACATCTTTGCTTAACTGGAAGGAGAGCTGGCTTTCGGATCTCCCTCTACCTTCCCTGAGTCTTAGAAAAATGATTTACATGGTGAGGTGTCCTCTGCGAACCTTCCCCAGCCATCCCTTAACTTCTTTTTCAACTGGTCTTACTAGGGCAATATTGATGTTTCACTCAAGGGAAAAGGTGTCTTCTATCAACCTTCCTTTCCCATACTTAAGATCATTAACACCCCTGACTTTTCAGTTTCATCTTGCCTGAACTCACTCAAGGGTGAGAAGGAATTTTCCCATACGCAAAGAGGTTTTGTAATCTGTTCTTGCCTGTACTTGCTCAAGGCGAGGAGGTCTTTTCAATCTTTTCTCGTCTACACTCGCTCACGGCGAGGAGGACTTTTTTAATCTATTCTCGCCTACACTCGCTCACGACGAGGAGGACCTTTTAATCTTTTCTCGCCTACACTCGCTCACGGCGAGGAGGACTTTTTAATCTCTTCTCGCCTACACTCGCGCACGACGAGGAGGACTTTTTAATCTCTTCTCGCCTACACTCGCTCACGACGAGGAGGACTTTTTAATCTCTTCTCACCTACACTCGCTCACGGCGAGGAGGACTTTTTAATCTCTTCTCGCCTACACTCGCTCACGGCGAGGAGGACTTTTTTAATCTTTTCTCGCCGGATGGCGATGAGAACTAAAAAACTTTATACTCGTGCCTCCGATCGCCAGATGGCAATGAGGACTTAAAACTTTGTACTGGATGCATGCGATCTTGATCCTGTCGCCAACTCTAGCGTGGAGGAATTGCTTTGTCGCTTCCTTACCCCGCCTATGCAACTGTGCTATCCGCAAGAATGCTCTTAGAACCTTCTCCGGGAACTTCAAACGCAACCTGCAAAACACACAGACGGCGCCTCTAGCGGCCGTTTGCACTCCGACGCTCAAGTTAGGTCACAGAACAACCAACAAAAATGTCACTGAATCTCTCTCTGATTCTCTTTTCTCTCTCTCTGTGTCTGTGCTTAACAGAATTCTGTTACGCTATCCTCTGCGTGTGTCAGAATTCTCTTACGCTATTGTGCGAAAACGTACCACAATGAGTAAAAACGTGGGTGTGTGTACCTTTCACGACGCGAAGTGCACTTTTATCTTGGCCGCGCCTCTCTCAGATGGTGACACGTGGAGGCATGCAACTCACATCTAACCGTACATGTGCAACTACCTGAAGGGCTCTAGCGCATCTCTTTGTGCGCCTAAGTTATTCCCTTGCGGAGTAACTTAGCGCGTTTCTTCCATCTGGGTGAATCGCACACTCCCAGGAGAACGCCAGGTGTGGCTGGACTAGGCACACTCACCAAGCATTGCTCTCTGCATAAACGATTTCCCCTTCACGATGTCATGCACGTAATGGGTTAAGAGAGTCACCAATCACTGACCGGTTTACTAACTCCCTCAGGCCACTCTCGTGCACGATTCTACCGGCGAGCAGCTCCTCTTTCTCTGAGATATGATCATGCGAGGTCCATGCGTAACGCTCTCGCTGGGAATCTCAGTCCCAGTTTAACTGCGTGTAACACGAAACCCCGATGACCATGCACCCGATGACTGATCGGTGCTCTATTGCTTCTTGCGTTCTCCCCCCAGGTGTTTATCTTGGAACTGATCTGTCGGTGGCCACTCGGTTACTGCCCACCGATCACCGTTCTGGGTGATCTCCTTCCTGATTTCTCTGCCACCTAATCCACATGTGACCCTGCGAGTGGTCCACGTGGTCATCTGTTGCTGACGTCATCGACTACCGATGACCGACCGGATCAGATCTGAATTCACCTTTGCTTTAAATTAGGCAAAGGCGATAAAGTCTCTCTCCGAAAACTTGAAAAACGATGAGCATACAAACTTAATAAACTTGGAAACTTTGATAAACTTCTAAACCTTCTTTATTGGGTGGCCTCGTTAAAAACCCTCCTTAGGGAAAAAAGAGTGCCCCCTCGAAAAACTGTTTTAACTGAAACTGCTTTAACGAGGTGCTAAAAAGTGTGAATAGTTAGGGGGGTGTAGACGCAATTTTAGGAGGTGCTAAAAATAGGAAGTGGATCACACTTACTTCATGACTAGGTGGCACCAATTTGAATTAGATTTAGAGGGAAATTTGAATTTCATTAGCTTTACATTTCAGCACCTCTAAAGGTTATAAATAGAGGTGTGTGCTCTTGTAAAATTCAGATTGGAAAAATAGAGTAAAGTTACTATGCTCCATTTGTGAGTGATTGTGAGACTAGTTTTCCTTTTCCTTGTCTTATCTTGTGATGCATTGGGAGAATTCAAGTGGCGGCAAATCTGCACTTATCTTGGAACATTCATCATCCAAGTGGCGTGTCCATTCCCAATCTTGCTTCAATCACATAAGTCATCTTTCTTCATCTTGTTCTTCAATTTCAATCGGTAATTTTGTTTCTAGGTTTTGTTCTTCAATTTTAATCGGTGCATTTTGTTCTTTTGATGATTTCAATCGGTAGATTCATTTCTTCTTTCAATTCTGTCCAGTTTTTTGCAATTTACACATTTCAAATGTGTTTCTATTTGTGTTCTTGTTTTGTTCTTGCTTTCCTTTCAATTCCGCCAAGTGTTTGTGATAAGGACATGACACTCATGATGTATATGAGTTTGGCTATTCATTTGGATGGCTTTGTCCTCCATTGATTTGTCCTTAAGCCTCCTTAATGTGTTGTTTCTTATCAAAGTGCATATCCAACTCATATCAGCGAGGAATCGCCCCTCCTTCCAGCATCTCCAAGCGGTAGGCGCCGTTCCCGAGTGCTTCGGTTATTCTAAACAGTCCTGTCCACTTGGCGACAATTTGTTCTCCATCTCATACTGGTGGGCCTTCCTCATCACCAGGTCGCCATCTCTGAATTGCCTTGGTCTTATTCTAGAGTGGTACTTGCGTTCAACTCTTCTCTTCCCTGTTTCAGCCTTCACCCGTGCTTCCTCCCTGACCTCATCCAGCAAACCCAAGTTCATTCTCATTTCTTCATTCGAGTCTTCCGCCACGAAGTTGGTGACACGTGATGTCCACGTCGGGTGAGTGATCCTCAAAAGCCTCCACTGACATCACGAACCTTGCAAAGTTCCTTCGCTGCGATGCAGTACACCCACCATCCGAGAATCCACCAGCTATGGTGTGGATCTTGCCGTGAATGGGTACTTCGTGCTGCTGTCCCTCACTGCCCGCCGATTGTGAGCCTGATGATTGGCCCGCTTGCTTCTCCAGCAAATAATCCTTGAAGAAACCATTCTTCACAAGCTCATCCAACAAGTATCCCAGCGCCAAGCAGTTGTCAATATGGTGCCCAAATGCCTCGTGAAATTCGCCCCATGATTCCTTGTGAGGTCCCAATATCTTGTCAGACTTCACTGGTGGCCTCAACCTGTCAGCTATATTGGGCACAACGAAGAGGTCTTTTAGTTGCACTACAAAGTTGTGCCTTAGTGGTCTATTTCCCTCTCTCCTTCCTTCCGCCCGACCCCTAGGCTAGGTCCTCTTTGCCTTCGTAGGTGCACTTTTTGTCTGGGTTCCTTCTCTCTGTGGCAGCTTCGTGGACCCTAGCGGGTTGTGTGCGTATCTACGCTCTTGGTCGCGCAGGTGCAGCAGTCCTACACTTCTCGTACGCCTCGCCCTCTGAGGCAATGTGTTCTACCGCTCTACGCCTTACTTCAGCAAAGGTTTTGGGGCGGCTGCAGTTAAGCGATTTACTAAAAGATCCAGGACACACCCCCTTCCTAAATGCGTACACGATCATGGGCTCGTCTGTGGTACCCACCTTCACCACCTACGCCCGAAAGCGGCTTATGTACTCTTTCAGAGTTTCACTTTGAAATTGCCTTACGTAAAAAAGGTCGTACGAAACTGGGGCTGGGGCCCTGTTGGCTAAATACTGCTCTCTGAATAGTCGTGAGAGCTGGGCGAAAGACGTGATGTGACCCTCTGTGATGGAGATCAAGCTCAAGTGGACATGGAGGCCAATCAACAAGATCAAGAAGAGGAAGAGGCGCAAATAGAAGACGCCCATGGAGGTCAAAGCCCACCTCAAAGGCTTACAAGAAGCATGTTCAAAGCCTTAGGAGCTAGGGAACAATTATTTTCTCTTTTTGTAATTTCTTTGCTTGAAGGTGCTTAGAGGGAAACATTAGAAACCTCTATTGTTATAGCATCTTTTAGGCTTTAGTTAGGAGCTTTAGGAGGGGGGGTGCGTTAGTAGATAGGTGTAGGAGTAGAATAGGAGGTGCCAAAGTCAAGGAAGAGGTCACACCTTACTCATGCATTGTTTTAGGCGCCGATTCTAGTAGCTTTTGGGAGGAAGTTTTTGAATTTGTGTAGCTTGCATTTCAGCACCTTAGGCTATAAATAGAGGTGCTCCCTTTGTCTTTTTCAGATTTGAATTTAGAGAAAAGAAACTATACTAAATTTTTGAGAGAGCATTGGAGAGCTTTTGAGCCTTCTTCTCTAGTCTTATCTTGAAGGATCCATGGTGTCCTCAAGTGGCGACAACACACTCATCTAGGAGCAACCATCCTTCTAGTGGCGTGATCATCCAACCTTACATCCATCTTCATGAGCATTCTTCTCTCCTTCCTTCCTCCTCTTTCAATTGTTCTTGTTTTGAGCTTGATTCCTTGAATTTCTGTTCGGTGATCTTGCTGATTTGTGGATTTTTGATTCGGCCTTTTTTATATTTCTGTCCATTCATCTTGTTCCTTTGCTTTTCTAGCTCATATGTTCGATTCATTTCAGTTCTTAAGTAATATGTTCGGTGCATTTGCCTTTTCTTCCACTTTAATCGGTTCAATTTGACTATAATTGGAACTTCCATATGAGTTTGGATTTGGTGCTAGTTTTTGTGAGTTCTTGACTTAGAACATTGTTCCAATTCTAAGAAAAAGTGCCTAACTATTGTCCAACTCAAGTTGATTCCTAAGAAGGTCAAGAATCATTCTCTTCTTTGCTATTGGAATCACATCATGTGGTATCAAGAGTTTAGGTGTGTTCTTGTTTAATTGTTGAGTTGTGTAGCACTTTAATTTCAAGAGCTCTTTAATTTCTTGCAATTTATGGTTCTGTTTTTAGGCTTATTTGAGTTTGCTTGCTGTTTTAATTCTTTTGCCTATCATATGTTTAAGTATTTTCCTTTTTTAATCCATACAAGTTTTGTCTTAGTCTTGTTTTTCCATAATTGTCATCACTTCTAGTAGTACTTTTATTGCTTTTGTTGTTTCTTACTTTAGTGTCATATAATTTTTCTGAATTTGATATTGATCCTTTGTGCATTTTCTGTTTTAGAATTGAGTTCATACTTGTATTCTAGACCTGTTCCGGTCGGTCATCGGTAGTAGATGACGTCAGCAGCAGGTAACCACGTGGACCACTCGCAGGGTGACACGTGGATCAGGTGCAGAGGGATTAGGGAGGAGATCACCCGGTATGGTGATCGGTGGTCAGTAACCGAGTGACCACCGACAGATCAGTTCCAAGATAAACACCCCGGGGGAGAACGCGAGAAGCAATAGAGCACCGATCAGTCATCGAGTGCATGGTCATCGGGGTTTCGTGTTACACGCAGTTAAACTGTGACTGAGATTCCCAGCGAGAGCGTTACGCATGGACCTCGCATGATCATACCTTAGAGAACGAAGAGCTCCTCGCAGGTAGAATCGTGCACGAGAGTGGCCTGAGGGAGTTAGTAAACCAGTCAGTGATTGGTGACTCTCTCAACCCATTACGTGCATGACATCGTGAAGGGGAAGTCGTGTATGCAGAGTGCAGTGCTTGGTGAGTGTGCCTAGTCCAGCCACACCTGACGTTCTCCTGGGAATGTGCGATTCGCCCAGATGGAAGAAACGCGCTAAGTTACTCCGCAAGGGAATAACTTAGCCGCACAAAGAGATGCGCTAGAGCCCTTCAGGTGGTGGCACGTGTACGGTTAGATGTAAGTTGCATGCCTCCACGTGTCGCTGTCTGAGAGGGGCGCGGCCCAGATAAAGGTGCACTCCGTGTCGTGAAATGTACAGACAGAAAACCCAGACACCCACGAGCCTGACTGTGGTACGTTTTCGTACAAAAGCATAACAGAATTCTGACACACGCAGAGAACAGCGTAACAGAATTCTGTTAGGCACAGACACAGAGGGAGATAAAAAGAGAATCAGAGAGAAATACACACACACACATTATTTTTGTTAGTGATTCTGTGATCTAACTTGAGCGTCGGAGTGCAAACGGCCGCTAGAGGCGCTGTCTGTGTGTTTGCAGGTTGCATTCGGAGTTCCCAGAGGAGGAGGTTCTAAGAGTATTCTTGCAGATAGCACAGTTGCATAGGCGGGGTAAGGAAGCGACAAAGCAATTCCTCCACGCTTGAGTTGTCGACAGGATCATTTGGCGCCCACCGTGGGGCCCGTTTGAATCGTGGTCCCATCCACACCAAAGTTTCTAGAGTTTCTCAAAGTCTTTGCTGAGTTCTTGCTGAGAAAATGAGGAGAACAAGACAAACATCACCTGAGCCATCTGTTGAGGAAGGAGCTGTGACAATGGCCCAGGTCCTGGAGATGATGCGTGCGCTGCAGGACAATGTCGCAGCGTCGAGAGCTGAACAAGAGAAGATGCAGGCGGAGTTGGTTCCATCGCAAAGTAGGAATGATGAGCTGAACCGCGTTAATGAGGAGCTGCGAAGGGCGTTAAAGACGCCAAAGGAACGCGTAGTTGGAGAAGGGATGTCAATGCCACCATCGCCTCTGAGAGCGTTCCCCATGCCGTTCTCCCCTGAAATCATGCAAACCATGGTACCTCCCAACCTAGTGGGAGTGAAGGCGTCATTCACAGGGGTAGAAGATCCAGAAGCGCATCTGACGGCGTTCCACACTCAGATGATGCTGTCCGGGGGCTCAGATGCCGTGTATTGCAAGATGTTCATGAGCACTCTGAGTGGAATCGCCAGAGGGTCATATCACGTCCTTCCATCAGTTTTCAAAGCTCTTCACTGAGCAATACATCGTTAACAGAGCACCTTCAGTGGTGTCGTACGATCTGTTCGATGTACGCTAGTATCAAGGTGAGTCGCTGAAAGACTACCTCAACCGTTTCGGAGCACAAGTGGTTAGATTGCCCAGCAAGGACGAGGATATGCTGGTGCATGCGTTTAAGAAGGGAGTGCTGCCTGGTCCTTTCAGTGAATCGCTCATCAGAAGCCATCGCAGCACCTTCGCGGAAATCCGGCGACGCGCGGTGGCGCACATAGTGGCAGAGACAGAGGTTTCTGAGAAAAGAGGAAGTGCGGCACCACTGAAGCCGCGTGGTGGACAAGGGAAGCAACAACAGCACACGAGGGTGCATGAGGCAAAGGAGGGAAAGAAGGTGCAGGGGAAATCTCGTCCTTATGCACCCAGGAAGGACCAGGGCAGGGGGCGTGCAAGGGAGAACAATGCACCCCCAAGATACGATTTCATGGTAGGGTTGGCGGATCTGATCACCCTTCCTGCCATAGCCGCGAGACTCCGAGTACCAGAGAAGACAACAAGGTACTAGGGAGGAAAAAGAACGAGTGGTGTGAGTTTCACCGAGCCTTTGGTCACACACTCCACTCCTGGTTGGCGTTGGGACACCAGCTGGAGGAGTTGGTAAAGTCTGGGTTCCTAGCAGATTACCTGCGAGAGGCGCCGGGTGATCGCTCGTCGGGGTCCCAGGCAGGAGAGCAGCAACATGACATCCCTGTGCACGGGGAGGTGCAGACGATTGCGGGGGGCTTCTCCGATGGGGGATGCACCGCATCACAAAGAAGGAGGTATGCTCGATCGGTAATGGCCGTGGACTCGGTGGACGAGGGCCATTTCCCCGAGGTAGATATCACTTTCAGGAAAGCTGATCTACGAGACGTTGTACCGCATGACAACGATCCTGTGGTCATCTCCCTCATCACAGCAGGAAGGCGAGTGCACAGAG
The DNA here is from genome assembly GCF_000499845.2 of Phaseolus vulgaris. NCBI lineage: Eukaryota > Viridiplantae > Streptophyta > Magnoliopsida > Fabales > Fabaceae > Phaseolus > Phaseolus vulgaris. The sequence continues at coordinate 39,010,888 of NC_023752.2, read as the reverse complement.
TGCTCGTAGACCAAGGGAGCTCGGCAGACGTCATGTTCTGGCCGACGTTCAACAAGTTGCAGCTGTCCCCCGATCAACTAAGGCCATATACCGGATGTCTCTATGGCTTTGCAGGAGATTAGGTAGAGGTGCGGGGGTACATTGAGCTGAGGACGACGTTCACCGATGGAACAACAGCCCGCACCGAAAAGATAAGGTACTTGGTGGTTAACGCCCCTTCTGCGTACAACATCTTGCTGGGAAGGCCAACACTCAATAGGTTGGGTGCAGTACCATCGACGAGGCACATGAAGCTGAAGGTGCCGTCGATGGAGTGGACCGTAATAACCATCAAGTCAGATCAGGCCGAGGCTAGGCGCTGTTATGTGAACAGCCTCAGGCAGAAAAGGAGCGTATGGCATGTCACCTCAACACCACCACCAGGAGTGCTCGAAGAGCGATCGGTGGTTAGGGGAACGCGTGCCGATCAGGAGACGGAGGCTGCTACGCTGGGGGGCTCCCAGGTAGCTCAGGTGGAAGCAGAGGAGGAGGGCATGATCACTCCTCGCGAGTCAGGGATCGCGAGGGCGGTCATCGCCAGCGAGAGAAGACCCCACCCAGCTGAGGGGTGGGTAGAAGTAGATATAAGGGGGAGAAAGTTCAAGCTGGGAGGATCGCTCGGCGAAGAAGAACGAGGGTTGATCGCCGGGGTGATCGAGAGGCACATGGGTGCGTTCGCATGGTCAGCATCTGACATGCCAGGAATCGACCCTGACTTCCTTTGCCATCGCCTGTCGATGGATCCTAAAGTCCGACCTGTGCGACAGAGGCGAAGGAAATTCAACGAAGAGAAGAGGAAAGTGATCCATGACGAAGTGCATAAGCTTCTTGCCGCAGGGCACATCAGGGAGATCCAGTACCCAGAGTGGCTAGCTAACGTGGTACTGGTTCAGAAACCAAACGGCAAATGGAGGATGTGTGTGGACTTCACTGATGTCAAGAAGGCATGCCCCAAAGATTCCTACCCTCTACCCAGCATAGACGCTCTGGTGGATAGCGCGTCAGGGGGGAAGCTGCTCAGTTTTTTGGATGCATTCTCGGGATACAACCAGATCAGAATGCACCCCAGGGATGAATGCAAGACAGCATTCATGACTGAACGGTCTTGCTATTGCTACAAGGTAATGCCGTTCGGGCTGAAGAATGCGGGGGCTATCTATCAGCGACTTATGGATAGGGTGCTCTCGCCCATGCTTGGAAGAAACGTGCATGCTTATGTAGATGACATGGTGGTCACGTCCCGAGAGAAGGAGCATCATGTGGCCGATCTGGAGGAATTATTCACCACCATCGCCAGGTACAGGCTGAAGCTCAACCCCGAGAAATGTATTTTCGGCGTGGAGGCAGGGAAGTTCTTGGGATTCCTCCTGACAGAGCGGGGAATCGAAGCTAATCCAGAGAAATGCGCCGCAATCGTGGCAATGAGGAGTCCAACGACGGTGAAGGAGGTGCAACAACTCACCGGTCGGCTGGCAGCATTATCCCGGTTCATGTCTGCTGGAGCGGAGAAAGGTCATCCGTATTTCCAGTGTCTTAAGCGCAACAGCAGATTCCTTTGGACACAGGAGTGCGAGGAGGCCTTCATCAAGTTGAAGGAGTACCTGGCAAGCCCACCGGACTTGTGTAAACCACAGGTGGACACCCCTCTTCGTCTATACTTTGCTGTGACGGAGAGAGCAGTCAGTTCAGTCCTGCTGCAAGAGCAAGATCAGGTCCAGAGGCTTGTGTACTTTGTGAGTAAGGTACTGCAAGGCCCTGAAACAAGGTACCAAGCCCTCGAGAAGGCTGCCCTGACGGTGGTATTTTCAGCAAGAAGACTCAGACATTATTTCCACAGCTTCACAGTAGTGGTAATGACAGATCTGCCCATCCAAAAGGTGATAAAGAAACCAGATGTAGCGGGAAGGATGGTCAAGTGGGCGGTGGAATTGTCTGAGTTCGACATTCAGTACGAGCCCCGAGGACCAATAAAGGGGCAGGTGTTCGCCGACTTTGTCGGTCGCGACACCTTCGGAAGGGTTAGACTTCCGATGGGTATTATCGGTGGATGGCTCTTCCAATCAGCAGGGAAGCGGCGTTGGGATCATTTTGGAAGGCCCGAACGTAGTGCTGATCGAGCAGTCCCTCCGCTTTGCCTTCAAGGCTAGCAACAATCAGGCGGAGTATGAAGCCCTGATCGCAGGAATGTTGCTAGCAAGAGAAATGGGAGCAAAAAGTCTGGTTGCCAAGAGTGACTCTTTGCTAGTCACCGGGCAAGTTACAGGGGAGTTCCAGGCGAAAGATCCCCAGATGGCAGCTTACCTAGAGTACGTAAAGCTCCTGAAGACGTCCTTCACCGAGTTTGAACTGGTCCATGTGCCGAGAGAGCAAAATGCCAGAGCAGACCTGCTTGCCAAGCTGGCCAGCTCAGGCAAGGGGGGAAAGCAGAGGACCGTCATTCAGGAGACCTTGAAGGTACCGCGAGCGTTCGTGTCAGATAACCAGGTACTTCAAGTGTACAAATCAATGGAGCGTCTGGCGATCGGTCATCGTTCGCTGACTCAAGAGACGTTGAAAGCGCCAAGGGTTAGAGCGCGACCGACAAAGACCGATAAAGTGATGGAAGTCTGCGCTGTTAGGGAGCCCGACACCTGGATAACACCGTAGCAGTTGTATTTATAAGATGGTGTACTCCCACTGGACCCGGCAGAGGCAAAAAGAATAAAGCGGAGCTTGAGTAAGTTTACTTTGATTGATAGAAACCTGTTTAGATTTGGGTTTTCTCATCCTGTGCAGATCTGCGTGTACGGCGAGCAATGCACTAGGCTTATGTCGGAGCTACACTAGGGGGTGTGCGGAATTCATGTAGGTGGTCGCGCTTTGGCCAGTAGGATCCTCCGCGCAGGATACTACTGGCCAACGCTGAAGGAAGACTGCGTGAGATATGCTCAACGTTGCAAACAGTGTCAACTTCACGCAGATTGGCATAAGGCACCCCCCGAGGAGTTGAAGTCCATCCATAGCCCATGGCCATTTCACACATGGGGAATCGACATCGTAGGACCTTTTCCCCTGGCGATAAGGCAGATGAAGTTCCTCATCATGGCCATCGAGTATTTCACCAAGTGGGTGGAGGCAGAACCAGTCGCGCACATCACCGCACAGAAAGTTGAGCACTTTGTCTGGAAGAACATCGTCTGTCGTTTCGGAGTACCCAAGAGGCTGGTCTCCGACAATGGCACCCAGTTCTCAAGTCATCAGCTAAGGAAGATGTGCGAGGAGTTAAAGATAGAACAGGTTTTCGCCTCGGTGGAACACCCACAAACCAATGGGCAGGTGGAGTCAGCCAACCGAGTACTGCTCAGGGGGCAGAAGCGAAGACTAGAGAAAGCTAAAGGAAAATGGGCAGAGGAGGTCCCCAGAATCATATGGTCCTACCATACCACTCCACAGTCCAGCACCCATGAGACGCCCTTTAGCCTTGTCTACGGGACGGATGCCATGATCCCCGTGGAGATACAGGAGAGCTCCCCCAGGTTTTTGAATTTCATTGCCGAAGAATCCAATGAAGAGCGAAAGGTGAATCTCGACCTACTGGACAAAGTGCGGGAAGAAGCCAGAGTTAGTGCTGAAGCCGTCAAGAGAAGAGTAGAACGGAGGCATAACTCCAAGGTGAGGCTCAGGCGCTTCCAGGAAGGTGATATGGTGATGAGAAAGGCGCATCAGAATGAGATGGAAAACAAGCTGTCTCCAAAGTGGACAGGCCCATACAGGGTGGTTGAGGCATTAGAGAATGGAGCTTTTCGGATGGAGACTTTGGAAGGAGGAGCAATCCCCAGGACGTGGAACGCCACCCACTTGAAATTTTATTTCAGTTAAGTTGTAAAGTAGTTGCGTTCTCGCGCTAAAGACACATTCAGTGTGTATACAGAAAACAGTTGAACAGATAAGGGGGCACTCTTTTCCCTAAGGAGGGTTTTTAACGAGGCCACCCAATGAAAAGATTATCAGCATATCAAATGTGCGAAAGTTTTCAAGTTAAAATCTTCCTCGCCCCAGGTGCGGGTGTAGGTGATTGGTTAGGCCTTATTCGCCCTAGGCGCGAGTAGGGGCTCTAATCTAAATCCTCCTCACCCCAGGTGTGAGTGCAGGCAATTAGGGTTTGAAAAGCCAGGGGTACTAATAAGACCAAGAGAGGGAAAGGAAGGATTTCGACAAACGTCCTTACCCACTTGGCATATACCAATATTGGCCCAGTAAAGCTCTTAGTTTAAACCCTTCTCACCCCAGGAGTGAGGCAGGGAAAGAATGACCCGATCCGCCCAAGGTTGATGACCTTGGGGAAAGTAAAAGGGGTTACCGAGAAACACTCTTCTTCCCCCAAAACAAGGCATCACCTCTGACGATCGATGTCCTCTATGCACTTAGCGCTAGAGCGACAGAGAAGCAAAGTGAAGTTCGAAGAACGATGACTGATGAGTTGTTGGTGGGTACGCTGCCCGAAGAACGATGACTGATGAGTTGTTGGTGGGTACGCTGCCTGAAGAACAATGACTGATCAGTTGTTGGTGGATACGCTAGTGGGTAGTACCTTGTCGGAGGGAGCTTTTCCAAACAAGCTCTTACACAACAAGCTGAGGCAGACAGACTACGCCTAGTCAGTCATCCAGTACGAAGCTGTGCATAAGAACTGTTAAAAAGACAAGCTAAGGGAGTTGTTGGTCATGATCAGGGTAGATCAAAGAGTACAGATCGCGCTAAACCTAAGCTAGTCAACAGTTAGTTGCGCACAAGAGGAAAGACGAAGCTTAAGAAAATGCGAGAGAAAAAGACATATAGCTGAAACAAATATATATACTCACACCAAGTTTTATACAGGTTCAAAGTACAGGAATGGTGCAGAAATATAAGGTTACAAGAAAAGAGCTCAAGGAGGAGGAACGAGCTTGCCATCTACCACTTCATGGTAAATGCTGAATTGTGTAAGGTCCAAATCCGGGAGAACGCATCGAATCTGCTTAAGTGCCAGCTCAAACCCATCAGCAAGGGCATCAACACCCACGCTCATAAGCTTGGCATTCTCAGCTTCGAGCTCTTTCTTTGAAGTCTTCGCAGCGTTCTTCTCGGTGGTAAGGGAAGCAATGGAAGAGCCAGCCTCTTTCAATTGGCCCTTTGCCTCAGACTACTCAATCTTCACTCCAGAAAGCTCACTCACCGCCTCCTCAAGTTTCTTCTCCCCGTTAGCAGCCTTCTCCTTGGTGGACTTCAGATCCTCCGCTAGTTGTGAGTTCAGTTGGCGTAGGGAGGAAGTCTCAGCCTCTAAGTTGATTACCTTGCTCCGCAGCTCCACCACTTCGCTGTCCAGAGTGTTGACAGTTTGCCCCATCAAGATCTCAGTCTTGATGGTCTCTTGGACCTGAGATAGCTACTCTTTCCTGGACTTTTCCACCATGTCCCTCATCAGATCCACGGACCCTTGAGCAGCCTCAAAGTCACTCTGCAATGACTCCTTGTCGTGCTCAAGCTCCTTGATCCTCTTCTCCAGGACTAGTTGCTTGCGGTGTTGGGTGGAAAACTCCAGGGAAAGCACTATCTGCTTGGCCAAGTGCGCATCCACCTCCTGCCCACTCCACTCGAGAAGCTCACGGCTGCGTATGAAGTGTCGAACCAGGGCAATGACCCGGCTGAAATTCTCATTACTGGCGCCAGAGCCGCTTGGCTGCGAGCTGGCCTCACCACCTTCAACAATAGCAGCAGAGGTTGGCGGTGGTGGTGATGCAGGAAGTCTTGAGAGACCCCCTGAATGGGCAGAGTCACCCCCAGCAGGTGGAGTGAGTTGACCAATAGCTTAGCCCACTGGGGGTGGAGGTGGAAGTGACGCTGGAGACAGAGGTTGAGGCGTCGGAGATGGTAGGCGCTGAGGAGAGAGAGAGAGAGTTGGTGCTGAGGCAGGTTGAGCAGGAGGAGGTGAGGGTGAACCCTCCTCGATCTGTACCACCTCAATTTCCTTAGGCCTGAAAGAAGAAACCCCCCAACCTCTTGATGCTTCCTTTTGCGATGTATGAGGGGAAAGCCAGAACTCTCCTCCTCAGTTGAGGGGGTAGGCTCAGCGGCGACCGCCACAGTGGGGGGAAGGGCCTTTACTAGCCTTCTTCTTTTCCTCTCTGGCTCGGGGCCTTCAGCTGGCGCGACCGAGAGAGGGGGAGCTGCGATGGGCTCGGTGGTGGAGGGGGAAGAACCAGTCCCCTTGGCTCCCCTAGTCCGGGCAAGCTCCAGCAAGGCCCTCTTCCTATCTTTCCCTGAAGTCATATCTAGATCAAGGGTAAAAAGAAGAGTTAGATGGCATAATTATGCAAGTGGATAAAATGTTATGCAAGTATGCATGAGAGTGTGCAAGCATTCTATGGGGTGCAAGAAGAAGAGCCTACCTATGTATTTCTTCAGAGACACCACATCAAACTCGTGTTTGATGAGAAGAGCCGAGTTATACTTTGCCCCTAGGAGAAACCTACACAGCTCGCGCTCGTAGGGGGCCATGGCCTCAAGAGCCCGGGGTTTCTTGAACTCTACTCCAGGAACCCAGTAAAGGGGAAACCCCTCGAGCAGCGTTGGACTTTGCGGAGTAGCAGAGATCATGTAGAACCTGCCCTTCCAATCTTCAAACGATTGCTGGTACAGGCCCAAGAGCACTTGTCCAGCAACTCCATTCAAGCTGACCCAAGACCTATCCCCAGGGTTCTTCGCCTCGAAAAAGTGTAGGAATACATCTAGGGAGGCGTTATGCCCGAAATAGTTGCAGAGGATCTCGAATGCCTGTATGAAAGCCCAGGCATTCGGATGGAGTTGGCAGGGGGCGACGTTTAGCTCCATCATCAGCTCCTTCTCAAAGAAGGTGAAGGGCAGGCGCAGCTTCAACCTCTTGAAGATGGTGGAGTAGATGAAGGTGAAGGGCACCCCATTGGTAGCCCTATCATCCGCACAGATAGGCATCCCTCGAGGAGGAATGCGTATATGGATGTTAAAATCGTTCTCCCTGTCGATGGCGCAAGAAGGCTCATCTGGGTCGTTGCTCAGAAGGGATTTGAGGTGGCCTTGTGGTAGTAGAGTGGAGGTTTCGGCCAGCAACGCTAGGGGAGCCCAGTCGTAGACCCTGGCGTTGTCGTGGTAGGAGGTTGCATCGGGTGGAGGTGGTGCCGGTGCACTTGCTGAAGGCTGTGCACCAGAAGATGAGGCGGCAATGCGAGCGGTTTGCTTCAAGCGAGCCATTGCGGGATAACTACAATGGAGGAAAGCAAAGGGTCAGATGAACGGGAGAAGAGGGAATGATGAATGATTCGGTGAAAAACAGAGGAAGGGAAAAAGAAAGAAGGGTTCAGGTGAAGAAGAGGAAGAGGGAGAAGTAGAAAGTGAAGTGAGAAACGCAAAAACCCTAGCGCGGGTTGAGAAGAAGAAAAACAGACAAGATGAATGCATGGTAGAGAAAGAAATGAATGCAATCGGTGAAAAGAACCTAAATGGACCAAGGAAGAAGAAAAGTCATACCTTTAGATGATCGCAGAAGGTCTTGAGGTAGAAAGCTCGAAGAAAGTTGGGCGCGCAGAGAGGAGATTCGAAGTGTCTGAGAGTTGGAGTGTTGAAGAAGATGATGAAACAGTGAAAGCGCGCGCCTATTTGAATAAGGGAAGCGTTAGCGACACTCCACGCTGGCCGTTGATACGCCCACGTGTCGCGAGATTAAGGGGGGGAGTCATAACGTCAAAAGGCAACACGTGAGGTGGCACGTGATGCGGCCCCACTTGCCACGTGGACCGAGAGCGCGACCACTTAGTCTCTTCGCTGAGAACGAGTTCACAGCTCGAGACTAAGGGGCTTGTGTTTCGGTCGGTCATCCGTAGTAGATGACGTCAGCAGCAGGTAACCACGTGGACCACTCGCAGGGTGACACGTGGATCAGGTGCAGAGGGATTAGGGAGGAGATCACCTGGTATGGTGATCGGTGGTCAGTAACCGAGTGACCACCGATAGATCAGTTCCAAGATAAACACCCCGGGGGAGAACGCGAGAAGCAATAGAGCACCGATCAGTCATCGGGTGCATGGTCATCGGGGTTTCGTGTTACACGCAGTTAAACTGTGACTGAGATTCCCAGCGAGAGCGTTACGCATGGACCTCGCATGATCATACCTTAGAGAACGAAGAGCTCCTCGCAGGTAGAATCGTGCACGAGAGTGGCCTGAGGGAGTTAGTAAACCAGTCAGTGATTGGTGACTCTCTCAACCCATTACGTGCATGACATCGTGAAGGGGAAGTCGTGTATGCAGAGTGCAGTGCTTGGTGAGTGTGCCTAGTCCAGCCACACCTGACGTTCTCCTGGGAATGTGCGATTCGCCCAGATGGAAGAAACGCGCTAAGTTACTCCGCAAGGGAATAACTTAGCCGCACAAAGAGATGCGCTAGAGCCCTTCAGGTGGTGGCACGTGTACGGTTAGATGTAAGTTGCATGCCTCCACGTGTCGCTGTCTGAGAGGGGCGCGGCCCAGATAAAGGTGCACTCCGTGTCGTGAAATGTACAGACAGAAAACCCAGACACCCACGAGCCTGACTGTGGTACGTTTTCGTACAAAAGCATAACAGAATTCTGACACACGCAGAGAACAGCGTAACAGAATTCTGTTAGGCACAGACACAGAGGGAGATAAAAAGAGAATCAGAGAGAAATACACACACACATTATTTTTGTTAGTGATTCTGTGATCTAACTTGAGCGTCGGAGTGCAAACGGCCGCTAGAGGCGCTGTCTGTGTGTTTGCAGGTTGCATTCGGAGTTCCCAGAGGAGGAGGTTCTAAGAGTATTCTTGCAGATAGCACAGTTGCATAGGCGGGGTAAGGAAGCGACAAAGCAATTCCTCCACGCTTGAGTTGTCGACAGGATCAAGACCTATACAAGTTCCTATACATCATTTTCCATTATGTCTTTCCTAGTTCATAATTCTGTTTTTCATTCCTATTAGGATTCCTCTGTTTCTGAAAACGTGCTTACTGTTTTTCCTTATTGCAATTGATTTACTCACTGGAAAATTCTGAAATTCTGGATTTGTGATACTCAAAGTGTTAGAAAAGAGTAGAAAAAAGAATTACTCAAAAATTCAAAGTACACAAAAAATGATAAATAAAATAAAAAAAGTGTACAATTCTGCCGAAAAGAATACGATAATCTGGCAGCGATTTTGAAAAATTTATCTCAATTAATTGGATTACTGTTTTTAAGTGATTCCAGTTCCATTATTGAGTTAACATCTTGAAGTTTCTGTGGTTTAAATTTCATAATCCAGTTCGCTCTATATCATTCCAGTTAAATCAGTGAACATCAAGCACAGTTTGCATAAAAAATATTTTCCAGTAGCTAATTTTTTGTTTTCTTCATCTACTCTAGTGCTTTTCCTTAAGTATTCTTTTGTGTGCCTACTTTCTCATTGAGTTCTTTAATTTTCTTGCTTGTCTTTTGCTCATTAATCTTTGAGTTTGTCAAACATCTAGTATTCTTTTTGTTCTAGCCTTTCTTTGCTTATACTTTTTCTTGTTTGTCTTTATTGCTTCTTTGGTTTTGTGGTGGTTGGCTTTGAAGATTGGTGTGTTTGCTTTGACATCTTTCATTTGAGGATTCCAAGGCCTCAAGATCAGATTGGTGCAAGAACATTATTTCTTTGAGAGTGACCTAAATTTTTCTTCCTAAATTCACTTCGGCAGTTTGCATTGAAACACTCACTGTTTTTGCTAATTTTTTTGTTTCTTGACTTGTTTACTGTTTTTGTGTGTTTGCTGTTTTTTTAAATTACAAATGGCTGGCTTTTCAAGTGATGCATCCTACAAGCAGAATTCTCCTTCCAAAGCTTCAATCCTTGGTGAATTACATGAAGCACAAAGAACCATTAGACGCTTGGAAGAGAAATTGCAAAAGATGGAGGTGCAACAAGCTAGACCATCTCCTTCAATCCATGATGAGCATCATAGACCTTCAACAAGAGCCTCTTCAAATGATTTTGGCCGTGAAGATGAGCATAGGAGAAGGAGAACTCCACCCCAATTCCATGGACAAAGACATCATCATCAAGGGGAAAGACATCACTACGGCAATGGCTTCTATCAAGATGCAAAGTCTAGGCTTCCTTCGGTCAAGCTTCCTTGTTTTAATGGCTCTAGTGATCCTAATGTATATTTAGATTGGGAGGCTAAGTGTGAAAAAATATTTGAGATCCATGAGATCCAAGATGAGCATAAGCTTAAGCTAGCCACCCTAGAGTTTAGTGATTATGCCATGAAATGGTGGCATGGAATTGTAAAGGACATTATCTATCACAAGGGTCCTCCTGTGGACTCTTGGAACTCTTTAAAGGATCATATGCGCACTAGGTTTGTGCCCCCACATTTTAGGAAAGACCTCATGTTGAGACTCCAACGGTTTCAACAAGGCACGTTAAATGTGGATGAATATTATAAGGAGCTAGAGACGCTTGTGCTTAAAATTGAATTAGAAGAAAGTGACGAAGCTATGATTGCTAGGTTTGTGAGTGGTCTTAGGAAGGATATTCAAGACATTGTTGAGTTACAAGAGTATTCATCATTGGGCTCTTTAGTTCATCTTGCAATGAAGGTGGAAGCCCAACTTGCTAAGAAAAACTCTTTCAAAAATGCTTCCAATGATGGATATTACTCCAAGTCTTGGAGAAACAAAAATTCTTTTTCTAAACCTCCTTCCAAAGATTCTTCTTTCAAACCCAAGGAAACTAAGCCATCTACTTCTAGGCCTAAATCTCCCACTAGAACGTCTAATACTAAATGTACCGACCAGGTAGTCGGGAGTGATGACGTAGCAGCAAGCGGTAATATAGGCGTGTTGAATGGAACGCCTGGCTGACAGAAGGGAAGGAAATCGGGAAGTTTGTGTAGTCGCCAATCGTTAAGTTAGCGTGCTCCGATCTTTAGCATATCTAAATCGGCGGTCACCAGGCTTGTCTTGTAGTCGCCGTATGCGAGCTTAGGCGACCAAGTGATCAGAAACCACCGAGAGGGGGTAATCGCCAAAAGATCAGGAAAGCTTGTTCAAGGCTTTCAAAGGGCACGAGTACGAAGGATGGAGTGATCAGATGATCATTCCCTAGCCAGAGGTTGAGGCCAGGGAACAGTTTACCAGAACATGCACGATGAGCAAGTAATGCAGATCGTGATCGCGGCAGGCGAGACCACAGAGAAGGTGCGCATGGTGAAACCCCGTGCTCGCCACTAGAAGAAGATCGCGCTCCAAGGCAGCTATGCACCGAGTTGCTCCTCACCTGAGTAACTTAGTCGAACAGCCTGAAGAGTAGAAGTGACGCTCAAGCAGAGGACGTTCCAGATGGTGACACGTGTATAGCTGGATGCGAGCCACGTGTCCAGAAGTGTAACCGTCAGGAGAGAGAAAGTGCACAGGTATATAAGGTATTCTAACGAACTTCTGAGGTACGTGCGTTTATAACACTTCTTTATGCTTTGAGAATACTTGAGTACAATGAGAGAGTTTTTGCACGGTTCCTTGAGTTTTTAGCTTTCTCTCTTAGAGTTTTGGTGGTTCTGTCACTGACTTGAGCGTCGGAGCGCGATCGGCCGCAGCGGCGCCACTCTGTCTTTTGCAGGTTCTTGAGGAGAATCGAGGTGTGAAGGACGGAAGCTAGCGTGGTGCAAAGTCGATCCAGAGGAAGATACCTTTGACGTGGCAAGGCTTTTGCGCTCTGGTCAACCGGCAGGATCATCAGGCGCCCACCGTGGGGCCGTGTAAAACCTATCCCCATCCACAGCGTGAGTTCTTGAAGTTTCTATAGTTTCTGTGTGGTTGTGTGCTGGTGCAACCATTTTCCACCGTTCGTTCGATCTTTGTTCGGTGAATTCGAGTTTTCAGCCGTTCGTTTGGGTTTTAATCGGTAGTTTGAAGTTCTCCACCGTTCGTTCGAGCTTTCGATCGATTTTCTTGAAGTTTCTTGCTGTTTGCGCGGTTTCCAATCGGTTGGTTAGAAGTTTTACCATTCGTTCGCGTTTCTGGTTGGTAAATCGGGAGTTTTGCTGGAGGAGCGGTAGGTTCGTGGTGAGATTGCAAGTTTCTGTGAAGGTTTCAACGTCCGAATCTATGGGCGTGCTGTTGTGGTTGCGTTTTTGGAAGTTCTTGGGAGTTTAGGAGTTTCGGACCGATTGATTGCTGGATCGATTGTTTGCTGGAGAAGGTTTTGTTCGTTGAAGTTTGGTTTGCTGAGTTTTCATGAGAAAGATGAGAAGCAACCGTTCAAGTCCCGTTGTGCCAGTTGCTACAGAAGGCGCCATGACCATGGCGCAGATGATGGAGATCATGCGTGCGCTACAGGCGAATGTGGAGGCATCGCGCATAGAGCAAGCGAAGATGCATGAAGACCTAGTCGCCTCTCAGGCCAGGAATGAAGAGCTCAGCAAAGTGACTGAGGAGTTGCGTCAAGCACTTCAGGAGCAGAGAGGACGCCCAGTTGTTGAAGAGGTCGCGCCGTCGTCGCCACCGTGCGTTTTCCCTATGCCGTTTGCTCAGGCGATCACGGACACGCCTATCTCTGCGAGCGTAGTACCTGTGAAAGCTTCTTTCACCGGCGTGGAGGACCCTGAGGAACATCTCACCACGTTCCACACGCAGATGATGCTGTCAGGAGGCTCGGATGCTGTATATTGCAAGATGTTTGTGAGCACGCTCCAGGGAACAGCGCTGGAATGGTTTGTGAGCTTGCCTACAGGTCACATAACCAATTTCCAGCAGTTTTCGAAGCTTTTCGTCCAGCAGTACATTGTGAACAAGGCGCCACCTAGGGTGTCTTATGACCTGTTCGACATAAGGCAGTACCAGGGAGAGTCCCTCAGGGACTACTTGAATCGCTTTGAAGCACAGATGGTCCGCTCGCCTGCTAAAGACGAGGAGATGCTGGTATACGCCATCAAAAAGGGCGTGCTGCCGGGACCTTTCTGCGAGGCGCTGATTAGGGCTCAGCCCGTCACGTTTGCTGAAGTTAGGCGACTTGCGGTGGCCCACATCGCCGACGAGAGTGAGGTTGCCGAGAAGTGAGGGAGCGTAGCCCCTGCTAGGCCACGTGCCCAGACTAGAATCCAGCCGCAGAGGGTGCTGGAGACAATGTCGGCCAAGAAGGATCAAAGGACTCGCCATCCTTATGATCCCAAGAGGAATAAGGGAAGGGGCCCAGGGCGCCCCAGGGAGTACAATCGCCCACCAAAGCACAAGTTTGTCATGGGGTTGGCGGATCTGATCGCCATTCCCAACATAGCAGCCAGGCTTAAGGCACCTGAGAAAGTGGGCGACAAGGTGTTAGGACCTGATCCTTCCTGTTGACCAGAACGCAAGAGCCTTGCCTCGTCAAAGGTAGCTTCCTCTGGATCGGCTTTGCACCGTGTTCGCTTCCGTCCTTCACCTTGATTCACCTCAAGAACCTGCAAAAGACAGAACGGCGCCGCTGCGGCCGATCGCACTCCGATGCTCAAGTCAGCGACTGAACCACCAAAATACTAAGAGGAAAACTAAGAACTTCAGGAACCGTGCAATGTTCTCTCTCAGCGTACTCAAGTTCTCGCAAGCGTAAAAGAAGTATTCTAAAACGCGCGTACCTCAGAAGTTCGTTAGAATCTCTTATATACCTGTGCACTTTCTCTCTCCTGACAGTTACACATCTGGACACGTGGCTCGCATCCAGCTGTACACGTGTCACCATCTGGAGCATCCTTGACTTGAGCGTCACCTCTTACTCTTTAAGCTTTTCGACTAATTTACTTATGCAGGAAGCAACTCAACGTATAACTGCCTTGGAGTGCGATCTCTTTTGCGTGGCGAGTACGGGTGTCTTCATATACACCATCCCTGTGGTCTCGCCGGTCGCCATCATGGTCTGCTTCACTTGCTTCATCGTGCATGCTCGGGTAAGCCGTTCCCCGACCTCAACCTCTGGCCAGCTAGGGAATGACCCTCAGACAACTTCATCCTCCGCTTCGAAAGCCTTTGAACAAGCTTTCCTGATCTTTCGGCGATGTCCTCCTTTCGGCGATCTCTGATCACTTGGTCGTCTGGGTTCGCATCCGGCGACTACGTCACAAACCTGGTGACCGCCGTTTTTGGTATGCTAGAGATCGGGGCACGCCAACTTAACGATTGGCGACTACACGAGCCCCCCGACTTCCTTCCCTTCTGCCAGCCAGGTGTCCCGTTCAACACGCCGATATTATAGCTGGCTGCCACGTCATCACTTCCGACTACCTGGGCGGTACAGGACCAAAACCAGACGCCTGGTGTGAGTTCCACCAGAGTTTTGGTCACACCGTTGATTCGTGTTTGGCCCTGGGATACCAGCTCGATGACCTGGTCAAGAGCGGTTTCTTGAATGATTACCTGCTGGACAAGAGGACGGGGGGCGCGTCGAGCTCCCAGCCAGCGAGTGATGAGGGTCAGCAGCATGAGATGCCAACCCATGGCGAGATCCACACCATCGCTGGAGGTTTCTCGGGTGGTGGATGCACTGCATCACAGAGGAAGAAATATGCAAGGTCTGTGATGAGGGTGGACATGTTCGAGGACCACTCGCCAGATGTGGTCATCACGTTCACAAAAGAAGATCTCAGGGACGTTGTGCCTCACGACAACGATCCCATAGTTATCTCGCTCGTCACAGCGGGAAGGAAAGTCCACCGGGTGCTAGTGGACCAAGGAAGCTCGGCAGATGTAATGTTCTGGCCGACTTTCACGCAGTTGCAACTACCCCTTGACCAGCTGAGGCCCTATGGAGGATGCTTATATGGGTTCGCTGGCGATCAGGTGGAGGTCAGGGGGTACATTGAGCTGAGAACAACGTTCACGAATGAGGTGGCCTCGAGAACGGAGAAAATCAAGTACCTCGTTGTGAATGCCCCCTCAGCCTATAACATTCTGTTGGGGAGACCAACCCTCAACAGAATAGGAGTTGTGCCCTCAACTAGGCACATGAAGGTTAAGTTACCGTCAATGGAGGGCGTGGTGATCACCATCAGATCTGACCAGAAGGAGGCGAAGAAGTGCTATGAGAATAGCCTCAAGAATAAGAGGTCAGTAAGTTACATCACAACGACGCCGCCTCCCGGTGTGAAGCCCAGACCAACAGAATGGCGAGTTGTTCATGCGGCGATGGAAGTGGCCGCCGGAGGCGATGTCACCATGACGAAAGCTGTGGTTGAGGGAGAGAGCGCCGGACGAGAGGAAGAAGCGAGGAACCGCCCAGAGGAAGCGAGGGAATTGGGAATCGCCAGGGCAGTGATTGCCAGGGAAGCCAGACCCAAACCCGTCGAGGAGTGGCTCGAAAAGGAGATCGGGGGAAAGGTCTTCAAGCTGGGAAGATCCTTGGAGGCTGAGCTCCAAGACCAGATCGCCAAGGTGATAGAACGACATCTGGATGCTTTTGCATGGTCTGCTTCAGACATGCCGGGAATTGACCCCGATTTCTTGTGTCACCATTTGGCAATGGACACACAAGTTAGACCAGTGCGGCAGAGAAGAAGGAAGTTTAACGAGGAGAGGAGGCAGGCGATCAGGGATGAAACACAGAAGCTCCTCGCCGCAGGCCATATCAGGGAGGTCCAGTACCCTGAGTGGTTGGCTAATGTCGTACTGGTGAAGAAGAGCAATGGGAAGTGGCGCATGTGCGTCGACTTCACTGACCTGAACAAGGCTTGCCCAAAGGATTCGTATCCTTTGCCAAGCATAGATGCCCTGGTCGACAGTGCAACGGGGTGCAAGTTGCTGAGTTTTCTGGACGCCTTCTCGGGCTATAACCAGATAAAGATGCATCCTATGGATGAAGAGAAAACTGCCTTCATGACTGAGAGGTCGTGCTACTGTTACAAGGTGATGCCCTTTGGGCTGAAGAATGCGGGGGCCACGTACCAAAGATTGATGGATAAGGTACTTGCACCAATGCTGGGAAGGAATGTGCAAGCGTACGTAGATGATATGGTCGTGACCTCGCCAGAAAAGAGCAAGCACGTCTCGGATCTGGAGGAGTTGTTCACCACAATTGCCAAGTTCAGATTAAAGCTGAACCCCGAGAAGTGCATTTTTTGGCGTGGAGGCAGGGAAGTTCTTGGGATTCCTCTTAACTGAAAGAGGAATAGAGGCAAATCCTGATAAGTGTGCTACCATATTGGCGATGAGGAGCCCGGCTACCGTGAAGGAGGTGCAGCAACTTACAGGTCGAATGGCCGCCCTGTCTCGTTTCGTATCATCTAGCGGAGAGAAAGGCCATCCGTACTTCCAATGTTTAAGGCGGAACAACAAGTTTGTCTGGTCGAAGGAGTGTGAAGAAGCCTTCGTGAAGCTTAAAGAGTACTTGGCGAGCCCGCCGATTTTGTGCAAACCCTTAGTAGGTATTTTGCTGTGACTGAGAGGGCGGTGAGTGCGGTGCTCGCCCAAGATCAAGACCAGGCTCAGAAGCCTATTTATTTCGTCAGTAAGGTGTTGCAAGGCCCGGAGGTGAGGTATCAGGCCTTGGAGAAAGCTGCACTGGCGGTAGTATTTTCGGCGAGGAGGTTGCGCCACTATTTTCACAGTTTTACAGTGCTGGTGATGACCGACTTGCCCATCCAGAAAGTCCTGAAGAAGCCTGACGTAGCTGGGAGAATGGTGAAGTGGGCGGTGGAGCTGTCGGAGTTGGACATCAAGTATGAGCCCCGAGGTCCGATCAAGGGGCAGATTTTCGCTGATTTTGTGGTGGAGCTGTCATCAGAAGCAGCACGAGTTGAAGGGGATGACTTTCGTTGGGTGCTCTCGGTGGACGGGTCGTCAAACCAGCAGGGTAGCGGTGCTGGAGTCATTCTAGAAGGGCCCAACGGCGTGCTGATAGAACAGTCCCTGAGGTTTGCCTTCAAAGCCAGCAACAATCAAGCAGAGTATTAAGCGTTGATCGCCGGAATCTTGCTGGCCAAGGAGATGGGGGCTAGGGTGTTGATGGCTAAGAGTGACTCGTTATTAGTCACGGGACAAGTAACAGGCGAGTTCCAGGCCAAGGATCCACAAATGGCGGCTTACTTGGAGTATGTGCAGGAGTTGAAGAGTTCCTTTGTCTCATTTGAAGTGGTGCATGTGCCCAGAGAGCAGAATGCCCGAGCAGACTTGCTAGCCAAGCTCGCCAGTTCGGGCAAGGGGGGTAGGCAGAGGACAGTGATCCAAGAAACTCTGAAGACGCCTAGAGCATTTGTGGCAGACCACCTGGTTCTTCAGATAAGCAAGTCGACTGAGAAAGCGGCGAGGAGTCACAGGTCCTTGACTCAGGAGACCTTGAGGTCGCCGAGAATAAGAGCATGTCGGGGGGAGAGGGTGAACATGACGCAGGTCTGTGCCACGCATGAGCCAGACACATGGATAACCCAGTACCAGCGCTGCCTGGCAGATGGCCTTCTCCCGCTGGATCCGACGGAGGATAGGAAGATAAAGAAGAACTCCAGCAAGTTCACCATAATAGATGGCGAGCTGTATAGGTTTGGGTTTACACACGCACTCCTAGAATGTGTGCACGGAGAAAAATGCACTAGAATCATGGCTGAGTTCCATGAAGGGATATGTGGAAGTCATGTCGGGGGTCGAGCTCTGGCTGCAAGAACTCTCCGTGCAGGTTATTACTGGCCAACGATGAGGGAGGATTGCAAGAAGTATGCACAGTGCTGCAAGCAATGTCAGCAACACGCCGATTGGCTCAAAGCGCCTCCAGAAGAGTTAAAGTCAATTTACAGCCCTTGGCCATTTCATATGTGGGGAATTGACATTCTGGGACCTTTCCCATTGGCGATCAGGCAGATGAAGTACTTGGTGGCGATTGAATACTTCACCAAGTGGATCGAAGCAGAACCAGTAGCCCAGATCACCGCACACAAGATTGAGAGCTTTGTATGTGTTCCGGCCGGTTGACCTGGGTCGTCTTTATGAGTGGCTTGTCCCCACGAGCTAGAGCACCTTCGTTCTGCCTTGTCTACGAGTACCTGAAAAAGAAGAACAAAGGGGCGCCCTCGCGACCGTTTGCACTCCGACGATCAAGTCAGCTAGCGAGAAACACCAAAGTGACTAGAAACTGTATGATTATCTCAATGACTGGAACTGTGTTGCCCTAATTGCCTTGTGCTCACAGCTGCGTGTGCCGTCAAGAACAACTAGGGTTTAGTGCTCTGTATAACTATGAAAGCGTACCTTACTAGGGCACTTCGTGCCCTTTATATAGGTGAAAACTAGGGTTTACCTCTGCGTTGCTTGCTATTATCTAGGGTTCCTTGGAGAAGGTCCTTGCGCCGCTATCTTTAGGATCTTAGCGTATCCGGCCCATGGACTTCCCTTATCTGGAGTGCAATGTATAACCTTGCGGCCACTTGGGCTTTAACTTAAGCGTCGTATCTCTTGCGCTATGTTGACTATGTTGACTATACGGCGACTATGTTGACTTCTTGACCACCTACCTTTTTCTTGTCCACGTCATCACACCCGATGACCTGGACAGTACAGTATGGAAGAACATCGTGTGCCGGTTTGGTGTGCCTAAGCGCCTGGTGTCAGACAATGGGACTCAGTTTGCAAGTCACCTACTGAAGAAGCTGTGCGAAGAGGTGGGAATTCAGCAGGTGTTTGCATCCGTCGAGCACCCTCAGACAAATGGCCAAGTAGAGTCCGCCAATTGGGTGTTGCTAAGAGGCTTGAAGAGAAGGCTAGAGAAAGCCAAGGGATCGTGGGCTGAAGAGGTGCCCCGCATAGTTTGGGCGTACCACACCACCGAGCAGTCAGGAACCCACGAGACCCCGTTTAGCTTGGTCTATGGATGTGATGCAATGATTCCAGTGGAAATCCAGGAGAGCTCGCCAAGATTTCAGAATTTCGTGGCGGAAGACTCAAACGAAGAAAGAAGGTTGAATCTGGATTTGCTGGATGAGGTCAGGGAGGAGGCAAGGGTAAAGGCTGAGGCAGTGAAAAGGAGGATTGAGCGAAGGTACAACTCGAAGGTGATGCCAAGGCAGTTTAGAGAGGGCGACCTGGTGATGAGGAAGGCCCACCAGTACGAGATGGAAAACAAGTTATCGCCTAAGTGGACAGGACCATCCAGAATAACCGAGGCACTCGGGAACGGCGCCTACCGCTTAGAAACGTTGGAAGGAGGGGCGATTCCTCGCACTTGGAATGCCACACACCTCAAGTTATATTACAGTTAAAGCTTTGTAAGTAAAAACGAACATGAAGAGATTTGCAAGCTTTCTGTTAAAACAGTTTGAATGGGGCACTCTTTTTTCCCTAAGGAGGGTTTTTAATGAGGCCACCCAATAAAGAAGAGTTTTCAAAGTTTAAAGTTTCTAAGATTGCATGCTTGTTGTTTCGAAAGTTTTAGAAAAAAAAGACCTTATCACTCGTACGTGATTTAAGGCAAGTTCAAAGTTATGTTGCATGCTCTCGGTTAAAATTTTAAAGTCCCCATCGTTTTTCGGGGGTTGGTGGCATCAGATAAAGTTTTAAAGTCCTCATCGTCTTACGACGATCGAAGGCACCAGTAATGATTAAAGACCTCAACGCTCTCGTGCGTCTTCAGGCGAGAAAGATAAAGACCTCCTCGCCGTCGAGCGAGTGCAGGCGAGAAAGAGAAAAAGTCCCCAGTGCATCCAGGGGGGAGGAGATGTACACCCTGGGCAAGTTGAGGCACCAGATAAAGTCCTTCTCGCCGTCGAGCGAGTTCAGGCCAGATAAAGTCCTTCTCGCCGTCGAGCGAGTTCAGGCAAGAGAAAGTCCTTCTCTCCGTCGAGCGAGTTCAGGCAAGAGAAAGTCCTTCTCGCCGTCGAGCGAGTTCAGGCGAGAAAAAGTCCTTCTCACCTCAGAGTGAGTTCAGGCAAGATGAACTGAAAAGTCAGGGGTGTTCGTGACCTTAAACGGCGGGAAGGGAAGGAAAACGCCTTTCCCCCTTTGAGTGAAACATCAATATTGACTTAGTAAGACCAGAGAAAACTTCCACCCCTGTAGGCGGTGTGAGGGCAGATAAAATCCTTTTCGTCCCGAACGAGTTCAGGTATGGCGTGAAGGGTGAAAGAGGTTTAAGAGATAGCTAAGGTAGGTTCAAAGAGAGCACCTCGCTATCCAGTTCTTTGTTCTGAAACTCAGGGAGGTAGAGAAGGATCCGAAAGGCGCCTCTACCCCCAGATGAGGGGACAGTAGCCAAGTTATGAAAGCAAAAAAAGCTTATATCGCCAGAACTCTATGACGATCAGAAGAATTGTAGGCGATGACAGGAGTAAAGGCTAGCCTTGCCGGGTAGATCAGGTAAACTGTATTGTGATACAAGTTTAAGTTAAAACCTGCTGCCTAGTAAGTAACTTATTGCCTTAAGTTTGCAAGTTACGTTAATGCCATCGCTTGAAGGTTAATAAGTTGCTCAAGTTTTACTTCGAGTTAACAGTTTGATAAATTGTTATAAGATTAACTATTTGCTCGAGTTCAAAGCAGCGAGTGAACGGTTAAGCCCGAGGAATCGCTACGGCGTCGGGCGGTGGAGCATATCGCCTCTGAAGGAGAGGTGTGCGAGAAGCGCACCAGCGTGGTACCTTCGCGCCCGAGAGCGCAAACGCGGGCTCAGCCCGTCAGGGTCAATGAGACCACGACGGGGAGGAAAAAGCCAAAGGGGAGACGCCCCTATGAGACCAGGAAACCCCAGCCCAGGGGTCCAGCAGGAGGGGATCGCCCAGTCAGAGAGAGGGCGAGACTGGCGAGGTACAACTTTGTGGTGGAGCTGAAGGACCTGATCGCCGTGCCTAATATAACTGAGAGGCTAAGGCGACCGGCGAAAACTGACAAGGTGTTGGGGCCACGGAAAGACTCCTGGTGCGAGTTCCACGAGGCTTTCGGCCATCACATTGACAACTGTCTCTCATTGGGTTATCAGCTTGATGAGCTGGTGAAGAGCGGGTTTCTGAAGGATTACGTCGCAGAACCCGCCGCGACCGCCGCCCTGCCGGCGCCAACAGAGGAGCAAGCACACGAGATGCCTGTACTTGGCGAGGTCCACACCATTGCTGGAGGTTTTTCCGGCGGGGGACCCACCGCCTCCCAGCGGAAGAAATACGCGAGGGGGGTCAATTCAATCGAAGAGAGAATCTCAGGTGAGCCATGGGAGTCGGACCTCGTGTTCACGAGAGGAGATCTCCGAGATGTGGTACCCCACGACAACGACCCCGTTGTCATCTCAGTCGTCACAGCCGGAAGAAAGGTGCATAGGGTTCTGGTTGATCAGGGAAGTTCAGCAGATGTCATGTTCTTGTCGACTTTCAACAAGCTGCGCTTGTCCCCTGACCTTCTGAGGCCCTACACAGGCTGCCTATATGGGTTCGCAGACAACCAAGTGGAAGTCCGAGGCTACTTGGAACTGCGGACGACGTTCACAGATGGGGAAGCCTCGCGCACCGAAAGCATACGATACTTGGTCGTGAACGCTCATTCCGCCTACAACATCTTGTTGGGGAGACCGGCGCTGAATAGGCTCAATGCGGTATCCTCCACACGGCATATGAAGATGAAACTACCAGACCTTAGCGGCAAGGTCATAGTTATCAAGTCGGATCAGGAGGAAGCGCGGAAGTGTTATGAAAACAGCTTAAAATCGAAGAAGAGCGTGTTCATGGTGTTTAAACGACCGCCAAGTGTCGACGCGACGATGATAGAGGCAACGCCCTCCGGGTCAACGCCTGTTGAGGCCACGCCCGAGGTAGATACACTGATGGAGGAGAGACCTGACGATACGGTGCCCGTGGAAGAGGTGGCGCCCATTCAGGGTAATAGTGGGGATCAACAGGCGGCTAACACCGTGGAGAGGGAGATTGGCGGCAAGACGTTTAAACTAGGGCGTCTGCTGAGCCAAGAAGAACAGGAGGCGGTGGCAGAGGTGATCTCATGCCACTTGGACGCCTTTGCGTGGTCTGCCTCGGACATGCCTGGCATCGACCCTGATTTCTTATGCCATCACCTCAGCATGGACGCCACGGTTCGCCCCGTGCGCCAAAGGAGGAGAAAGTTCAATGAAGAGAGGCAGCTGGTAGTACGCGAAGAAACGCAGAAGCTGTTGAGGGCTGGCCACATCAGGGAAATCCAATACCCCGAGTGGCTAGCCAACGTCGTTCTAGTAAAGAAGGCGAATGGGAAGTGGAGAATGTGCGTGGACTTCACATACTTAAACAAGGCGTGCCCGAAGGACTCGTCCCCGCTGCCCAGCATTGACGCGTTAGTAGATAGCGCCTCCGGCAGCAAGGTGCTAAGTTTCCTAGACGCTTTTTCAGGGTACAACCAGATTAAAATGCACCCGAGAGACGAAAACAAAACCGCATTCATGACGGAAACCAGCAGTTATTGTTACAAGGTGATCCCTTTCGGCTTGAAAAATGCGGGCGCCACCTACCAAAGGCTGATGGACAAGGTCCTAGCACCTATGTTAGGAAGAAACGTATACGCCTACGTGGATGATATGGTAGTGGCATCGAAGGATAGGGCACAGCATGTGGCTGACTTGGAGGAATTATTTGTCACTATATCCAAGTACCGGCTCAAACTAAACCCCAAGAAGTGTGTCTTTGGGGTGGAGGCTGGGAGGTTCCTAGGTTTCATGCTCACGGAGAGGGGGATAGAGGCGAATCCCGACAAATGCGCAGCGATCATCGCCATGCGTAGCCCGACGTCAGTAAAGGAGGTACAGCAGCTGACGGGGCGGATGGCGGCGCTCTCGAGGTTCATTTCTGCCGGAGGAGAGAAGGGGCACCCATATTTCCAGTGCCTTAAGAGGAATAGTCGTTTCGCATGGACGGATGAATGCGAAGCGGCTTTCGTCAAGCTAAAAGAATACATGGCGGCGCCACCGGTCCTCTGCAGACCGGTAGAGGGCGTGCCTCTCCGACTGTATTTCACGGTGACGGAACGAGCTATCAGCTCTGTGCTAGTCCAAGAACAGGACCAGATTCAAAGACCTATCTACTTCGTAAGCAAGGCCCTACAAGGTGCGAAGATGAGGTACCAGGCATTGGAGAAGGCAGCGCTGGCGGTGGTGTTTTCCGCCAGCAGGCTTCGTCATTACTTCCACAGCTTCACGGTGGCAGTGATGACCAACCTCCCCATACAGAAGGTACTGCAGAAGCCCGATGTGGCTGGAAGGATGGTGCGCTGGGCGGTGGAACTTTCAGAATTCGACATCCAGTATGAGCCCAGAGGATACATCAAAGGGCAGGTATATGCAGATTTCGTTGCAGAACTTTCGCCTGGAGGCGAACAGGAGGCGGAGGCAGGCTCGCAGTGGTCGCTCTCAGTGGACGGCTCTTCCAACCAGCAAGGAAGTGGTGCGGGAATAGTCTTGGAAGGACCAGACGGTGTACTGATCGAGCAGGCCCTGCGCTTCGCTTTCAAAGCCAACAATAATCAGGCTGAGTATGAAGCCCTGATTGCAGGAATGCTTTTAGCCAAAGAGATGGGCGCGCGGAACCTCTTAGTGAAGAGTGACTCTCAACTAGTTACAAGGCAAGTGTTGGGTGAGTTTCAGGCGAAAGACCCGCAGATGGCAGCATATTTAAGGTATGTCGAATCGCTAAGAGGAGCCTTCAGTGCTCTTGAACTGGTGCATGTCCCAAGGGAGCAGAATGCCAGAGCTGACCTGCTCGCCAAGCTGGCCAGCTCAGGCAAGGGGGGCAGGCAGAGGACTGTAATCCAAGAGACGCTTAAGGCTCCGAGGAAATTCATAGAGGATAACAGGGTGGATGTCCTCCACATAAACGCCGCGGGAGGAAGGCCAAGAAGTCATCGTTCCTTGACTCAGGATACGTTGAAGGCACCTCACATTAGTGTATACACGGACACGCCCGAAGGAGGGAGGCGAGCGCAGATGCATGTTTTAGCCGAAGGAGACACCTGGATGACCCCCTACAGGCGGTACCTGGCGGATGGGGTTCTCCCAATGGAGCCTGAAGAAGGTAAGAAGGTTAAGAGAAATGCGGCAAGGTACACCCTGATAGACGGAGTGTTGTTCATACACGGTTTCACTCACCCTATCTTAACATGCGTAAGCGGCGACGAGTGTACCAGGATAATGACGGAGCTTCACGAAGGCGTTTGTGGGAGCCATGTAGGCGGAAGGTCCTTAGCTTCTAAGGTGGTGCGCGCAGGGTTTTATTGGCCAACAGTAAAGGAAGATTGCGTGCGACACGCCCAGCGTTGTAAGCAATGCCAAAAACACGCAGACTGGCACAAGGCGCCGCCAGAGGAGCTGCGATCCATATACAGCCCATGGCCTTTCCATACCTGGGGGATCGACATCCTAGGCTCGTTTCCGTTGGCGATAAGGCAGATGAAGTACTTGATCGTCGCCATCGAGTACTTCACCAAGTGGATAGAGGCGGAGCCCGTGGCCCAGATCACTGCGCACAAAGTCCAACATTTTGTGTGGAAGAACATTGTGTGCCGCTTTAGCGTGCCTAGACGCTTGATATCCGATAACGGGACCCAGTTTGCCAGTCAGCAGTTGAGAAACCTATGTGCTGAAGTAGGCATCAAGCAGGTGTTCGCATCAGTTGAACACCCCCAGACTAATGGGCAGGTAGAGTCAGCAAACAGAGTTTTGCTGAGAGGGCTAAAGAGAAGGCTGGAAAAGGCCAAAGGAGCATGGGCGGAGGAGGTGCCAAGGATCGTGTGGGCATACCACACCACGCCCCAATCTTCCACCATGGAGACGCCTTTCAGCTTGGTGTATGGGTCGGACGCGATGAGATTCACGAAAGCTCACCACGTTTCCAAAACTTCGTGGCGGAAGAAACCAACGAAGAAAGGCGGGTGAACCTGGACCTACTGGACGAAGCCAGGGAGGAAGCCAGAATAAAGGCCGAAGCAGTGAAGAGAAGAGTAGAGCGACAATACAGCTCTAAGGTAAAGCCACGGCAGTTTCAGATTGGCGACCTAGTTATGAGGAAGGCTCATCCATACGAGCTGGAGAATAAGCTGTCTCCCAAGTGGACCGGACCCTTCAGAATTACCGAGGCTAAGGGCAACGGTTCCTACAACCTAGAGACCTTGGAGGGGGGGCCCATCCCACGCAGCTGGAATGCAGCCAACTTAAAATTTTATTTTAGTTGACTTATGTAAGCAGCCATGTAAAAATTTAGTCGAAGGGGACACTCTTTTTCCCTCTCGGGGTTTTTTTAATGAGGTCACTCGAATAAAAGAAAAAAAACAAGTTTGAGAAAAAGCCGTGCATTGGTTTTCAGCCTTTACTTTTCTCCGTTTGAAGTAGTGTGAGGCGTCGCCAAGTCAAGGCGTCGCCTAGGTGAAGGCGTCGCCAAGAGAGAAGGCGTCGCCTAGGTGAAGGCATCGCCGAGAGAGAAGGTGTCGCCAAGAAAGAAGGCGCCGCCAAGAGAGAAGATGTCGCCAAAAAGACAGGTGTCGCCTGAGTACAGGCGCCGTGGAGGAACATGAAGAAGGAAAAGCGCACAATATACGAAACGTATGCAAAGTAAAGCGGTTTTGCAAAAAATCAAGTATGGTATAGAAAAGTTGATGTTACAGGCAATGTTCGATACAAATGAGCGTAATACGGTTAGGGCAAATATCACAACTCATGCAAAATACAAACAAGCCACTTCTCAGTGGCCATCGGAGTCAGCACTGGAGGAAGACGAAGCCTTGATCCCAGCCCGCAGAGCTCGGGTGAGTCGTGTCCTCCTCTCTTGGTTTATTTTCGAACCTGCACCAAGGGAGATAAATGCGTCAGAGACACCATGAAGCAAGACATGCACAGATAGAAAGCGATAAAGGCCGAAGTTTCTAAGGCAGTGACTCATACATATGTACTTTTCGAGAGTTCCAGCGTTGAACTCCAAGCTGATCAAAGTGGGGGAGTCAAAACTTCCCGCCTCAGCAAGAATCCGGCAAGCCACCTGGTCATTCGGGGCCACCTTCTTGAAGGGTTTGGTTTTGAGAACCCTCGCCTCCCTCACCCAATACAGTGGAAAACCATCCAGGGCGTTGGGGACGAGGTCAGTGCAGCAGATCTTGAAGAACCGGCCTTTCCACCCGGTGAATGAGTTTTGAAAGGGTGTTAGGAGAACTCTCCCAGGAACGTTACTGAGAGTTACCCAGAGGTTGTGCCTTTGCCTCTTCACCTCAAAGAAGTGAAGAAAGAGGTCAACCGAGGGCGCACAACCCAGAAACCCGAAGAGGATGTCAAAGGCTTTGACAAAGGCCCAGCTGTTGGGGTATAACTGGGCTGGAGCGGCATTGATCTCCGTCAGCAGTTCCTTCTCGAACCGGGAGAAGGGCAGGTGCACGCCGATGGTCTTGAAAACCACCTGGTAAAAGTAGAAGAAGGGGACCCCTTCGTTGGCCCGCTCGTCTCCACATACTGGCTCCCCTAGAGTGCAAGGGAGCACAGCAATGTCGTCATCATGCCTCCTCGCGAAGGCGCGGTGATCATAAGAGCATGAATCCCCTTTGTGTTCCCTTATTGCCCTGGTGGCGAGTAAACACGAGCATTCGTCAAGAAGCTCACTCGAAGCCCAAGGGTACAGGTCCTTGGGATTGACCATGGGAGAAGTAGCATGAGAGGACATTCTTTAACAAGATCAGGGATTGTCGAAGGCGTATGACTCGCCGGTAACGCAAGAGTCGAGCGATGGTGGGAGCGAACGCTGGAAGAACCCTTCGCGAGAGGAGAAAGGGTGCAAGAAGAAAGGGTGCAAGAAGAGAGAGTGTAAGTAGGTTAGGAAGAGTGCAGAAATGATGAAGAGTTAAATAAAGCGGTTAGAGCGCCAAACGACGCAAGTAGAAGTATTGCAATTAGAGCATTAAACGACGCGAAGGGATGCACCGCACGATCGAGCCACGTGGCAGAAGATGAAAGGATGGCCCTGACACCGCTGGTTAAACTCAGAAAACGTCGTATCAATAGAATATCCAGTGGTACTGTTCCGTCCGGTTGACCGGGACGTCTTCGTGCGCGACCTTAACTGTCAACTAGGGACTCCTTCCCACTGATTGCCTGTGGATTCCTGCAAAAAAGAGGACAAAGAGGCGCCCTAGCGGCTGTTGGCACTCCGACGCTCAAGTCAGCCAGCAAGAAACACCAAAACTGTTCACCTCCGTCTCTGAGCACCGCGTATGGTACTCTGAGGGTGGTAAGAAATAACTGTGTACTGTGTATCTGTGTTCTCTCTCTCAGGCAAAGATATTCCCCAGTCCCTTGTTCGTAACTAATGAAGCACGAGCAAGCAACTAGAGAGCTCTGGTAAATTTGCAGAAAGTTCGAACCCCTTTTCCAACATTCTCTGCGCTATTTAAACTACCCAAGCATTTAAAGCGCCTTATAGCGCTTTTAATCACAAACGTAACGCACTCATTAAAGCGTTTAATTAGAAAACGTAGCGCATTTAAGACGTTGAAACGCTCGGGAGCCATTATAGTACCTGAATGCTCGAAAGGGAAACCGTATTGAATGACTTTTAATTACCTGGCACCTGACTAAGGGGTGTTTCTATTCTGGCATGGCTATCGTACACGTGGAGGGCCTCACGACACCATGACCCCATCTGGGGGCGTTTCTGCGTGTGAGTCCTCCTGCTTGGGAGTGCTACTGCGCTAGGGGTGACTTTTTGGGTGCCAACTCATGCCCCCAAGTATCTAGTCACTTACTTTGAGAGCGTATCTGCCTTCCTCTCGTACCCTGCACCCGGTGCCCCTGGGCGTGACCTTCCTCTTGAGTCGTATCTGTCCCACAGGCGTCTCTGGGGCGGCAGGAGCACTTCACGAGTCAGGCTGCCCTACACTGGTACTATTACTATGGCCTTGAAGCCACCTTTTATTTCTCTTTATCACTGCCCCGGGTTATCGGGACCTGAGGCCTCCCCACGGCGTCACTCCCTCCATGGTCTTTCCTACCCATGGGTATCGGGGAACCACACCGTGATTGCCTTGCTTTAGCACTGTTTGATCTGGCGACGCCCTGGTTGGGCGACGCCTTTACCTAGGCGACGCCTTGCCTTGGCGACGCTTCCTCTTGGCGTCTCTCCACCTAGGCGACGCCTTGCGTTGACTTTGACTCCACAGCCGTTGACTTTGACTTTGACTTAGTCAACGCCCGGATACGGGACGGTACACAAGCCCCCCAGTCTTAAGCTGAAGACTTGTCTTCAGCGTAAAGACTAAAGCCTCGCCCACGCCGTCCACGTGCCATTCTGATGACGTGTCATTCCCTGCTGACTCAACAATTCTCGAATTGTTGACGTGACGCTCTCTGAACCCTAGGAGCGCTCTTACTGATTGATTTGACCTCCTCTGAAACGATGATGATAACACCTTTTGGGCTACCCTTGATCGTGTGCCTCGTGGCCCTCCCATGACACTCCAAGAGGAAAGGGGCGAAGGCGCCGAATCTGTCTCGCCTCCACCGCCGGCAGAAGCCATTGCTTCCCATGCTTCTGTCGCTGTCGCTGTCGCCCCTGACTTCATCGCCATCCCTCCTCCGATTATGCATCTAATGAGGGGCTTCAGTGGCGGGACTCTGCCAGAGGGCACCGACAGGAAGGAAGGCATGCCCTTCTACTTGGGGGCCTTCTTGGCGGTGGCCCTTGAATGGCGCGCCCAGGCCAGAAACGCGGTCATGCAAGCTCAAACTCTCCAGGCCTTGGAAACAAAGGCGACTACTCTGGAGGAGGAAATGAGGACCCTGGGGCGCCAGAACGAAACTTACCAAACCTCTCTGAAGCAAGCGCAAGAGTCCAAAGCAGAAACTGAGAGGCAACTGGCAGAGGCGTTGGAGATCCAGGCTGGCTTTTTTACTCGTGAAGTCGCCCTCCAAGTCCAGGTAACGGGCCTTCAGGAATTGCTCAAAGCTGATGCAGAAATTCAAAAGGACCTGAAGGACCGTTGCCGTGAGCAGGCTGACAAGACGGAGCGGATGGAGGGGGAAATGGCCACACAGGCCAAAGCTATGAGGGTCCACCCTGTTGTCTTCCACGAATCTACACGGAGCTTTGAGGGTCTCCTGGATCACTGTCCTCTGTCTACCCCCCTTGCCTGAGCTGGCCAGCTTTGCAAGCAGGTCAGCTCTGGCATTCTGCTCCCTCGGGACATGTATCAGCTCAAGAGCATTGAATGCTCCCTTCAACAACTGGACGTATTTCAGATACGCCGCCATCTGTGGGTCCTTCGCCTGGAACTCACCCGACACCTGCCCCGTAATCAGCTGGGAGTCGCTCTTCACCAAAAGGTTCTGTGCGCCCATCTCCTTGGCCAGGAGCATTCCCGCTATCAGGGCTTCATATTCTGCCTGATTGTTGCTTGCCTTGAAAGCAAAGCGCAGGGCCTACTCGATCAGTATGCCGTCGGGTCCCTCCAAGACTATTCCCGCACCGCTCCCTTGTTGGTTGGAAGAGCCATCAACCGAGAGCAGCCACTGCGAACTCGCCTCCACCTCCTGCTCACCTCCGGGCGACAGTTCCGCTATAAAATCTGCGTACACCTGTCCTTTGATGGATCCTCTAGGCTCGTACTGGATGTCGAATTCTGACAGCTCCACCGCCCAGCGCACCATTCTTCCTGCCACATCGGGTTTCTACAGCACTTTCTGTATAGGGAGGTTGGTCATCACCACCACCGTAAAGCTGTGGAAGTAATGACGGAGCCTCCTGGCAGAAAATACTACCGCCAGCGCCGCCTTCTCTAGCGCTTGGTACCTTGTCTCAGCTCCCTGTAAGGCCTTGCTTACGAAATAGATGGGCTTCTGATTCTGGTCCTGCTCTTGGACCAACACGGAACTGATGGGCCGCTCCGTTACAGTAAAATATAACCGGAGGGGCACGCCCGCTATCGGTTTGCAGAGGACCGGTGGCGTCGCCAGGTACTCCTTCAGCTTAATGAAAGTCGTTTCACATTCATCAGTCCATGCAAAGCGACTGTTTCTCTTGAGGCACTGGAAATACGGGTGCCCCTTCTCTCCTCCGGCGGAAACAAACCTCGTGAACGCCGCCATCCGCCCTGTCAGCTGTTGCACCTCCTTTACCGACGTCGGGCTCCGCATGGCGATAATAGCCGCACATTTATCGGGGTTCGCCTCTATCCCCCTCTCGGTGAGCAGAAAACCAAAGAACTTACCGGCCTCTACCCCGAAAACACACTTCTCGGGGTTCAACTTGAGGCGGTACTTGGATATTGTGTTGAACAACTCCTCCAGGTCCGCCATGTGCTGCACCCTATTCTGCGACGCCACCACCATGTCGTCTACATAGGCGTACACATTCCTCCCAAGCATTGGCGCCAGGACCTTGTCCATTAGCCTCTGGTATGTGGCGCCTGCATTTTTCAGCCCGAAGGGCATCACCTTATAGTAGTAACTGCATGTCTCAGTCATGAATGCAGTCTTGCTCTCGTCTCTTGGGTGCATCTTGATTTGGTTGTACCCTGAAAAGGCGTCCAGGAAACTCAGCACCTTGCTGCCGGACGCACTGTCTACCAAGGCGTCGATGCTGGGCAGCGGATACGAGTCCTTTGGGCATGCCTTGTTCAGGTCCGTGAAGTCAACACACATCCTCCACTTTCCGTTCGCCTTTTTCACCAAGACGACGTTGGCGAGCCACTCAGGGTATTGAATTTCCCTGATGTGGCCAGCACTCAGCAGCTTCTACGTTTCGTCTTTCACCACCTGTTGTCGTTCCTCATTGAACTTTCTCCTTCTCTGACGCACGGGGCGGACCGTGGCGTCCATGCTGAGGTGGTGACACAGGAAATCGGGGTCGATGCCCGGCATATCCGAGGCGGACCATGCGAAGGCATCCAGGTGGCGCGAAATCACTTCTGCCACCCCTTCCTGTTCTTCTGGGCTGAGCGAACTTCCTAACTTTAAAGTCTTGCCGCCAATCTCCCTTTCTACGGCGTTAGCCGCGGGCCGCTCCCTGCTATCATCTTCGACGGGCGCCGCCTCTTCCACGGGCGCCGCGTCGTCAGGGCCTTCCTCCATAGGCACATCTGCTTCGGGCATCGCCCTCTCCGCTATGGCCTCTTCAGGCGTCGACCCGGCGGGCGTCGCCTCAATCATCGTCGTGTCCGCGCTCGGCGGACGTTCATACACCATGAACACGCCTCTCTTCGTTTTCAGGCTGTTTTCATAGCATTTCCTTGCCTCCTCCTGGTCTGACCTGATGACTATCACCTGGCCATTGAGGTCCGGCAGCTTCATCTTCATGTGGCGTGTGGAGGACACCGCGTTCAGACGGTTTAACGCCTGTCTGCCCAGCAAAATATTGTAGGCGGAGTTGGCGTTCACGACCAGGTACCGGATGCTTTCGGTACGGGAGGCCTCTCCGTCTGTGAACGTAGTCCTCAACTCCAGGTACCCCCGGACTTCCACCTGGTTATCCCCGAACCCATACAGGCACCCCGTATAGGGACTCAACAGATCGGGGGACAGCCGTAACTTGTTAAAGGTCGACAGAAACATGACGTCTGCCGAACTTCCTTGGTCGACAAGCACTCTGTGCACCTTCCTTCCGGCTGTGACGACTGAGATGACAACGGGGTCGTTGTCGTGGGGTACCACATCTCGGAGGTCTCTTCTTGTGAACACGATATCCGACTCCCACGGCTCCCCTGAGAGCCTCTCTTCAATCAAATTCACCCCCCTCACGTATTTCTTCCGCTGGGAGGCGGTGGGTCCCCCGCCGGAAAAACCTCCAACAATGGTGTGGACCTCGCCAAGCACAGGCATCTCGTGTGCTGGTTCATCCGCCTGCGGCGGCGACAAGGTGGTAGTCGTCGCGGGCTCCGCGACGTAGTCCTTCAAAAACCCAGTCCTCACCAGCTCATCTAGCTGGTAGCCCAACGACAGGCAATTGTCAATGTGGTGCCCGAAAGCCTCGTGGAAATCGCACCAAGAGTCTTTACGGGGCCCTAACACCTTGTCGGTCTTCGCCGGTCGCCTCAGCCTCTCAGCTATGTTAGGCACGGCGATTAAATCCTTCAACTCAACCACGAAGTTGTACCTCGCCGGCCTCGCTCTTTCTCTGGCCGGGCGATCGCCTCCTGCTGGGCCCCGGGGCTGGGGCTTTCTGGCCTCGTAGGGGCGTCTCGCCTCCGTCTTCTTTCTTCCCATCGTGGTCTCATTGACCCTGACGGGTTGGGCTCGCGCCGGTCCCCTTGGGCGTGAGGGCACGGTGCTGGTGCGCTTCACACATACCTCCCCTTCAGAAGCAATATGCTCTACCGCCCTACGCCGTAGTTCAGCGAAAGTCCTAGGGCGGTTGCGGATGATGGATTCTCCAAAGGGGCCGGGGCATACGCCTTTCACAAATGCGTACACGATCATAGGCTCCTCTGTCGTACCAACCTTCACGACCTGGGCCTCGAAGCGATTGATATACTCCTTCAGGGTCTCCCCCTGATACTGCTTCACGTCAAACAGATCGTAGGAGACCGGCGGCGGGGCCTTGTTGGCTAAGTATTGTTCCCTGAACAATCGCGACAATTGGCGGAAAGATGTGATATGACCCTCTGGGAGGCTAATGAACCAGTCCATAGCCATCCCGGTCAGGGTGCTCATGAAGAGCTTGCACTTGGCAGCATCAGAACCGCCTATCAGGACCATCTGTGTGTGAAATGAAGCAAGGTGCGTCTCTGGGTCCTCCATCCCGGTGAAGATCACCTTGGGTCCCGCGAACGTGTTCGGGATCGCTGCGTCTAGGATTTCCTGCGAGAAAGGAGTGGAAAACTCCCTTGGTGGGGAATGGTTTTCCATCTCGTCATGTCCAGGCCGCCTCCAATCATTTCTCAGGCCCTGGCACAACTCCTCATTCACACGGTGGAGCTCTTCGTTCCGCTCATGCGAGGCGTCAAGGTCTGCCTGCATGCGTTCCTGTTCCATTTTCGAATCCGCCATGTCTTGCTGCAGCCCCTCATTATCTCCAGGACCTGCTGCATGGATAGTTCTGCTGGGGCTGCGCGTGCTGTGCTTCGTCTGGTGGGGGCCATTGTCACTCCAACCTCCTTCAACGTTACTGTAACTTGGTAGATTTCCTCGAACTTGTGATGGGACTGATGTTTTATATCGGCCCCACGGTGGGCGCCAAATGTTCCGTCCGGTTGACCGGGACATCTTCGTGCGCGACCTCAACCGTCAACTAGGGACTCCTTCCCACTGATTGCCTGTGGATTCCTGCAAAAAAGAGGACAAAGAGGCGCCCTAGCGGCCGTTGGCACTCCGACGCTCAAGTCAGCCAGCAAGAAATACCAAAACTGTTCACCTCCGTCTCTGAGCACCGCGTATGGTACTCTGAAGGTGGTAAGAAATAACTGTGTACTGTGTATCTGTGTTCTCTCTCTCAGGCAAAGATATTCCCCAGTCCCTTGTTCGTAACTAATGAAGCACGAGCAAGCAACTAGAGAGCTCTGGTAAATTTGCAGAAAGTTCGAACCCCTTTTCCAACATTCTCTGCTCTATTTAAACTACCCAAGCATTTAAAGCGCCTTAAAGCGCTTTTAATCACAAACGTAACGCACTCATTAAAGCGTTTAATTAGAAAACGTAGCGCATTTAAGACGTTGAAACGCTCGGGAGCCATTATAGTACCTGAATGCTCGAAAGGGAAACCGTATTGAATGACTTTTAATTACCTGGCACCTGACTAAGGGGTGTTTCTATTCTGGCATGGCTGTCGTACACGTGGAGGGCCTCACGACACCATGACCCCATCTGGGGGCGTTTCTGCGTGTGAGTCCTCCTGCTTGGGAGTGCTACTGCGCTAGGGGTGACTTTTTGGGTGCCAACACATGCCCCCAAGTATCTAGTCACTTACTTTGAGAGCGTATCTGCCTTCCTCTCGTACCCTGCACCCGGTGCCCCTGGGCGTGACCTTCCTCTTGAGTCGTATCTGTCCCACAGGCGTCTCTGGGGCGGCAGGAGCACTTCACGAGTCAGGCTGCCCTACACTGGTACTATTACTATGGCCTTGAAGCCACCTTTTCCTTCTCTTTATTGCTGCCCCGTGCTATCGGGACCTGAGGCCTCCCCACGGCGTCACTCCCTCCATGGTCTTTCCTACTCATGGGTATCGGGGAACCACACCGTGATTGCCTTGCTTTAGCACTGTTTGATCTGGCGACGCCCTGGTTGGGCGACGCCTTTACCTAGGCGACGCCTTGCCTTGGCGACGCTTCCTCTTGGCGTCTCTCCACCTAGGCGACGCCTTGCGTTGACTTTGACTCCACAGCTGTTGACTTTGACTTTGACTTAGTCAACACCCAGATACGGGACGGTACAAGTACGATGCGCCGTCGAAAGTGGGTCAGGGGCACAGTAGGAGTCAGGACTCAGTCGAATGACTGAACGTCCCATCAGCCATACAAGAAGCGCCACGTGGATGGCACCGGCGAAACCTCGAAGCTTTTCGCTGCCCTCAGGAGTCGACCAGGGCCAAGGTCAAAGTCAATGCCAAGGTAAAGACGAAGCCTTAGGCGACGCCAGCATGAGACGCCTGAGGCGTCGCCAGGAAAGACGCAAAGGGCGACGCCAGCGTGAGACGTCAGCATGAGACGTTGCGGGCGTCGCCAACCCAAGTATCAGTAGCGTCGCCGATACCCGCAGGCAGGAAAGACTGTGGAGGGAGACGAAGTCGAAGAAAGCAGAGCTAGTTAGCGGCGTCGCCTCCCCGATACCCACAGGTAGGAAAGATTGTGGAGGGAGACGAGATCGCCAAACGCCAGTGAATCACTGGCAGGGTTGCTCCCCGATACCTATGGGAAGGAAAGACCATGGAGGGAACGAACCCCCCCCCCCCCAGAACACTCGGCGTTTTAGACACCCGGGGACGATACGGCACTGCTGTACCAGGCCTCTCCTTAGGCGTGGGCGCCGGGCGTTAAGAATCAAGGGACGGATCGCTTGGTGTTAGAGACACCCCATGGACGATACGGCCCCATTAGACAAGCCTCTCCATGGGCGTAGGCATCGACGCGTAACGAGTATAGTACAGGCAAAACAACTGAAGCACGTGAAGTCAAAGGACGGAAGTAAAACCACACATGCGGAATTATATATCGCAAAGACACGAAGGTAATCATACAAAAACCCAGAGTTGTAACAAGCGCGCAGACAGTTCAAAGAATCACAAGTTCAACAGAAAGAGTCAAAAATAGAGGTAAAGAGTAAAAGGAATAAAGCTTGAAAGGTAAAGGTGGCGAGTGAGAGACAGCGGTTCAGTCATCCAAGTCCATGGGCACGACCCTCCCATCGACGACATGGTGTGTGGGGTCGCAGTTTGAAATATTGATGCCAGGGTTCTCGCAGGACGCCTGAGTCAAAGCCTCTTGGAAGCCCTCTTCAAACGCCCCCGCCATCTCCCAGTCAATTCTTGGACCTCCCCCTCCCTACCCTCGTAGGCCAGTTTCAGCAAAGATTGGGAAGTTTCCTCCTTGAGCCCCTAGTTTTGTTTCTCCTCTTTCAACGCTCCCACCTCTTGTCTCAGTTTGCGGAGAGCCTCCCTCCCCTTGATAGCGTTTCGAGCTTGGGTGCGCCACTTGAGTGCCACCGCCAGGAATGCCCCCATATAATAAGGCATGCCTCCCCCCTTCTGAGGATCAGTCGGCGACATTCCTTCGGTGAAACCCTGCGTCAACTCCCTATGAATGGGGCGAGGAATTCGGGGTTTACGAGAAGTCGAGGCAGGGACTGATGCAGGAGGGGCGGAGCCCGAGGCCTCAGCGGCGTCGCGATGCGGCAACGGTGAGAGCGGGGGAACCGAGTCAATCCTTTCTTCTTGTTCCTCGTGGGCTGGTGGAGGTGGAGGTGATGTGGCACTTGGAGGATCGTCCCTGAGAGAGCTCCCACCACCGGGAGACGCGGCTGATGAGGCAGGAAGGCCCGTAGCCCTCCTCTTATGGGAAACCAGGGCAGTGCCCGAGTCTTCACTGTCAGAGTCTACTTCCAGCACCCTTTTTCCTTTGTTAGGGCGTGCTGGGGCAGGGGTCGACGCCATGGCTAATGGAACAGCGACAATGGGAGGAGGAGAAGCAGATGGTGGAGGAGTCGGCAGGGAAGCGACGGTGGGCACGTCAGAGGCAGCGGCGTCTCCACCCTCTTTGGCAGATTTTGTGTTCTTCAAAAATTTGGCAAGAGCGAGTCGCCTCGAAGAAGTCATCACTGAACCTGCAGCAGAGAAGAATAGCAGAGCAAAGATTAATTCAGATAAAGCAGAAGGGGAGTTTTATAGCCAGACACGCGCAGATAACCACAAGGGTTCAAGCAAGCAAGTGAATCCGTATAACCACAACAGCTAATGCAGTATAAATAATCAAGGGCAGATACCAAAGTAGGTAGAGAGCCCATGGGCGTTGAATTCATTTGCGATGAGCTTGGCAGTATCGAAGACTACCCCAAGCCCCGCCAAGGCTTTGCACATGTCCCGATCAGCGGAGGCGAGCTGATCCAAAGCCAGGGCCTTCATGGTTATGGGCTTATCCGTCCAGTATAGGGGAAAGCCTTCTAGGGCGGTAGGATCGCGCTTGGTCACACGTACTTTGAAGAACTTCCCTTTCCATCCTTTGAACGAATTTTGGAAGAGCGTGAGGATGATGCGCCCGGCGACGCCAGAAAAGCTCATCCATAGGCTCTTCCCTTGTTTCTTTACCTCGAAAAAATGAAGAAAAACGTCCCCGGAAGAGGGGACACCCAGATATCCGCAGAGGATCTGAAACCCCCTTACGAAGGCCCAGCTGTTGGGGTGGAGCTGGGCTGGGGCGGTGTTTATCTCTGTGAGCAGTTCCCTCTCGAAGGAAGTAAGAGGCAGACGCAGGCCCACTCTCTTGAGCACCATTTGGTAAAGGAAGAAGAAGGGGCTTCCCCAGTGTCCCTTAAGTCCACACAAACGGGTATCCCAGGTCTCACCCGGCATACCAGGACGTGGGAGTCGTGAGTTTTATGGAAGGCGTTGAAATTGTAAAGCGCGGGGTCCCCCCTATGGGCCTCCACGTCCTCAACAGAGTTTAGGGTGGAGCATTCGTCGAGGAGATCGTCGGGGGCCCAGTCATACTCACCTTTATAGTAAGACTTAGGGAGCGGAGGAGGCGCGACGGTCTTAGTTTTCACCATTGATGCAAGAGCTGAAGAACAAAAGAGGAAAGAAAGGGTTCAGAGAAAAAGGGGTTTGGAGAAGAAAAGGGGAAAAAATGGAGGAATCCTAGGAGAACCCTACCCACACGAGAGAAAAGAGGAACGAGAGGAACGAAGAAGCACAAGAACGATATCTAAAGAAATGCAGTAACATGGACAGTCCCAGGCAGTTCATGCAGTAAAGGGAATCATCAAGGACAGGAAAAACCGTACCTTTGGGGGTTGAAGGGCGTGGAGAGCGGAAGCACGAAAGGGCAGGGGTCGCGAGAGAAGGGATTCGAAGAAGATGAACAGTGAGGAAAAGCAGAGAAAGTGGATGTAACAGTGGTTCCAAGCGCGGGGTTTGGGTAACTTAAACGTTACACTTGCAACTCAAGGAGCGTTAATTGGGGACCGTGCGATGGTGCCGCGTGTCAAAGGATGGGGCGCTCAAGGGGAGCGCAAGAGGTTCTCAAGGATGATCGCGTGATGAGCCACGTGGCACGAGATTAAGCATGGCCCCAAAAAGCGTTGATTTCCCCGCTTTAGAGGATGTCCAATCAGCCATTAAGAGCACCCCTAGGGTTCGGAGAGTGTCATGTCAATGTTTTCAAGGTTGCTACGTCATCAAGAATGACACGTCACCGGGTGCCACGTGGATGGCGTGGGCGAAGCCTTAGTCTTTCCGCTGAAGACCAGTCATCAGCTTAAGACTGGGGGGCTTGTGTACCGTCCCGTACCCGGGCGTTGACAAAGTCAAGGTCAA
Source organism: Phaseolus vulgaris (assembly GCF_000499845.2). Lineage (NCBI taxonomy): Eukaryota > Viridiplantae > Streptophyta > Magnoliopsida > Fabales > Fabaceae > Phaseolus > Phaseolus vulgaris. The sequence goes on along the minus strand of NC_023752.2, from coordinate 38,972,923 downwards.
AGTCAATGTAAAGGTCAAAGTCAACGTGAGGCGTCGCCTAGGTGGAGGTGACGCCAAATACAGGCCTCGCCAAGAGAAAGCGTCGCCAAGGTAAGGCGTCGCCTAGCAGGACGTCGCCAGGATAGGGCGCCGCCCAACTGGGTGTCACCAAGATGGAATGACTCAAGGGCAAGGTGACCACAGCGCTGCTCCCCGGTACCCATGGGTAGGAAAGACCATGGAGGGGGCGACGCCGTGGGAAGGCCCCAAACCCTGGATAACCAGGGAACAGTAATAAAGAGAAGAGAAAGGTGGCTTCAAGGCCATAGAAATAGCGCCAGTATAGAGCAACCTGCCTCGTGAAGTGCCCCTGCCGTCCAGAAACGCCCTTGGGATAGATACGACCCAGGAGAGGGGTCACGCCCGGGGGCAGCCAGGCACAGGGCGCGAGAGGAAGGTAGATACGCTCTCACAGTGAGTGACTAGAGGCTTGGGGGCATGAGTTGGCACCCAAAAAGTCACCCCTTGCGCAGTTGCACTCCCAGGTAAGAGGACTCATGCGAGGAAACACCCTCAGAAAGGGTAACGGTGCTGTGAGGCCCTCCACGTGTACAGCAGCCAAGTCAGGATGGAAATGCCACGTTGCCAGGTGTGAGGTAATTAAGGTTATTTAACACATTTTCCGTTTCGAGCGTTTAAGGTACTGTAAATGCTCCCGCACGTTTCGAACGTCTTAAATGCGCTGAGCGTTTTATAATTAAATGCGCTTTAAGGCGCTTTGAATACAGGAAGAGCTTAAATAGCGCCTTGAATGTTGGGAACGGGGTTGGAACTTTTGGCAAATTTTCCAGAGACACTCTAGTTGCTTGCTCGAGCCTTGAGGTTACGCACAAGGGACTAGGGAAAGATTGTTTGTCAGAAGGAGAATATACACACAATACACAATCCATTTTCAAGACCTTCAGAGTGCCAAACGCGGTGCTCAGAGACGGAGGTGCACAGTTTTTGGTGTTTCTTGCTGGCTGACTTGAGTGTCGGAGTGCAAACGGCCGCTAGGGCGCCCTTTTTGTCCTCTTTTTGCAGGAATCCACAGGTAACCAATGGGAAGGAGTCCCTAGCTGAAGATTAAGGTCGCGCACGAAGACGTCCCAGTCAACCGGACGGAACAGACACCATGGTCAGATCAAGCTCGGGGTATTGGCAAGCGACTTGCTCCAGGGCGGCGTCGAACCCGGCGGCAAGGACTTGGGCGGAGCTTTGCTCGAGCTCTTCGATTTGTTTCTTCAGCTCGTCAGTTCGTTTCTTCAGCTCTTCAGTTTCCCCGCGAGCTTGAGCAAGGTCTTCAGCAACCTTTTTGCATTCGTTCCGCACCTGGGCCAGCTCTGCAGCAATCTTCTTGTTTTCCTCTTGAGCTTTGGCGAGCTCAGCCATGGTGTCGTCCCTCGCCTTCTCGACCTTCCCGAGGACTTCCCGATCTGCCGACCTTTTTTCAAGGTTTTCCACCTTGGTCGCATCTGCTTTCATTGCAGCCTCCAAGTTGGCCACCTTGAGCCTGTAATGTACAAGCTTGCTCTCCAGCTCGATTTTCTCTTGGGCTTGGAGGTGCAGTTTTTGGCGCAGATCGGAAGCCTCCTTGCGCGCGCCCCTTAGCTCAGCGCTCATGGCGTCCTCCAATCTTGAATGATCGATCTCTGCCACCATCAGATTGCAAGAAAGCTTCTCTGCCTCCATCCTTATCAGGCGGTTTGCCTCCTTAAGCGCCGCATTCTCGTCTTGAAGCTTCTTGCTCGAGTTCTTCACAACCTTCGTTATGATCGAGGGGAGATCCTCTGCCATCATCTTCAGTTTGGCTGTGAAGGGCCCCCAGATCTCTTCGATGGAGGGGGGAAGGCTTGCAATTGTTGCTAGTGGAGGTGCTGGAGGAGCTTGGTGCTGACTTTCACCACCACCCTCTTGAGTCTGTAGAGCAAGGGGGGCTTCTTGGCGTGGTTGTGAAGTGGGAGATTCGGTTATGAGTATTGGAGAGTTGTGAGCACCCTCATCTCCACCTGGTGCGGCCCCAGCAATAGAGGTGGTTGAAGGAGGACCCTCTCCAGCAGATACGAACGGCGTGGAGGCGCTTGGAGGGTTCTCTATGAAATTGGGGTCGCTGCTTTCAACCGCAGGGGGTAAGACAGCCAAGGGTGTTGCTTGGACTGGTTGTGCTGGAGCTGGAGGTGAGGGCGGTGTTGGAGCTGGGGGTGAAGGCGGTGTTGGACTTGGGAGTGCAAGTGGCGAGGAGGGAGCCACCCTTGTCCTCTTGGTAACGAGGACATCCTCGGTGGTCTCTTCATCCTCTTCATCCTCTTGTACCACTTGAGGAGTTTTCCTCTTTGGCTTCCTCAAGACAAGTTTTTTTCTTTGGGGGGCGGGTAGTGTCTCCGAAGGAGTTGGACCTTGAGGAGGAGTTCTGCCCTGGGCAGCGGCGATCTCCACCACCGAGTTGGGCACGGTTTGGGAACCTGTCGCCAACTTGTGAGTTCGGGCGATCGCCCTCAATTCAGCCAGTTTACCTTTTCCCAGCATGTTATCTGCACAAGGTAAAGAATAGGTGAGCAATTAAAACAGAAGCAGAAAATACAAGCATGTCTGTACAGGGATAATACAAGCAGCACATAGGTTAATAATAGAATGCCAAAGTAGAACGGAAAAAATACCAAGTTGGTGTTAAATTTGATGGTGAGGTGGGGCTTACCGATGTGGGCTTCGAGTTGACCCTCGAGGAATTCGAAGGTGATTATTGAGGAAGTAGGAAAGTTAATGTGGGCATCAGCCACCCTCTTCCAGAAAAGGCAGAGGTCCTTGTCCAACTCACCCATGTTGTCAGGACTTCTTGGCCTTCTGAAGTTTTCTTTGGAGTCCTTGCTCCCCTTGTTTACCCAATACAAGGGGAAGCCATCGAGCAGCGAGGGGTCTTGATCGTTTTGACGTACTTGGACAAACTTTCCTTTCCAGTCTTTGTAGGATTGCTGGAAGATTGAGAGGATCGATCTCCCAGCAATCCCGTTTAAGCTCACCCAGGGGCGGTCTCCGGGATTCTTGGCCTCGAACAAGAAAAGGAAAACATCTACCGAGGCCGGTAGTCCCAAGTGCGCGCACATGATTTGAAATGCCCTCACGAATGCCCAGCTGTTGGGATGGAGCTGGGCAGCGGCAATGTTGAGCTCGGTTAGTAGCTATCGTTCAAAGCGGGTGAAGGGAAACCTGAGTTTCACCTTCTTGAATAAAATGGTGTAAACGAAGCAGAACAACTCGTCATCGTTCCCCTTGTCATCCGCGCAGATTGGCACATCAGGAGGGCAAGGCAGCACCATTAACTTATCGTCGTGCTCCTTGTGGAACGAGAGGTTGGGTTCGTCCCCTTTCTTCAACCGTAGCACCGCCAACGCAGAGTTTACTGAAGAGGTCTCCTTCAGCAAAGTTGGGGTGGCCCACGGGTAGAGTTTCTTATAGTCTTGTGTAAGAATGGAGGCTCCTCCGGCAACTGGTGGAGTTGCCTGAGCGGGGTTGGCATGAGAAGTTGTAGGCCTCTCAGCCTGGGTAGAAGGAGCACCAGATGCTCGTGGTGGGTTACGCGCTGGTGGAGGATTTGCCCCAGGAGCAACCCCACGCGCTTGGGGTGGAGGGTTTCGCGATGAAGGAGAAGGGTTCGCGGTGGATTTCGCGTGAGCCATCGCAGGAACTGCAAAGGAAAAGGAAAGGGATGAACAAAGATTACAGAGAACGACTCGATTGAGGACGAAGAAAGAAGAACGAACGAACAAGAGTTCGTTGGGATGAACGTGATAGAAGACGAAGCCCTAAGTTACGAGAAGGGAGAAAAGGAAAAAACAACCCACAACGTATGCACCAGACAGATAATGGATGATGCGAATCGGTCAAAATGCAACAAGTATCAATAGAAGGCGTAAAAGAGTTACCTTTTGGTGATCGGATGAGCGTTGAAGAGAGTTGGAGATTGAGAGAGTTGAGAAGCTTCGTGGGTTCGCAGAGAAAAACTTAGAGTGTTTGAAAATGCAGAAAGGTGATGGAACAGTGGAAGTGCAGGGGGTTTTAGGGGGGTTTCGAACGTTTTCGGAAGCGCAAACGACAGCTGAAGATGACCGTTGATGAAGCCACGTGTCGAGCGATTGGAAAAAGGGGTTTGGTGGAGCGTCAGAAAAGCAGAGGGTACGAACGTTTGGAATTCCGTGTCAGCGCCACGTGGATCGACGGTGATGTGACCTCTTAGTCTTTTCGCTGGACAAGTCTCCGCTTAAGACTGGGGGGCTTGTGTACCGACCAGGTAGATGGGAGTGATGACGTAGCAACAAGCGGTAATATAGGCGTGTTGAATGGAACGCCTGGCTGACAAAAGGGAAGGAAATCGGGAAGTTTGTGTAGTTGCCAATCGTTAAGTTGGCGTGCTCCGATCTTTAGCATATCTAAATCGGCGGTCACCAGGCTTGTGTTGTAGTCGCCGTATGCGAGCTTAGGCGACCAAGTGATCAGAAACCACCGAGAGGGGGACATCGCCAAAAGATCAGGAAAGCTTGTTCAAGGCTTTCAAAGGGCACGAGTACGAAGGATGGAGTGATCAGATGATCATTCCCTAGCCAGAGGTTGAGGCCAGGGAACAGTTTACCAGAACATGCACGATGAGCAAGTAATGCAGATTGTGATCGCGGCAGGCGAGACCACAGAGAAGGTGCGCATGGTGACACCCCGTGCTCGCCACTAGAAGAAGATCGCGCTCCAAGGCAGCTATGCACCGAGTTGCTCCTCACTTGAGTAACTTAGTCGAACAGCCTGAAGAGTAGAAGTGACGCTCAAGCAGAGGACGTTCCAGATGGTGACACGTGTACAGCTGGATGCGAGCCACGTGTCCAGAAGTGTAACCGTCAGGAGAGAGAAATTGCACAGGTATATAAGGGATTCTAACGAACTTCTGAGGTACGCGCGTTTAGAACACTTCTTTACGCTTTGAGAATACCTGAGTACGCTGAGAGAGTTTTTGCACGGTTCCTTGAGTTTCTAGCTTTTGTCTCTTAGAGTTTTGGTGGTTCCGTCACTGACTTGAGCGTCGGAGCGCGATCGGCCGCAGCGGCGCCACTCTGTCTTTTGCAGGTTCTTGAGGAGAATCGAGGTGTGAAGGACGGAAGCTAGCCTGGTGCAAAGTCGATCCAGAGGAAGATACCTTTGACGTGGCAAGGCTTTTGCGCTCTGGTCAACCGACAGGATCACTAAATGCTTTAAATGTATGGGTTATTGTCATACAGCTGCAAATTGTCCTTCTAAACGAAGTATGTACATGCATGAGGGCATTGTAGTTAGTGAGCATGATTCGGATTCTCCTAAGCATTCTGATCCTGCCGGCAACTTGAACGTGGGTGAATCGCTTCGTAACACTTTCTGCCCTGTCTTCGCGACTGCGTCTCCTGAAGAATCACCTTCTGAACTCTCTCTCTCAGATGTCTTCAAAGTGTGACCTGCAAAATACACAGACGGCGCCTCTAGCGGCCGTTTGCACTCCGACGATCAAGTTAGTTCAACAGAACCACCAGAAACTGGAAACTTAGTAAAAATGTGTGTGTGAGAAAAACTTGCACTCTGTTTTTTCTCTCCCCTTCACTCTCACTCTGATTCTGCCTTTTATCTCTCTTTCCCTGCTTCTGGGCATAACAGAATTCTGTTATGCTTTTCTGGCATGTGTCAGAACCCTGTCGTGCTTTTCAGAGAAAGCGTACCTTCAGAATCAGCAATGGGGAGCGTGAGAGTCTGCGCATGTCTGCGCTTGGCTGCGCCTGTCTGTACCTTTAGCGGTACGGAGTGCTCTTTTGTCTGGACCGCACCCCTCTCAGATGGTGACACGTGGAGGCCTGCAACTCACATCTAACCACACACGTGTCACTTACTGGAAGGGCTCTAGCGCCTCTCTTTGTCCGCCTAAGCTACGCCCTTGCGGAGTAACTTAGGATGCTTCTCTTATCTAGGTAAATTGCACACTCTTAGGAGTGGTCGTCGGGTGTGGCTGGTCTAGGCGCACTCACCGAACGTTACTCTCTGTGTAGGCGACTTACCCTTCTGGATGACACGCACGTAATGGGTTGAGGGAATCACCAATCACTGACCGGCTTACTAGTTCCCTCAGGCCACTCTCGTGCATGATTCCTTGAGGTGTGCTCATGCGAGGTCCATGCGTAACGCTCTCGCTGGGAACCTTAGTCCCAGTTTAACTGCGTGTAACACGAGACCCCGATGACAATACACCCGATGACTGATCAGTGTTTATTCGCTACTCGCGCTCTGCCTCCAGGCGCGAGTCTGGGAACTGGTCTGCTGGTGGTCACTTGGCTACTGACCACCGATCACCATTCTGGGTGATCTATCCCCCGACCTCTCTGCCGCCTGATCTGTCGGTGGTAACTTGGTTACTGACCACCGATCACCTCTCTTGGCGATCGTCCCCCTACCTCTCTGCCACCTGGTCCACGTGTCACCCTGCGAGCGGTCCACGTGGTTCTCTGATGCTGACGTCATCGACTACCGATGACCGATCGGATCACATTCATTGCATTCTCATGCATCTAATGAGGAAGAGAGCGAATGTCCACTTGAAGGGGATTTGTTAGTTGTGAGAAGACTTCTTGGACGAGTTTCACAACCTTTTGATGAAAGTCAAAGGGAAAATATTTTCCATACAAGATGTCTTATTCAAAACAACATTTGCTCTTTGATAGTGGATGGGGGTAGTTGTGCAAATGTGGCTAGTACAAGAGTAGTAGATAAGCTTGGATTGCCTACTATCTCTCATACAAAGCCCTACAAATTACAATCGCTTAGTGAGGTAGGAGAAATAGTTGTTAATAAACAAGTCCTCATCCATTTCTCAATTGGAAAATACAAAGATGAGGTATTATGTGATGTTGTGCCCATGGAAGCCACTCATGTTCTTTTGGGAAGGCCTTGGCAATTTGATAGAAAGTTTTACATGATCGCTTTACCAACAAACTATCTTTTGAATTCCATGGTCACAAGGTTACTTTAAAATCTCTCTCTCCAAGAGAAGTCCATGAGGACCAAGTTATCATGAAGAAAAAGAGGGAGAGTGAAAAAGATAAAAAAGATAAAAAAGATAAGAGTTCTAAGCCTACACTCCTTTGTCTAGGCGTGAAATTGAAAGGGAAATAGTGGCTCATCATCATCTTTTTTTAGCCATCCCTAGAACTTTTAAGGTAGAAGCACTTGTTGATAGTCCTCATTGCTTGGAAAATTTGGTAGAAGAGTTTCAAGATGTGTTTCAAGATCCTCCAAATGGACTTCCACCTTTGAGAGGGATTGAGCACCAAATTGATTTGATATCGGGCTCTTCTTTACCAAACCGTCCAGCATATAGGACCAATCCAAGTGAAACCAAGGAAATTCGCCAACAAGTTGATGCTTTGATTGAGAAAGGGTGGGTTCAAGATAACATGAGTCCTTGTGCTATGCCTATCATCTTAGTGCCAAAAAAGGATGGCACATGGCGAATGTGTTCGGATTGTAGGGCCATCAATAACATCACAATTAAGTATAGGCATCCTGATCCTGCCTGTTGACCAAAACGTTGGAACTTGCCTCGTCAATGGATCGACGTGTGCACCGCTTCTACCTCCGTCCTTCGTCACGATCCACCTCAAGAACCTGCAAAAGAACAGAGCGGCGCCGCTGCGGCCGATCGCACTCCAACGCCCAAGTCAGTGACTGAACCACCAAATACTTCAAGAGTAACACTCAAGAACTCTCAAGGAACCGTGAACCAGTTCTCTCTCTCTTACAGTATGCTCACGAACTCGCAAGCGTAAAGAAGACAATCTGAACGTGCGTACCTCAGAAGTTCGTTGGGAAACCCTTTTATACCTGGTCACTTTCTCTCTCCTGGCAGTTACGCACCTGGACACGTGGCTCGCATCCAGTCGTACACGTGCCATCATCTGGAGCCTCCTTGACTTGGGCGCTGCTTCTGAATCTCTCTTGGCTAAGTTACTTATGCATGGTACTGCCCAGTGCATAGCTAACTTGGAGCGCGATCTCTACTGGGATTGGCGAGCTAGGGTGCCTTCGTACACCTTCCCTGTGGTCTCGCCGGCCGCCTTCATAATCTGCACCACCTTCATCTTCGGCGATGTGCTTGCTCCGGCGATCTCCAATCACTTGGTCGCCTGAGTTTACAACTGGCGACTTCATCTTTGACCCGGTGATCGCCGGTTTTGGTATGCTGAAGATCGGAGCACGCCAACTTCGTAACTGGCGACTACACGAGCCCCCCGACTTCCTTCCCTTCTGCCAACCTGGCGTCTTGTCAACACGCCTATACTGTAGCTGGATGCCACGTCATCACTTCCGACTACCAGGGTGGTACACATCCCATCCCTAGACTAGATGATTTGTTGGATGAATTACATGGTTCAAAAATCTTTTCAAAGATTGATCTTAAAAGCGGCTACAATCAAATCCGTATCAAACCGGGTGATGAATGGAAGACGGCTTTTAAGACCAACTTTGGTTTATATGAGTGGTTAGTTATGCCTTTTGGTCTAACTAATGCACCAAGTACCTTCATGCGCCTCATGCATCATGTTCTTAGACCATTCATTGGTAAGTTTGTTGTTGTTTACTTTGTTGTTGTTGTTGTTGTTGTTTACTTTGCTTATCTTTGGGTGACCATAGGTTGCATGTTAGGCAAGTTTTAGAAACCCTTAGGAAGGAACATTTGTATGCTAATATTGCTAAATGTATGTTTGCTCTTGATCATATAGAATTCCTAGGGTTTGTTGTGAGTTGCAAAGGGGTCCATGTGGACAAAACAAAGGTGATGGCCATTCAAAATTGGCCTACACTAAAATCTTTAAATGAGGTCCGAAGTTTTCATGGACTTGCTTCTTTCTATAGAAGATTTGTCCCAAACTTTGGTACCATTGCCGCACCACTCAATGACATAGTGAAAAAGGATGTGGTCTTTCAATGGGGAGAAGCACAACAAAAAGCTTTTGAAACTTTGAAAGAAAAATTGACTAATGCTCCCATCTTGGCCCTTCCTAATTTCACTAAGACATTTGAGATTGAGTGTGATGCTGCTAGCATAGGTATTGGGGCTGTTCTCCTTCAAGAGGGTCACCCCATAGCCTATTTTAGTGAGAAATTGAAGGGAAGTCATCTCAATTATTCCACTTATGATAAAGAATTATATGCACTTGTTAGGGCTTTGTTCACTTGGCAACACTATCTTTTTCCCAAAGAGTTTGTGATACATAGTGATCATGAATCTCTTAAATATTTGAAAAGCCAAAACAAGCTTAACAAGAGGCATGCTAAGTGGGTGGAATTCATTGAGCAATTTCCTTATGTGATCAAACACAAGCAAGGCAAAGTAAACATTGTGGCGGATGCTCTTTCTAGAAGATACACTTTGCTAAATCTTTTAAGCTCTCAATATCTTGGTTTTGATCACATTAAGGAACTTTATCATGATGAGCTTGATTTTTCTCTCATCTATCAAGAGTGTCTTAAGGGAGGACACAAAGACTTTTTTATACAAAATGGCTTTCATTTTAAAGGAAAATGTCTTTGTGTTCCTCAATGCTCTATTAGATTATCTCTTGTTAGAGAAGCTCATGAGGGGGGTTTAATGGGACATTTTGGGGTTGCTAAAACTTTGGATGTGTTGCATGAACATTTTTTTTGGCCTCATATGCATAAACATGTTCATAGTTTGTGTAATAAGTGCATAGCTTGCCGCAAAGCTAAGTCTAAGATGCATCCCCATGGTCTATATACTCCTCTTCCTATCCTTTCAATGCCTTGGTTAGATATATCTATGGATTTCATCTTAGGCTTACCCAAGACATCAAAGGGAAAGGACTCCATTTTTGTGGTAGTGGATCGTTTTTCAAAGATGGCTCACTTTATTCCTTGCCACAAAGTGGATGATGCATGCCACATTGCAAACCTCTTCTTCCAAGAAGTGGTTCGCTTGCATGGGATCCCTAGATCTATAGTGTCCGATAGAGATCCCAAGTTCTTGAGTCACTTTTGGAAGACCTTGTGGGGCAAGCTTGGGACTAAGCTTTTATTTTCTACCACTTGCCACCCACAAACTGATGGTCAAACCGAAGTGGTGAATAGAACTTTGGGACAACTATTGAGATGTTTTATTTCGGGGAATCCTAGAGTGTCGGAGAATTTACTACCCCATGTTGAGTTTGCATATAATCGTGTAGTAAATTCTACCACCTCACATTCTCCTTTTGAGGTTGCCTATGGGTTTAATCCCCTAACACCTCTTGATCTTCTTCCTATTCCCCTTCTTGGAGATGTCTTGTGCAAAGATGGGGATGAAAAGGCTTCTTTTGTGAAAACTTTGCATAAAGACATCAAGAAGAGAATTGAGAAGAAGGTTGGCAAGTATGCTGAACTTGCCAATAAAAGGAGAAAAGCATTGTTGTTTGATGAGGGTGATTGGGTTTGGCTTCACTTGAGGAAGGATCGTTTTTCTACTCAAAGGAAGTCCAAACTAATGCCTCGAGGGGATGGACCTTTCCAAATCCTCAAGAGGATTAATGACAATGCTTATGAGTTAGATATGCCTGATACATTCTTAGGTAGTCATACTTTTAATGTTAGCGATCTAACTCCTTTTTCTGTAGGTCTCCAGAATTCGTGGACGAATTCTCTCCAACTCGGGGAGTATGAGGGAGATCAAGCTCAAGTGGACATGGAGGCCAATCAACAAGATCAAGAAGAGGTAGAGGCGCAAATAGAAGATGCCCATGGAGGTCAAAGCCCACCTCAAAGGCTTACAAGAAGCATGTTCAAAGCTTTAGGAGCTAGGGGACAATTATTTTCTCTTTTTGTAATTTCTTTGGTTGAAGGTGCTTAGAGGGAAACATTAGAAACCTCTATTGTTATAGAATCTTTTAGGCTTTAGTTAGGAGCTTTAGGAGGGGGGGTGTGTTAGTAGATAGGTGTAGGAGTAGAATAGGAGGTGCCAAAGTCAAGGAAGAGGTCACACCTTCTTCATGCATTGTTTTAGGCGCCGATTCTAGTAGCTTTTAGGAGGGAGTTTTTGAATTTGTGTAGCTTGCATTTCAGCACCTTAGGCTATAAATAGAGGTGCTCCCTTTTTATTTTTTAGATTTGAATTTAGAGAAAAGAAACTATACTCAATTTTTGAGAGAGCATTGGAGAGCTTTTGAGCCTTCTTCTCTAGTCTTATCTTGAAGGATCCATGGTGTCCTCAAGTGGCGGCACCACACTCATCTAGGAGCAACCATCCTTCTAGTGGCGTGATCATCCAACCTTACATCTATCTTCATGAGCATTCTTCTCTCCTTCCTTCCTCCTCTTTCAATTGTTCTTGTTTTGAGCTTGATTCCTTAAATTTCTGTTCGGTGATCTTGCTGATTTGTAAATTTTTGGTTCGGCCTTTTTATATTTCTGTCCATTCATCTTGTTCCTTTGCTTTTCTTGCTCATATGTTCGGTTCATTTCAGTTCTTAAGTAATATGTTCGGTGCATTTGCCTTTTCTTCCACTTTAATCGGTTCAATTTGACTATAAATGGAACTTCCATATGAGTTTGGATTTGGTGCTAGTTTTGGTGAGTTCTTGACTTAGAACATTGATCCAATTCTAAGAAAAAGTGCCTAACTATTGTCCAACTCAAGTTGATTCCTAAGAAGGTCAAGAATCATTCTTGATCCTGCCTGTTGACCAGAACGCTGGAACCTGCCTCGTCAAAGGATCGACGTGTGCACCGCTTCAAACCTCCGTCCTTCTTCAAGATCCACCTCAAGAACCTGCAAAAGAACAGAGCGACGCCGCTGCGGCCGATCGCACTCCAACGCCCAAGTCAGTGACCGAACCACCAAATACTAAGAGCAAAAACACTCAAGAAATCTCAAGGAACCGTGCAATGTTCTCTCTCACAGTATGCTCCAGAACTCGCAAGCGTAAAGAGTATAATCTGAACGTGCGTACCTCAGAAAGTTCGTTGAGAACTCTTATATACCTGGTCACTTTCTCTCTCCTGGCAGTTACAGACCTGGACACGTGGCTCGCATCCAGTCGTACACGTGCCATCATCTGGAGCCTCCTTGACTTGGGCGCTGCTTCTGACTCTCTTTTTGACTAAGTTATTTATGCATGGTACTGCCCAGTGCATAGCTAACTTGGGAGCGCGATCTCTACTGGAACTGGCGAGTTAGGGTGCTCTCGTACACCTTCCCTGTGGTCTCGCCGGCCGCCTTCATAATCTGCACCACCTTTATCTTCGGCGATGTGCTTGCTCTGGCGATCTCCAATCGCTTGGTCGCCTGAGTTTACATCTGGCGACTTCACCTTCAACTGGGCGATCGCCTGGTATGCTGAAGATCGGAACACGCCAACTTAATAACTGGCGACTACACGAACCCCCCGACTTCCTCCTCTTCTGCCACCCTGGCGCCTTGTCAACATGCCTATACTGTAGCTTGGTGCCACGTCATCACTTCCGACTACCAGGACGGTACACAAGCCCCCCAGTCTTAAGCGAAGACTTGTCCAGCGAAAAGACTGAAAGAGTCACGTCAACAACGACCTACGTGGCACTGACGCAGAATTCCAAGCGGTTGTACTTTCTGCTTCTCTGACGCTCCACCAAACCCCTCACCCATCGCTCGACACGTGGCTTCATCAACGGTTACCTTCAGTTACCGTTTGCGCTTCCCAAACCCATTTCGAAAAACCCTTAAACCCATTTTCACTCCACTGTTCCATCACTTCTCTTCGTATTCGCAAACGCTCTAACTTCCTTCTGCAAAAAAGCTCTCAGCGTTCTCCAATATTTTGAATCACCAGCATCCTTCATCGTCTTCCTGATCATCAAAAGGTACCTCCTTTCCTTCTTCTGCTGGTTTTTCCTGCATTTTAACTGATTCGCATCATCCTGTAACTGTCTGGTGCATACGTTGTGGGTTATTTTTGCGATTTCTCCTTCTTCGTAACTTAGGGCTCTGTCAACATCACAACGAACCTTCGTTCGTTCGTTTTTCACCTTCCTTCCATGATCGAGTCAGCCTCTGTGACCCCTGATCATTTTTCCTTTTCTTCTTCCTTTGCAGCTGCAACAATGACTCGCTCAAAGATCACCCCAAATCCTCCTCCTTCATCACGAAACCCCTCTTCACAAGCACACGACCCACCGCGAGTACGTGGCGCTTCTTCTACTCAGGCTGAGAGGCCTGCACCTTCCCGCCCCAACCTGGCCCAGGCTACTCCGCCTGTCACCGGAGGAGCCTCCGTCCCCCCACCAGACTTCAAAAAGCTATACCCCTGGGCCAACTCGACCCTGTTGGGAGAAACATCTTCCGTTAACATTGCGGGGGCAGTTCTGCGACTGACGAAGGGGGATGAGCTTCACTAATCATTCCACAAGGAGCACGATGAGAAGATGGCAGTGCTACCTTGCCCCCCTGGCCTACCAGTTTGTGCTGACGACAAGGCAAACACCGGTGGAGCCTTCTGTTTCGTCTACACAACCCTATTCAAGAAGGTGAAACTCAGGTTTCCCTTCACCCGCTTTGAGAGGGAGCTTCTCACTGAGCTCAACATCGCCGCCGCCCAGCTTCATCCCAACAGCTAGGCGTTCGTGCGAGCGTTCCAAGTGATGTGCGACCATCTGGGTTTGCCAGCGTCTGTAGACGTATTTTTATTTCTCTTCGAAGCCAAGCATCCAGGAGACCGCCTGTGGGTAAGCTTGAATGGGATTGCTGGGAGATCAATCCTCTCCATTTTCCAGCAATCCTATAAAGACTGGAAGGGCAAATTTGTCCAGATACGCCCCAACGAGAAAGACGCGTCGCTGCTCGACGTTTTCCCCTTGTATTGGGTAAACAAGGGGAACAAGGAGTCCAAAAGCTGCTTCAGGAGACCCAGAAGTCCTAATAGCATGGGCGCTTTGGACAGAGATCTCTGTTTTTTCTGGAAGAGTGTGGCAGACGCCAACATCACCTTCCTCACCACCACACTTATCTGCTTCGAGTTCTTTGAGGACCAACTCGAAATTCGAATAGGTTAGAACGCTTGAGCTTTTGTTTTAATACTTACTTCTGTTAACTGTTTCTGGGCGTCTTGTGCGTTGTGCGCAAGACTTTGGTTTTATTTTTCTGCACCCCCTATCTGCTTTGCTGTTGCATGCTGCCTTATGCATTTATCTTTTCTCTGAACTAACCCATGCATTCTTGCTCTATGCAGATAACATGTTGGGCCAGGGCTAGCTTGCTGAATTAAGGACGCTCGCCCGACTCCACGGGTTGGCAACGAGTTCCCAAACAGTGCCAAATTCTGTGGTGGAGATCGCCGCCGCACAGGGCCGATCGCCACCCAAGGGCCCAGCACCTTCCGATGTCCAACCCGCCGCTCAACGCAAGAAACTTGTCCTCAAAAGACCCAAGAGGAAAACCCCCCAGGTAGTCCACGAAGAGGAGGAGGAAGACGACGAGGCCACTGAAGATGGCCTTGTTACGAAGAGGAAGAGGGTGGCACCTTCTTCACCATCCGCACCACCCCCTCTTCCAGCATCAACACCACCATCCACACCTGCCCCTCCTCCATCATTGCCACCTCCACCAGCTCCTGCTTCACCAGTCCAAGCCATTCCATTGGCATCCGCGCCACCTGCGGTTTAGGCCCCCCGAGCGCCTCCACACCTTGTGCAATAGTTGGAGGGGATCCTCCTTCAAATGCCTCAGCCACAGACGTTGCTCCAATCGGGGATGAGGTTGCCCATGCCTCTCCAATTCTGATTACCGAATCCCCGACGTCGCCACCACGCCCAGAAGCGCCTACTGAAGAACCAACTAAAGAAGGTGGCGACGAAAACCAACAACAGGCCCACCAAGCGCCTCTACAAGCAGCAAACCTCCCTCTTGAAGTCACGAGGATGTGGGAGCCTTTATCTGCCAAGCTGAAGACGATAGCAGAAGACATCCCCGCCATCATAACTAGAGCTGTGGAGAGCTCCACCAGGAAGCTCCAGGACGACCTCTTCAACCTTAGAACTGAGAACAGCACCATGAGGGTTGAGGTGGAGAAGTTGTCCTTCAATCTGACACTCGCGGAGATTGAACACTCCCGAGTAGAAGATGCGATGAGCACCGAGCTCCGGTTGGCGCGCAAGGAGGCCACCGATCTTCGCCACAAGGTGCAGCTTCTGGCTCAAGAGAAGATTGAGCTGGAAAGCAAGATTGTGCCTTATCGCGTTAAGGTGGCTGACCTAGAAGCCTTGATAAAAACTGATGCCGCCAAGGTGAAGAAACTGGAGTAGAGGTCCGCTGATCGGGAGATCTTCCTTGGTAAGGTGGAGAAGGTGAGGGACGACGCCATGGCTGAGCTTGCCGAGGCCAACAAAGAGAAGGGGAAGATCACTGCTGAATTGGGCCAAGTGCAAGCGGAATCCAAGAAGGTTGCTGAAGACCTTCTCCAGGCTCAAGAAAACAACGAAAAACTCAAGAAGCAAGTCGAAGAGCTGGAGCAGCAAAATAAGGGGCTGAAGGAACAAACTGAAGGGCTCCAGAAACAGATTGAAGAACTTAACATGAGTTCTGCCCAAATTCTGGCTGCTGGATTCGCGGCTGCACGGGAACAGTTTGCATGCTTGTTCCCCGATCTGGATCTCAGCATGGTGTCCCTAAACAACGAGGTGGTGGATGGGAAGGTGGTTCCCGTCGAAGACTGATCAATTTCCCCTCATCCACCGCCTTTATGCTTTTTCTTTGTTATGCAATTGTAATGAACTTTCTTCTTTTTCTATTTACGTACCCCGAACTGATATTTACTTAATGAAATTGCCTTTGCATTTCCTCTTGTAACTTCCTTGGCTGTTTTAACTTCCCTTGCGCAATTTACTTCAGAGAAATGACTTAGTAATTTTGTAGGCACGATCTTGTACTTAACTGTTTCGAACCATTTCAGCTTCAAACAATAATCACATTAACAACTCGTAATCTTAAGGCAATTAACCTTAGCGCGAAATTACTCTTCAAGCAACGAACTTCAACTCAACCACTGGCTTAAAACATTTCTTCACCCGATCTGCTTCATCAAAACGGGTCTTTAACTTTCTCGCCACTGTTTGAACTTTTCCCGGTCGCCAAAGACTCTTGGCGATATCAGCTTCTTTTTGGCTTCATGCGTTGGC
The DNA here is from genome assembly GCF_000499845.2 of Phaseolus vulgaris. Taxonomy (NCBI): domain Eukaryota; kingdom Viridiplantae; phylum Streptophyta; class Magnoliopsida; order Fabales; family Fabaceae; genus Phaseolus; species Phaseolus vulgaris. The sequence continues at coordinate 38,956,711 of NC_023752.2, read as the reverse complement.
CATTGCTCTTTTATCTGGGGGTAGAGGCGCCTTTCGGATCCTTCTCTACCTTCCTGAACTTCAGAACAAAAGGCTAGGCGTTCTCTTCGAACCTACCTTAGCCACCTTCCAAACTTCGTCCACCCTTAACACCGTACCTGAACTCGTTCGAGACGAGAAGGATTTTATCTTGCCTGAACTCGCTCATAGGCGAGAAGGTCTTTTACTTGCCTGAACTCGCTCATAGGCGAGAAGGTCTTTTACTTGCCTCTACATTACCCCGGGGGTTACATCTTCTCGCCCCCAGAAACACTGAGGACTTTTCACTGGTGCCTCTACATTGCCCCAGGGGTTACATCTCCTCGCCCCCAGAAACACTAAGGACTTTTCGTTCTTCCTCGCCTGCACTCGCTCGACGGCGAGGAGGTCTTTAACTCGCCTCAGGACGCGCGAGGGCGTTGAGGTCTTTTAGCTGGTGCCTCCGATCGCCGAAAGACGATGAGGACTTTAACTTTAACTTGTGCCTCCAATCGCCGAAAGACGATGAGGACCTAAAACTTTAACTGGTGCCTCCGATCGCCGAAAGACGATGAGGACTTAAAACTTTTACTGGTGCCTCCGATCGCCGAAGGACGATGAGGACTTAAAACTTTTACTGGTGCCTCCGATCGCCGAAAGACGATGAGGACTTAAAACTTTTTAGAAAGCATGCAATATATCTTTAACTTGCCTTAAGCCACATACAAGCGACAAGGTCTTTCTTCAAAACTTTCTGAAAACAACAGGCACGCAATCTAAAACAACTTGTACTTCGAAAACTTCTCTTTATTGGGTGGCCTCATTAAAAACCCTCCTTAGGGAAAAAAGAGTGCCCCCTTCAAACTGTTTTAACAGAGACACTGTAATATAACTTCGTGTTTGTCTTTACTTACAAGGCTTCTTAACTGTAATACAACTTCAGGTGCGTGGCGTTCCAAGTGCGAGGAATTGCCCCTCCTTCCAATGTCTCTAAGCGGTAGGCGCCGTTCCCGAGCGCCTCGGTTATTCTGAACGGCCCCGTCCACTTGGGCGACAGTTTATTCTCCATCTCGTACTGGTGGGCTTTCCTCATCACCAGGTCGCCTTCTCTAAACTGTCTTGGCATCACCTTCGAGTTGTATCTTCGTTCAATCCTTCTCTTCACCGCTTCAGCCTTCAATCTCGCCTCTTCCCTGACCTCATCCAGTAGATCCAGGTTCAGCCTTCTCTCTTCATTCGAGTCTTCCTCTACAACGTTCTGGAATCTCGGCGAGCTCTCCTGGATCTCTACTGGAATCATTGCATCACACCCATAGACCAAGCTGAACGGGGTCTCATGGGTTCCTGACTGCTCGGTGGTGTGGTACGCCCAGACTATACGGGGTACCTCCTCAGCCCAGCTTCCTTTGGCTCTCTCTAGTCTTCTCTTCAAACCTCTCAGCAACACCCGATTAGCTGACTCCACCTGGCCATTCGTCTGAGGGTGCTTGACGGATGCAAGCACTTGTTGAATTCCCACCCCTTCGCACAGCTTCTTCAACAAGTGGCTTGCAAACTGAGTCCCATTGTTTGACACCAGGCGCTTGGGCACTCCAAACCGGCACACAATATTCTTCCACACGAACCCTTCGATCTTGTGTGCGGTGATCTGGGCCACTGGCTCTGCTTCGATCCACTTGGTGAAATACTCAATCGCCACCACCAAGTACTTCATCTGCCTGATCGCCAGCGGGAATGGTCCCAGGATGTCGATTCCCCAAGTATGAAACGGCCAAGGGCTGTAGATCGACTTCAACTCCTCGGGAGGCGCCTTGTGCCAATCGGCGTGCTGTTGGCATTGTTTGCAACATTGGGCATACTTCCTGCAGTCTTCTCTCATCGATGGCCAGTAGTACCCTGCACGGAGAGTCCTCGCGGCCAGAGCTCGACCCCCGACGTGGCTTCCGCATATGCCTTCGTGGAGCTCTGCCATGATTCTCGTGCACTTCTCGCCATGTACGCACTCCAGGAGTGGGTGAGTGAACCCAAACCTGTACAGATCGCCATCAATCAATGTGTACTTGCTAGAATTTTTCTTTACCTTCCTAGCCTCTGTCGGGTCCAGTGGGAGAAGGCCGTCTGCCAGGCACGGCTTGTACTGTGTTATCCAGGTGTCTGGCTCATGGATAGCGCAGACCTGCGTCATTTTCACCTTCTCTCCTCGACATGCTCTAATTCTCGGCGATCTCAAAGTCTCTTGCGTCAGGGACTTATGACTTCTTGCTGCTTTCTCCGTCGACTTGCTTATCTGAAGAACCAGGTGATCTGCTACAAATGCTCTCGGCGTCTTCAGAGTTTCTTGAATCACCGTCCTCTGTCTACCCCCCTTGCCTGAACTGACGAGCTTAGCCAACAAGTCAGCTCGGGCATTCTGCTCCCTGGGCACATGCACCACTTCAAAGGAGGCAAAGGAACTCTTCAATTCCTGCACATACTCCAAATAAGCCGCCATTTGTGGATCTTTAGCCTGGAACTCGCCTGTTACTTGCCCTGTGACTAGCAGCGAGTCACTCTTAGCCATTAGCACCCTGGCTCCCATCTCTTTGGCCAGCAAAATCCCGGCGATTAGCGCCTCATATTCTGCTTGATTGTTACTGGCTTTGAAGGCAAATCTCAAAGATTGTTCGATTAGCACGCCGTTGGGTCCTTCCAAAATGACTCCAGCGCCGCTACCCTGCTGGTTCGACGATCCATCCACCAAGAGTCCCCAACGGAAGTCGTCCCCTTCAACTCGTGTCGCCTCAGACGAGAGCTTGACCACGAAATCCGCAAAGATTTGCCCCTTGATCGGGCCTCGGGGCTCATATTTAATATCAAACTCTGACAATTCTACTGCCCACTTCACCATCCTTCCTGCGACGTCAGGCTTCTTCAAGACCTTCTGGATGGGCAGGTCAGTCATCACCAGTATGGTGAAGCTATGGAAATAGTGGCGCAACCTCCTCGCCGAAAATACCACAGCCAGCGCAGCCTTTTCCAGGGCCTGATATCTCGTTTCGGGGCCCTGCAACACCTTACTCACAAAATAAATAGGCTTCTGGGCCTGATCTTGATCCTGGGCGAGCACCGCACTCACCGCCCTCTCAGTTACAGCAAAATACAACCTGAGAGGGGTTCCCACCAGCGGTTTGCACAAGACCGGCGGGTTCGCCAGATATTCCTTCAGCTTGACGAAGGCTTCCTCGCACTCCTTCGTCCAAACAAACTTGTTATTGCGCCTCAAGCACTGAAAATAGGGATGGCCCTTTTCTCCGCTAGCTGACTCGAAGCGAGACAGGGCTGCCATCCGACCTGTTAGCTGTTGAACTTCCTTCACCGTAGCTGGGCTCCTCATCGCCAAGATGGCGGCACACTTATCAGGGTTGGCCTCTATGCCTCTTTCAGTCAGGAGGAAACCCAAAAACTTTCCAGCCTCCACGCCGAAAATGCATTTCTCTGGATTAAGCTTTAATCTTAACTTGGCGATCGTCGTGAACAATTCTTCCAAGTCTGCAACGTGCTTGCTTTTTTCTGGCGAGGTCACGACCATGTCATGGACGTACGCAACACAAAACTTGACATGATTCAAAAATTAAAAGACACAACACAAATTGTAACAAGTGGAAGGAAGCTTAAGGTAAACTCTAGGAAGGATAATGCCATTCCAAAAGAGCAACCATACTCATAAGAATTATGAATGCCATAAACCTTTCCACAAACACTTGGAGCAAAAGAAAAACAGCAAGAATACTCAATTAAAATTCTAAAACAGAAACTTAAATTGCAAGAAATTAAAAAGAGCTCTTGAAATAAAGTGCACACAACTCAACAATTAAACAAGAATGAACCTAAGACTCATGATACCACATGATGTGATTCCAATAGCCACATAGAACAAGATTCTTGACACTTTGAGGAATCACCTTGAGCTGGAAAATATAGAGGCACTTTCTTAGAAGTTGGATCATGGTTCTAAGTCAAGAACTCACCAATAACAAGTACCAATTCCCAAACTCATTTGGATGAACCAAATATTGTCAAATTGAATCAACAAAGGAAACATAAAATGAATTGACCGAACAGAATTATGCAAGAACACATATGAACCGAACATAAAAGGAATTGAAAACAAAAACAGAACAAAGGTGCTGGAAAATTGGAATAGCCGAACCAAAACAAATCAAAAACACAAGGCAACATGAACAATTGAAAAAGAAGAAAGGAAGGAGAAGAGAATGCTCATGAAGATGGAAGAATGGTTGGATGATCACGCCACTAGAAGTATGGATGCTCCTAGATGAGTGTGCAAGCCGCCACTTGAGGAAACCATGGTCCTTCAAGATAAGACTAGAGTAGAAGCTCAAAGCTCTCCAAATGCTCACTCCAATTTTGAGTATAGTTTCTTTAGATAAATTCAAATCTGAATTTTACAAAGAGAGCACCTCTATTTATAGCCTAAGGTGCTGAAATGTAAGCTACACAAATTCAAAAAAAACTCCCTCCCAAAAAGCTTCTAGAATTTGCGCCAAAAACAAGGCATGAGGAAGGTGTGATCCTTTCTCTCACTTTGGCACCTCCTTATTTACTCCTACACCTATCTACTAATACACCCCTCTAAAGGTCCTATTTAAAACCTAAAAGATGCTATAACAAAAGAGGTTTCTAAGGTTTCCCTCTAAGCACCTTCAACTAAAGACACTACAAAAAGAGAAAATAAATGTCCTCTAGCTCCCAAGGCTTTGAACATGCTTCTTGTAATCCTTTGAGGTGGACTTTGACCTCCATGGGCGTCCTCCATTTGTGCCTCCACCTCTTCTTGAGCTTGATGAGTGGCCTCCATGTTCTCTTGGGCTTGATCTCCATCACTTCTCTTCGTCCATGGGATGCATCTTGATCTGATTATACCCCGAGAAGGCATCCAGGAAGCTCAACAACTTACACCCTGCAGCACTATCCACCAGGGCGTCTATGCTTGGTAATGGATACGAATCCTTTGGGCAAGCCTTGTTCAGGTCAGTGAAATCGACGCACATGCGCCATTTCCCGTTACTCTTCTTCACCAGCACGACATTTGCCAGCCATTCAGGGTACTGGACTTCCCTGATGTGGCCTGCAGCGAGGAGTTTCTGTGTTTCGTCCCTGATTGCCTGCCTCCTCTCTTCGTTGAACTTTCTTCTTCTTTGTCGCACTGGTCTTACCAAGTTGTCCATCGCCAGATGATGGCACAAGAAGTCGGGATCGATCCCGGGCATGTCCGAAGCGGACCATGCGAACGCGTCCAGATGCCGCTCAATCACCTTGGCGATCTGGTCCTCGAGCTCAACCTCCAGGGATCTTCCCAGCTTGAAGATCTTTCCCCCGATTTCTCTCTCGAACCACTGCTCGACGAGTTTTGGTCTGGTTTCTCTGGCGATCACCGCCCTGGCGATTCCCAGCTCTCTCGCTTCCTCAGGGCGATTCCTTGCCTCTTCCTCCTCCAGACCAGCGTTCCCCTCCCCCAGCTCAGCGTCCACCATCTCCACGTCCCTTCCGGCGATCTCTTCTGTTACCGTCGATCTGGGCTTCACACCAGGAGGCGGGGTGGTTGTTACGTAACTCACCGATCTCTTGTTTTTCAGGCTATTCTCATAGCACTTCTTCGCTTCCTTCTGATCAGACTTAATGGTCATAACCACCCCCTCCATGGACGGCAACTTCACCTTCATGTGCCGGGTCGACGGTATGGCACCTATCCTGTTGAGCGTGGGTCTTCCCAACAGGATGTTGTATGCTGAAGGAGCGTTTACAACGAGGTATTTGATTTTCTCTGTTCTCGAACCCGCCACGTCTGTAAACGTTGTCCACAATTCTATGTACCCCCTGACCTCCACCTGGTCACCAGCGAAACCATACAAACATCCTCCATAGGGCCTCAACTGGTCAAGGGGCAGCTCCAACTGCGTGAAAGTCGGCCAGAACATCACGTCTGCCGAGCTTCCTTGGTCCACCAGTACCCTGTGGACCTTTCTTCCTGCTGTTATCAGCGAAATTACTATGGGATCGTTGTCATGAGGCACAACATCCTGGAGATCTTGCTTGGTGAATGTAATATCCACTTCTGGCGAGTGGTCTTCAAACATATCCACCGTCATCACAGACCTCGCGTACCTTTTCCTCTGTGATGCGGTGCATCCACCTTCTGAGAAACCCCCTGCAATGGTGTGGATCTCTCCATGCGTGGGCATCTCGTGCTGCTGAGCCTCAGCACCTGCTGGTTGGGAGCTCGACGCGCCCCCCGTCCTTCTGTCCAGCAAATAATCGTTTAGGAACCCGCTCTTAACCAGATCGTCGAGCTGGTATCCTAATGCTAAGCACGAGTCCACTGTATGGCCAAAGCCCTGGTGAAACTCACACCAGGCGTCTGGCTTTGGTCCCAGCACCTTGTCGCCCACCTTTTCTGGCGCCTTCAACCTAGCGGATATGTTAGGAATGGTGATCAGATCCGCCAATCCCATGACAAACTTGTGCTTAGGCGGGTGATTGTATTCCCGGCGTGCTGGTTGCTGGCGTCCTTGGCCCCTGCTCTTGTTCTTCCTTGGATCATAAGGATGGCGAGTCCTCTGATCCCTCCTGGCCGCCGCTGTCTCCAGCACCCTTTGTGGCTGGATCCTGGTCTGGGCGCGTGGCCTAGTGGGGGCCACGCTTCCCCTCTTCTCGGCGACTTCGCTCTCGTCGGCGATGTGGGCCACCGCAAGTCGCCTAACCTCAGCAAACGTGGCGGGGTGTGCCCTGATCAACGCCTCGCAGAATGGTCCCGGCAACACGCCCTTCTTAAATGCATAGGCTAGCATTTCTTCATCTTTGGCCGGCGATCTGACCATCTGCGCCCCAAAGCGATTCAGGTAGTCCCTGAGGGACTCTCCCTGATACTACCTTATATCAAACAGGTCGTAAGACACCCTGGGCGGTGCCTTATTCACGATGTACTGCTCGACGAAAATCTTCGAGAACTGTTGGAAACTGGTTATGTGACCGTTAGGCAGGCTCACAAACCATTCCAGCGCCGTTCCCTGGAGCGTGCTCACAAACATCTTGCAATACACGGCGTCTGATCCCCCTGACAGCATCATCTGCGTATGGAACATGGTGAGATGAGCTTCAGGATCCTCCACGCCGGTGAAAACAGCCTTAACCGGAACCACGCTCGCAGGAATAGGCGTGTCAGTAATCGCCTGAACGAAAGGCATAGGGAAAACACGAGGCGGCGTCGACGGCGCGACCTCCTCAGCAATAGGACGCCCTTGCTGCTCCTGAAGAGCTTGACGCAGCTCCTCAGTCACCTTGCTAAGCTCATCATTCCTGGCGCGAGAGGCGACCAGGTCCTCGTGCATTCTCGCCTGTTCTATGCGCGAGGCTTCCACAGTTGCCAGCAACGAACGCATCATCTCTGCCATCTGCGCCATGGTCATGGCGGCGGCGCCTTTAGCGGCGACGGGCGCAACCGGACTTGAACGATTGCTTCTCATTTTTCTCATGAAACTTGGCGAATCACAGAATGCAGCGAACAACACTTACTTCAGCTACGATCGATTCAGCGATCAATCGGAAAAACTGCGCGAGACTCTGCAAGAAACTCGAGAACACCGCTAACCTCCAAAGAAACCTGCAACTCCACCAGAAACCACCAGTTCTCCCACGGATAACCAAACGAGCGAAGAAACTCAAACTCCACCGAACAAATCACGCGTAAACAGCAGAAAACCTCACTTCACCGAACAAAAATCCAAACGAACGGTGGAAAACGCGAAATCACCGAACAAATCTTAAGCGATCAGCGAACTACGGTTGCACCAGCACACAACCACACAGGAAATCACGAAAACCTCCAAGAACTCACACTGTGGATGGGAACAGGTTTTACACGGCCCCACGGTGGGCGCCTGATGATCCTGCCTGTTGACCAGAACGCTGGAACCTGCCTCGTCAAAGGATCGATGTGTGCACCGCTTCAAACCTCCGTCCTTCTTCAAGATCCACCTCAAGAACCTAAAAAAGAACAGAGCGGCGCCGCTGCGGCCGATCGCACTCCAACGCCCAAGTCAGTGACCGAACCACCAAATACTAAGAGCAAGAACACTCAAGAAATCTCAAGGAACCGTGCAATGTTCTCTCTCACAGTATGCTCTAGAACTCGCAAGCGTAAAGAGTATAATCTGAACGTGCGTACCTCAGAAAGTTCGTTGAGAACTCTTATATACCTGGTCACTTTCTCTCTCCTGGCAGTTACAGACCTGGACACGTGGCTCGCATCCAGTCGTACACGTGCCATCATCTAGAGCCTCCTTGACTTGGGCGCTGCTTCTGACTCTCTTTTTGACTAAGTTATTTATGCATGGTACTGCCCAGTGCATAGCTAACTTGGGAGCGCGATCTCTATTGGAACTGGCGAGTTAGGGTGCTCTCGTACACCTTCCCTGTGGTCTCGCCGGCCGCCTTCATAATCTGCACCACCTTTATCTTCGGCGATGTGCTTGCTCTGGCGATCTCCAATCGCTTGGTCGCCTGAGTTTACATCTGGCGACTTCACCTTCAACTGGGCGATCGCCTGGTATGCTGAAGATCGAAACACGCCAACTTAATAACTGGCGACTACACGAACCCCCCGACTTCCTCCTCTTCTGCCACCCTGGCGCCTTGTCAACACGCCTATACTGTAGCTTGGTGCCACGTCATCACTTCCGACTACCAGGACGGTACAATTCTCTTCCTTGCTATTGGAATCACATCACTCTGGGAGGCTGATGAACCAATCCATAGCCATCCCAATCAAAGTGATCATGAAGAGCTTGCACCTTACGGCATCAGAACCGCCAACCAAGATCATCTATGTGTGGAACATAGTGAGGTGTGCCTCAAGATCCTCCATCCCTGTGAAGGTTACCTTGGGCCTCGTGAACGTGTTGGGGATCGCTGTCTCTAGGATCGCTTGTGAGAATGGTGTTGTGAATTCTCTAGGTGGGGAGGCAGCCTCGGGCTCGTCTACATCGCGCCATCCACGGCGTAACTCCTCGTTGGCACGGTGGAGCTCATCGTTTCTCGCCTGAGAAGCTGCGACATCCGCCTGCATGCGCTCTTGCTCCGCTTTCGACGCTGCCATTGCTTCCTGCAGCCCTTGCATCATGCCCATGAGTTGTTGCATGGTCATCTCTTCACTCCTAGCGCGTACAGGTCTTGTGGTCATGGGTTTCTGGAAACCCTCTTAACTTATCTGGGTTTTGAGAACTGGAACTGAAAAACTTGTGTTGTGGGACTGATGTTTTATATCGGCCCCACGGTGGGCGCCAATGTTCCTGCCGGTTGACCGAGATCGTCTTTGCGCGTGGCTTGTCCTCGCGAGCTAGGGCACCTTCGTTTTGCTCCATCTGTGAGTACCTGAAAAGAAGTGAACAAAAGGGCGCCCTCGCGGCCGTTTGCACTCCGACGATCAAGTCAGCTAGTGAGAAACATCAAGGGTGACACCCTTTGGAGGTGGTCGAAAATAACCATACTGAATCACTAAAATTAGGTTGCCCTAATTGCCTTGTGCACACAGTCGGTGCGCAGCGAAAACAACTAGGGTTTGTGCTCTGTGTAACAATGAGAATTAGGTCAAAACTCCGGTCCCTTCAAATGCCCCAAGGTCCCTTTTTATACATCTCTAATGTTTAAAGCGCGTTAAAGCGCATTGAAAGCGTATAAAAATATTCCTTGGAACGTTCAAATCTTAACTGAATTAACGCGTACCTTGGCAAACTTTCACTGAAACCTTTAATGAGCACGTGCGCATCGTCACATGCCCTTCTGACTTGATCGTTATTCTGCGCAGAGGGTCCCACAGCGCCGCAACCCAACTTAGGGTTAATCCATTGTGTGGGCCCTTCTTCCTTCGAAGTGCTTTTGGCGCGTGGGTTGACTTTCTGGGTGCCAACTCATGCGTCCCAATCACTAGTCACTTGCCCTGGGGGTGTATCTACCTTTCTCTCGTACCACGCACGTGGTTCTCCCCTGGTCATGGCCCTCTCATGGGTCGTATCTGTACCAGGGTCTCCCAGCAGTGGCGTGGATACTTCACGAGTCAGGATATCCCCTACTGGTGCTAGAACTTATGGCCTTGAAGCCACCTTTCTCTTCTCCTTGCTACTCTTCTGGACTGTCGAGGCCCGAAGCCTCCTTGCGACGTCTTAACTTTGCGACGCCCCTCTTTGGGCGATGCCTCTCTTAGGCGATGTCTTTGCTTGGCGATGCCTCTCTTGGGCGATGCCTCTCTTGTGCGATGCCTCTCTTGGACGATGTCTTTGCTTGGCGATGCCTCTCTTGGGCGGTGCCTCTCTTGGGCGATGCCTCTCTTGGGCGATGTCAGACCACCTGATCTTCCATTATCTAACACGTCGGTGACACACAAAGTGGCGACAACCGATTATGTATGCCGCAGAACGCCACTTCCATAAACGGCAACTATGTACACCGCAGAACGCAACTTCCATAAACGGCGTCTATCTACACCGCAGAACGCCACTTCCATGAACGGCGACTGTGTTGACTTCTTGACCACCCACCTTTCTCTTGTCCACGTCATCACACCCGATGACCTGATCGGTACAACAAGTAAAGAGCCACTGGAATAGATACGACCTAAGAAGGTCATGTTTCAGGGGAGAGCTGCATGCATGGCATGTGAACGGGTGACCCCAGAAATTAGGTGCACGATGTGGTATCCAGGTGGTCACCCCGTCAGAGGTTGCACTCCAGTTAGGGAGCCCTACGCGCTAGGTTGCCTTAAGAGTGGGTAATAGCGGCGCTAGGGCCCACCCTCAGAAAGCCTATTTTGGGTAGTGGAAATAGTAGAAACCCTGGACTATATAAAGGGAAGTAATAAACTTAGTAAGGTACGCTATTCATTTGCGCCGCTTCACACACACAGTTTGTGTTCCGGCCAGTTGACCTGGGACGTCTTTGTGCGCGACCTCACCCGTCTGCTAGGGACTCCTTCCCACTGGTTACCTGTGGATTCCTGCAAAGAAGGACAAAAGGGCGCCCTAGCGGCCGTTTGCACTCTGACGCTCAAGTCAGCTAGCAAAAAACACCAAAAACTCTACACCTCCGTATCGGAGCACCGTGACTGGCACTCTGAAGGTGGTCTAATGAAACTGTGTCCTGTGTATCTTTCTCCCTCTGGCAAACAATCTCACTCTCTCTCTCTCTCTAGTCCCTTGTCCATAATCTCAAGACTCGAGCAAGCAACTAGAGTGTATTCTGGGAAAGTCTACCAAAAGTTCGAACCCTGTTTCCAACATTCAAAGCGCTATTTAAGCTACCCCAGCATTCAAAGCCCCTTAAAGCGCATTTAATTATAAAACGTAGCGCATTTAAGACGTTTAGACCGCATGGGAGCATTTATAGTACCTTAAACGCTCGAAACGGAAACTGTATTAAATAACTTTAATTACCTTGTACCTGACAAAATGGCGTTTCTAATCTGACTTGGCTGCTGTACACGTGGAGGGCCTCACAGCGCCGTGACCCCATCTGGGGGCATTTCTTCGTGTGAGTCCTCCTACCTGGGAGTGCAACTGCGCAAGGGGTGACTTGTTGGGTGCCAACTCATGCCCCCAAACCTCTAGTCACTCACTTGAGAGTGTATTTATCTTCCTCTCGTACCCTGCACCTGGCTGCCCCTGGGCGTGACCCTCTCGTGAGTCGTCTCTATCCCAAGGGCTCCTCTGGGGCGACAAGGGCATTTCACGAGTCAGATTGCTGTCCACTGGCGCCATTACTATGGCCTTGAAGCCACCTTTCTCTTCTCTTTATTACTACCCCAGATTATCGGGATTTGAGGCCTTGAAGCACCCTCCATGGTCTTTCCTACCCATGGGTATCGGGGAGCCACACTGTGATTGCCTTGCCTTTGTGAAATTTGACCTTGGCGACGCCCTAGTTGGGCGTCGCCTCAACTGGGCGATGCCTTCACCTAGGCGACACCTTGCCTTGGCGACGCTTCCTCTTGGCGACGCTGACACTTGGCGTTTCTTCACCTAGGCGACGCCTTATGATGACTTTGACCCCCGACGTTGACTTTGACCTTGACTTTGTCAACGCCCGGATACGGGACGGTACACAAGCCCCCCAGTCTTAAGCTGAAGACTTGTGTTCAGCGCAAAGACTAAGGTCTCGCCGACGCCATCCACGCGTCACCCTGGTGACGTGTCATTCTTTGCTAACTTAACACTTCTCGAACTATTGACGTGACATTCTCTGAACCATGGGGGTGCCCTTAATGGCTGATTGGACATTCTCTGAAGCGGGGAAAGTAACACCTTTTGGGGCCACGCTTAATCACGTGCCACGTGGCTCATCACACGGTCAGCCTCTAAAGTCCTTTGCGCTCCCCTTGAGCGCTTAATCCTTTGACACGCGGCATGATCACACGGTCCCCAATTAGCGCCTCTTGGGTTGCAAAGGTAACGTTCAAGTTAGCCAAAACCCCACGCTCAAACCATTGTTTCATCCATTCTCTCTGCATTTATGCACTGTTCATCGCCTTCGAGCCCTTTCTCTGCAATCTCTGCTCTTTCCTTCGCGCTTCCCTTCCTTCCACACTTCGACATTAAAGGTACGATTTTTCCTTCTCCATGACTCTTTTTCTCCGTCGCATTGCATCGCTGTGTATTGAACTGCCTGGGACTGTTTATGTTTCTGCATTTCTGTGTTCTTTCGCTCCTCCGTTCTTCTCCGTTCTCTTCTCCTCCTTTCTGGGTTTCCTCGCGTGGGTGGCATTTTTCTAGGGTTTTGTTCCCTTTTCTGCCTTGGCATCGCTTGTTAAAACCCTTTTCCTTTCTTCTTTCTCCAGCTATTTATCCGCATCATGGTGCGCCTGAAACCAAGGTCCAGTTCTCCCCCAAGACCGACTATAAGGCACTCTATACATGGGCCCCTGACGACCTTTTAAATGAATGCACCACCCTGACGACCTTTCAGGACTTGGAGGATCATCGCGGTGACCCACGTTTGTACAATTTCAACGCCTTCTGCCGCACCCACGATGCCCACATTTCCGTTCGTCCCGGCAGGCCAGGGGAACCTGTTTGCGTGGACGACAGACCCAGGAAAGGGAACCCCTTCTTCTTTATGTATCAAACTGTATTTAAACGCATCGGGGTACGCCTTCCGTTCACACCCTTCGAGAGGGAACTCCTTACAGAAAGTAATACGGCCCCTGCCGAGTTACATCCCAATAGCTGGGCCTTCGTTCGGCCCTTTCAGATTCTTTGCGGGTATCTAGGCGTCCTCCCTTCTGTGGACGTCTTCTTGCACTTCTTCGAGGTGAAGAAGCAACAGAAAAGCTTCTGGGTAAGCTTTTCCGAGATCGCTGGCAGGATCCTTCTTTCCCTTTTCCAGAACTCGTACAAAAGCTGGAAGGGAAAATTCTTCACGGTGTGCTGCGCCAAGCATGACCCCACAGCCTTGGACGGCTTCCCTCTGTATTGGACAGAGCATCCCAAGCTGTTCAAGGCCAAGGCCCTGAATGAGCTGTCCTCTGCTGATAGGGAGGTGTGCAAGGCCTGGGCTGGCCTGGGGATCGTTTTCGACACGCTGAAGCTCATCGGGTGCGAGTACAACACCCATTCCCTGACCACCTACTTTGGTAGGGAGACTCCTCTCTTATTGCCTTTTGTTATTTGTACTTTACTGCATCATGCTTGCTCTATTGGCCTCTTCCACCTGTTTTCCTCTATGCTAAGTGCCTTATGTCTCATTCATCTGCACGTTTGTGGATTTGTATAACTGTATTAGCCTTAACTTCTGCTATTTGGTTTGTCTGAATATAGGACCGGTGATGGATGCTTCCAAGAGGATGGTCTCGGCGAAAGCGATGAAGGCTGCTCGTGCCGCCAAGGCAGGAGCCTCCTCTGCCCCTGCTGCTGGCCCAAACCTCTCATTAACCTTGCCCTTACCACGACCAACCACTACCGAAGCCCCACTAGGCTCATCTTCACCGCCCCCACATAGCCCCCAACCACTTCAAACACCCGGCTCTCCTCCGCCCATCGCCGCCGTCCCACTAGTTGTGGCTTCATCACCGGCTCCAACCCCCCTTGGCAAGGGAAAAAGGGTTCTGGAGATCCTCTCCGATGATGAGGACTCTGATGGTGTGGTGTTCTTCAAGAGGAGGAAACCTGCGAGGGTTCCCGTTGTACCGACGGCATCGCCCCAGGGAGGGAATTCCTTCAGGGACAACCCTCCAAGTGCTACCTCTCTTCCTCCCACAATGGTCGAAGAGGAAACAGGCGAAGGGGCCGAATCTGCTCCGCCTCCACCACTGGCAGAGGTCTCTGCTGCTCCTGCCTCCGTCGCTGCCGCCCCAGACCTTATTGCTATCCCTCCTCCAATTATGCATCTGATGAGAGGCTTCAACGGGGGATCAATGCTAGAAGGCTCTGACAGGAGGGAGGGAATGCCCTTCTACTTGGGAGCCTTCTTGGCCGTGGCCCTTGATTGGCGTGCCTAAGCTAGAAATGCTGCTTTGCACACACAAGCCCTCCAAGCACTGGAGGAGGAGAAAAAAGCTCTGGGACGCCAGAACGAAACCTACCAAGCCTCTCTGAAGTTGGCACAAGAGGCCAAGGAGGAGGCTGAAAAGCAGCTGGGTGAGGCGATGGAGCTTCAGGCCGACTTCTACGCTCGGGAAGTCACTCTCCAAGTTCAAATAACGGGCCTCCAGGGCATGGTCGAAGCTTTCGAAGAGGTTCAAAAGGACTTGAAGGACCAATGCTGCGGACAGGCTGAAAAACTGGAGCGGATGGAGGGGGAGATGGCTGCCCAGGTCAAGACATTGGGCCTTCTCCAGGTTGACCACGACAAATTACAGATCGAGGTCAGCCGGCTCCGTGTGGCGAAGGAGACTCTGGAGAAACAGGTAGCTTATGGGGATGCCGCCATCGAGGAGTTGGAGAAGGCCAAGAAAACCCTTATCGACGACATGGCGGCACCTTCGATGAGGGGTTCAAAGAGGCTCTGGCCCAGGCCGTCTGCGAGAACCCGGGGATCGACGTTTCTAACTGCGATTCCACCCATCATGTCGTCGACGGAAAGGTCGTGCCCCTCGAGCTGGATGACTGAACCGCCGCCCTCAACCACCACTTTTACTCCTTTGCGCTTTATATTTGTCCATGTCATCTTTTGTTGAACTTGTAAATTTTTCGGAATACTTGCACTTTATCGGGGTAATAGGCTTTGCGTAGCCATTTCATATTCGTTCTTCATTTTTGTGTGCCTAAATCGCTTTTCCTGTTCTCTTACCTGTTTCAGACGCTGCGTTGGGCGATCGGGTTCGCCCGGCACCTTACTTCTAATCGTGTGCCTTGAAACCTGTTCCGCCCCGTGCCTACGAGGCTTCTGCCTCGTGAAGGCGATGACAGCTTCACCATTGCTGCAACGCAAAAGTTGAGACCTACTCTAGGTCTTAAACACTTGGGACAAGGTCACACGTCGATGCCCACGCCCATGGAGAGGCCTGCCTAACAGCGTCGTATCGTCCATGGGGTGTCTCAAACACCAAGGCGATCTGTCCCTTGATTCTTGATGCTCGGCGCCCACGCCTAAGGAGAGGCCTGCTACAGCACATATGGCGTCATCCAAGTGTCTCATTCGGCTAAGGCACATATCTGCGTCTGCCTTCTTTCTTCGGGCGTGTCCGCGTATGTGTTGATATGGGGCGACTTCAACGTATCTTGAGTTAGAGAACGATGACTCCTTGGCCTCCCTTTCGCTGTACAAACATGGAGGACGTCCACCCTGTTATCCTCCACGAATTTACGCAGAGCTTTAAGCGTTTCTTGGATCACTGTCCTCTGTTTACCCCCCTTGCCTGAGCTGGCCAGCTTGGCAAGCAGGTCAGCTCTGTCATTCTACTCTCTTGGGACATGTACTAGCTCAAGAGCGCCAAATGCTCCCTTCAACAGTTGGACGTATTTCAGATACGCCGCCATCTGTGGGTCTTTCGCCTGGAACTCACCCGACACTTGCCCTGTAATCAGTTGGGAATCGCTTTTTACCAAGAGGTTCTGCGCGCCCATTTCTTTAGCTAGGAGCATTCCTACAATCAGGGCTTCGTATTCAGCCTGATTATTACTTGCCTTAAAGGCGAAGCGCAGGGCCTGCTCAATCAGTACACCATTGGGTCCCTCCAAGACTATTCTCGCGCCACTTCCTTGCTGGTTGGAGGAGCCGTCAACCGAGACCAACCACCGTGAGCCCGCCTCCACCTCTTGTTCACCTCCGGGCGAGAGTTCTACCACAAAATCCGCGTATACCTGCCCTTTGATGGATCCTCTGGGCTCATACTGGATGTCAAACTCTGACAATTCCACCGCCCAGCGCACCATCCTTCCCGCTACATCAGGTTTCTGTAATACCTTTTGTATAGGGAGGTTCGTCATCACCACCACTGTAAAGCTGTGGAAGTAATGGCGGAGCCTCCTGACCGAAAACACCACTGCCAACGCTGCCTTCTCCAGAGCCTGGTATCTCGTCTCCGCGCCTTGTAAGGCCTTGCTCACGAAATAGATGGGCTTTTTAATCTGGTCCTGCTCCTGGACAAGCACAGAGCTGATAGCTCGCTCTGTCACCATGAAGTACAGCCAAGCAGAGTATGAGGCTTTGATCGCTGGAATCCTGCTGGCTAAGGAAATGGGGGCGAGAGTGCTGATGGCCAAGAGCGACTCGCTGTTGGTCACAGGACAAGTAACTGGCGAGTTCCAAGCCAAGGACCCGCAGATGGTAGCCTACTTGGAGTACGTGCAAGAGCTAAGAAGATCTTTCGCTTCATTTGAAGTGGTGCACGTGGCAAGAGAACAGAATGCCCGAGCTGACTTGCTAGCCAAGCTCGCCAGTTCGGGCAAGGGGGGCAGGCAGAGGACTGTCATTCAAGAAACTTTGAAAGCGCCTCGAGCATTCGTGGCAGACCACCAAGTTCTCCACGCTTGCATATCAATGGGAAGACCGGCGAGAAGTCATAGATCCCTAACGCAGGAAACTCTAAGGGCGCCGAGGGTCAGAGCGCGCCCAGCGGAAGGGGCAAGATCGATGCAGGTTTACGCTGTCCACGAGCCAGGAACGAGACTATAGCGAGTCGTATCGGTTCCAGTGGTTCTCTAGCGGTGGGGCGTACTGTCGCTTCCCTACACCTTTATGCATGGTCTTGGTGGTCTGGGCTTCTCTATACTAGTAGCTGGGGTGTGGCCTTCAAGCCACCTTTCTGAATCGCCTTTCACTTCGGGTGCCGAGGGCCGAGGACTCCTCGCCTTTCCTCCAAGACGAAACCTCCTCGGTCCTCTTCCACGTGAACCTGACGAGGCTCCTTCTTAACCAATTGAACTCTCCTCTGGGGCCCCTTTCTTTGGGGGTCCCATGTTTACTTTGGTCAATGGTCAATAGTCCCGGACGGTACACAAGCCACCCAGTCTCGAGCTGGCAACTTGTGCAGCGAAGAGACGCCTTGTAAGGCCTTGCTCACGAAATAGATGGGCTTTTGAATCTGGTCCTGCTCCTGGACAAGCACAGAGCTGATAGCTCGCTCTGTCACCATGAAGTACAGCCAAGCAGAGTATGAGGCTTTGATCACTGGAATCCTGCTGGCTAAGGAAATGGGGGCGAGAGTGCTGATGGCCAAGAGCGACTCGCTGTTGGTCACAGGACAAGTAACTGGCGAGTTCCAAGCCAAGGACCCGCAGATGGTAGCCTACTTGGAGTACGTGCAAGAGCTAAGAAGATCTTTCGCTTCATTTGAAGTGGTGCACGTGGCAAGAGAACAGAATGCCCGAGCTGACTTGCTAGCCAAGCTCGCCAGTTCGGGCAAGGGGGGCAGGCAGAGGACTGTCATTCAAGAAACTTTGAAAGCGCCTCGAGCATTCGTGGCAGACCACCAAGTTCTCCACGCTTGCAGATCAATGGGAAGACCGGCGAGAAGTCATAGATCCCTAACGCAGGAAACTCTAAGGGCGCCGAGGGTCAGAGCGCGCCCAGCGGAAGGGGCAAGATCGATGCAGGTTTACGCTGTCCACGAGCCAGGAACGAGACTATAGCGAGTCGTATCGGTTCCAGTGGTTCTCTAGCGGTGGGGCGTACTGTCGCTTCCCTACACCTTTATGCATGGTCTTGGTGGTCTGGGCTTCTCTATACTAGTAGCTGGGGTGTGGCCTTCAAGCCACCTTTCTGAATCGCCTTTCACTTCGGGTGCCGAGGGCCGAGGACTCCTCGCCTTTCCTCCAAGACGAAACCTCCTCGGTCCTCTTCCACGTGAACCTGACGAGGCTCCTTCTTAACCAACTGAACTCTCCTCTGGGGCCCCTTTCTTTGGGGGTCCCATGTTTACTTTGGTCAATGGTCAATAGTCCCGGACGGTACACAAGCCACCCAGTCTCGAGCTGGCAACTTGTGCAGCGAAGAGACGCCTTGTAAGGCCTTGCTCACGAAATAGATGGGCTTTTGAATCTGGTCCTGCTCCTGGACAAGCACAGAGCTGATAGCTCGCTCTGTCACCATGAAGTACAACCAAGCAGAGTATGAGGCTTTGATCACTGGAATCCTGCTGGCTAAGGAAATGGGGGCGAGAGTGCTGATGGCCAAGAGCGACTCGCTGTTGGTCACAGGACAAGTAACTGGCGAGTTCCAAGCCAAGGACCCGCAGATGGTAGCCTACTTGGAGTACGTGCAAGAGCTAAGAAGATCTTTCGCTTCATTTGAAGTGGTGCACGTGGCAAGAGAACAGAATGCCCGAGCTGACTTGCTAGCCAAGCTCGCCAGTTCGGGCAAGGGGGGCAGGCAGAGGACTGTCATTCAAGAAACTTTGAAAGCGCCTCGAGCATTCGTGGCAGACCACCAAGTTCTCCACGCTTGCATATCAATGGGAAGACCGGCGAGAAGTCATAGATCCCTAACGCAGGAAACTCTAAGGGCGCCGAGGGTCAGAGCGCGCCCAGCGGAAGGGGCAAGATCGATGCAGGTTTACGCTGTCCACGAGCCAGGAACGAGACTATAGCGAGTCGTATCGGTTCCAGTGGTTCTCTAGCGGTGGGGCGTACTGTCGCTTCCCTACACCTTTATGCATGGTCTTGGTGGTCTGGGCTTCTCTATACTAGTAGCTGGGGTGTGGCCTTCAAGCCACCTTTCTGAATCGCCTTTCACTTCGGGTGCCGAGGGCCGAGGACTCCTCGCCTTTCCTCCAAGACGAAACCTCCTCGGTCCTCTTCCACGTGAACCTGACGAGGCTCCTTCTTAACCAATTGAACTCTCCTCTGGGGCCCCTTTCTTTGGGGGTCCCATGTTTACTTTGGTCAATGGTCAATAGTCCCGGACGGTACACAAGCCACCCAGTCTCGAGCTGGCAACTTGTGCAGCGAAGAGACGCCTTGTAAGGCCTTGCTCACGAAATAGATGGGCTTTTGAATCTGGTCCTGCTCCTGGACAAGCACAGAGCTGATAGCTCGCTCTGTCACCATGAAGTACAGCCAAGCAGAGTATGAGGCTTTGATCACTGGAATCCTGCTGGCTAAGGAAATGGGGGCGAGAGTGCTGATGGCCAAGAGCGACTCGCTGTTGGTCACAGGACAAGTAACTGGCGAGTTCCAAGCCAAGGACCCGCAGATGGTAGCCTACTTGGAGTACGTGCAAGAGCTAAGAAGATCTTTCGCTTCATTTGAAGTGGTGCACGTGCCAAGAGAACAGAATGCCCGAGCTGACTTGCTAGCCAAGCTCGCCAGTTCGGGCAAGGGGGGCAGGCAGAGGACTGTCATTCAAGAAACTTTGAAAGCGCCTCGAGCATTCGTGGCAGACCACCAAGTTCTCCACGCTTGCAGATCAATGGGAAGACCGGCGAGAAGTCATAGATCCCTAACGCAGGAAACTCTAAGGGCGCCGAGGGTCAGAGCGCGCCCAGCGGAAGGGGCAAGATCGATGCAGGTTTACGCTGTCCACGAGCCAGGAACGAGACTATAGCAAGTCGTATCGGTTCCAGTGGTTCTCTAGCGGTGGGGCGTACTGTCGCTTCCCTACACCTTTATGCATGGTCTTGGTGGTCTGGGCTTCTCTATACTAGTAGCTGGGGTGTGGCCTTCAAGCCACCTTTCTGAATCGCCTTTCACTTCGGGTGCCGAGGGCCGAGGACTCCTCGCCTTTCCTCCAAGACGAAACCTCCTCGGTCCTCTTCCACGTGTACCTGACGAGGCTCCTTCTTAACCAACTGAACTCTCCTCTGGGGCCCCTTTCTTTGGGGGTCCCATGTTTACTTTGGTCAATGGTCAATAGTCCCGGACGGTACACAAGCCACCCAGTCTCGAGCTGGCAACTTGTGCAGCGAAGAGACGCCTTGTAAGGCCTTGCTCACGAAATAGATGGGCTTTTGAATCTGGTCCTGCTCCTGGACAAGCACAGAGCTGATAGCTCGCTCTGTCACCATGAAGTACAACCAAGCAGAGTATGAGGCTTTGATCACTGGAATCCTGCTGGCTAAGGAAATGGGGGCGAGAGTGCTGATGGCCAAGAGCGACTCGCTGTTGGTCACAGGACAAGTAACTGGCGAGTTCCAAGCCAAGGACCCGCAGATGGTAGCCTACTTGGAGTACGTGCAAGAGCTAAGAAGATCTTTCGCTTCATTTGAAGTGGTGCACGTGGCAAGAGAACAGAATGCCCGAGCTGACTTGCTAGCCAAGCTCGCCAGTTCGGGCAAGGGGGGCAGGCAGAGGACTGTCATTCAAGAAACTTTGAAAGCGCCTCGAGCATTCGTGGCAGACCACCAAGTTCTCCACGCTTGCATATCAATGGGAAGACCGGCGAGAAGTCATAGATCCCTAACGCAGGAAACTCTAAGGGCGCCGAGGGTCAGAGCGCGCCCAGCGGAAGGGGCAAGATCGATGCAGGTTTACGCTGTCCACGAGCCAGGAACGAGACTATAGCGAGTCGTATCGGTTCCAGTGGTTCTCTAGCGGTGGGGCGTACTGTCGCTTCCCTACACCTTTATGCATGGTCTTGGTGGTCTGGGCTTCTCTATACTAGTAGCTGGGGTGTGGCCTTCAAGCCACCTTTCTGAATCGCCTTTCACTTCGGGTGCCGAGGGCCGAGGACTCCTCGCCTTTCCTCCAAGACGAAACCTCCTCGGTCCTCTTCCACGTGAACCTGACGAGGCTCCTTCTTAACCAATTGAACTCTCCTCTGGGGCCCCTTTCTTTGGGGGTCCCATGTTTACTTTGGTCAATGGTCAATAGTCCCGGACGGTACACAAGCCACCCAGTCTCGAGCTGGCAACTTGTGCAGCGAAGAGACGCCTTGTAAGGCCTTGCTCACGAAATAGATGGGCTTTTGAATCTGGTCCTGCTCCTGGACAAGCACAGAGCTGATAGCTCGCTCTGTCACCATGAAGTACAGCCAAGCAGAGTATGAGGCTTTGATCACTGGAATCCTGCTGGCTAAGGAAATGGGGGCGAGAGTGCTGATGGCCAAGAGCGACTCGCTGTTGGTCACAGGACAAGTAACTGGCGAGTTCCAAGCCAAGGACCCGCAGATGGTAGCCTACTTGGAGTACGTGCAAGAGCTAAGAAGATCTTTCGCTTCATTTGAAGTGGTGCACGTGCCAAGAGAACAGAATGCCCGAGCTGACTTGCTAGCCAAGCTCGCCAGTTCGGGCAAGGGGGGCAGGCAGAGGACTGTCATTCAAGAAACTTTGAAAGCGCCTCGAGCATTCGTGGCAGACCACCAAGTTCTCCACGCTTGCAGATCAATGGGAAGACCGGCGAGAAGTCATAGATCCCTAACGCAGGAAACTCTAAGGGCGCCGAGGGTCAGAGCGCGCCCAGCGGAAGGGGCAAGATCGATGCAGGTTTACGCTGTCCACGAGCCAGGAACGAGACTATAGCAAGTCGTATCGGTTCCAGTGGTTCTCTAGCGGTGGGGCGTACTGTCGCTTCCCTACACCTTTATGCATGGTCTTGGTGGTCTGGGCTTCTCTATACTAGTAGCTGGGGTGTGGCCTTCAAGCCACCTTTCTGAATCGCCTTTCACTTCGGGTGCCGAGGGCCGAGGACTCCTCGCCTTTCCTCCAAGACGAAACCTCCTCGGTCCTCTTCCACGTGAACCTGACGAGGCTCCTTCTTAACCAACTGAACTCTCCTCTGGGGCCCCTTTCTTTGGGGGTCCCATGTTTACTTTGGTCAATGGTCAATAGTCCCGGACGGTACACAAGCCACCCAGTCTCGAGCTGGCAACTTGTGCAGCGAAGAGACGCCTTGTAAGGCCTTGCTCACGAAATAGATGGGCTTTTGAATCTGGTCCTGCTCCTGGACAAGCACAGAGCTGATAGCTCGCTCTGTCACCATGAAGTACAGCCAAGCAGAGTATGAGGCTTTGATCACTGGAATCCTGCTGGCTAAGGAAATGGGGGCGAGAGTGCTGATGGCCAAGAGCGACTCGCTGTTGGTCACAGGACAAGTAACTGGCGAGTTCCAAGCCAAGGACCCGCAGATGGTAGCCTACTTGGAGTACGTGCAAGAGCTAAGAAGATCTTTCGCTTCATTTGAAGTGGTGCACGTGCCAAGAGAACAGAATGCCCGAGCTGACTTGCTAGCCAAGCTCGCCAGTTCGGGCAAGGGGGGCAGGCAGAGGACTGTCATTCAAGAAACTTTGAAAGCGCCTCGAGCATTCGTGGCAGACCACCAAGTTCTCCACGCTTGCAGATCAATGGGAAGACCGGCGAGAAGTCATAGATCCCTAACGCAGGAAACTCTAAGGGCGCCGAGGGTCAGAGCGCGCCCAGCGGAAGGGGCAAGATCGATGCAGGTTTACGCTGTCCACGAGCCAGGAACGAGACTATAGCAAGTCGTATCGGTTCCAGTGGTTCTCTAGCGGTGGGGCGTACTGTCGCTTCCCTACACCTTTATGCATGGTCTTGGTGGTCTGGGCTTCTCTATACTAGTAGCTGGGGTGTGGCCTTCAAGCCACCTTTCTGAATCGCCTTTCACTTCGGGTGCCGAGGGCCGAGGACTCCTCGCCTTTCCTCCAAGACGAAACCTCCTCGGTCCTCTTCCACGTGAACCTGACGAGGCTCCTTCTTAACCAACTGAACTCTCCTCTGGGGCCCCTTTCTTTGGGGCTCCCATGTTTACTTTGGTCAATGGTCAATAGTCCCGGACGGTACACAAGCCACCCAGTCTCGAGCTGGCAACTTGCGCAGCGAAGAGACTAAGGCCACGCCTGGTCATCTCTCTGGGCCCACGCCCGCTCATCCCGTGGGGCCATCTCGGGCCACACCCGGTTAATCCTACGTGGCACTTCATGCCTGATTGTCTTACGCGGTGCTTCACGATTGGACGTGTACTTTGCACTAAAGCTTTTCTCTGCCCACATTTAAACAACTTACACGTGGCTTCGATCCAACGACCGAGTCTTAACGTCGTTTGCGTTAAGACACCCCAAAACATACGCTCCACTTCACTGTTCCATCAAGCAACTTTTTTCACAAGCTTCTTCTCCTTCCTCGCGATTCTCTACGCTTCATCTTCCTCCAAGCTCAAGAATTTCCTCTGATCAACCATCAAAGGTAACATTTTGCTCCGATCATTGCTCTTGTCATTCGATATTATGTTCTATTGAACTGCCTGGGCCTGTTTAAATCTCTACATCTCTCATTTTCTTTGCATTTCCTGGTTCCTCTATTTTTCAGAATTTTCTCGCGTGGGTAGGATTTTCTGGGTTTTCCATAGTTTGATGCCATAGTGCCCCTTGCTGAACCTTTGTCCTTTCTATTTCTAGCTTCTTCGTCCATGGCGCGAACCAAGACCACTGCCAACCCTCCACCTCCACTCGTAAACTACAGAGAGTCATAGTCTTGGGCCTCTGATAGGCTTCTTGCTGAGTCCTCAACCCTCACTTCGACTGAAGATTGGAAGGACCATCTCAAAAGTGAACCTGTAGGGAAAGCGTTTGGGAGGGACGACGATGCTTACATCTCCGTTCGCCCCTGCGTTCCTGGTGAACCTGTCTGTGTGGACAATCGTTCCAACAACGGGGAACCCTTTTTCTTTTTCTATCAGGCAGTGTTCAAACGCGTAGGGTAACGTCTTCCCTTCAACAGCTTCCAGAGGGAGCTACTCACGGAGTTGAACGTGGCACCTGCCCAGCTACACCCCAATAACTGGGCCTTCATTAGGGCCTTCTCTCTTTTAATGGAATACCTTGGCCTCTCCCCTTCAGTGGATGTCTTCCTCCACTACTTTGAAGCAAAAAGCCCGAGAACAACCTCTAGGTGAGCCTTAGTGGCGTAACTGGGAGAGTGCTCTTCTCCCTCTTTCAACAATCCTACAAGGGATTTAGGGGAAAATTCTTCAAAGTGTGCGCCTCTGACCACGACCGCACAACACTCGATGGCTTCCCTCTATACTGGGTGGAGGAGCTCAAGTTCAGAAAGGCTAAAACACTGGATGAGCTCTCCTTAGGTAGCCGCGAGATATGTAAGGTTTTGGCCAGCCTGGGTATGATTTTCAACACAGTTGATCTTATCAAACATGGGCGCGACCCCGCCGCCCTGGCCAACTACTTGGGTATAGGTTCCCTTCACCATTTCCTTTACCCACATTCTCTGCATAACTCTCTCCTTCATCTTTAACTGTGCATGCTTTAACGTGCTCATTCATCTCTAACTACGCATGTCTTAACTCGCTTTCTTCTAGTGCAGCCATGGTGATGACTGAAGAGAAGCGTGCTAGGTTCGCTAAACTCTTGGCTCATGGTGGTGCTGCTAACAAGGCAGGTCCTTTTGCACCCCCTACCTTCACCACCATTTCTTCAACTGCAACAACACCAGTGACCCTCACTCCTGGCTCTCCAAAGGACGCTCATGACTCTCCAGCTCCAATCAAGGTTATCCCCTTGGCCACGGTTAGAGCTACCTCACCTCCAGCCCCTTTGGGAGAAAACGAGGGTGTGGTGCACATCGAATCTGATGAAGAAGAAGAATCTGTTGGGGAACCTACCTTTAAGAGGAGGAAAACGACTAGGGTGGCCACCTCCCACTCTTCTTCCGCCAAGCCCCCTAGCGGTGTGCCAGATGAACCCCAGAGGTCCCCCTCTCCTCCACCTCATCTTGCTCTTGAAGAGGTAGTGGGGACCTCGGCAGAGCCTGCTCCTGCAACCGCCCCCGAACTCCTCAGCGTCGTTCAACACTTCCTAAGGGGTTGGCGGTAGGCTAAAGCTAGAGACTTGGTAACTCAAGATGCACTGATCGAAAGCGTATTCTATGGCCTCGGGAGCTACTTCACTAAAATCCATGATCAAAAAGCTGGCCATGGCTAACGAGGTGGCTAAACTGAAAGAGGAACTGGACCAACGCCAAATTGTGGTGAGCGAGGTGGCCAAGATGAATGAAGAAATGGCTCGACTAGGACAAGACTTCCTTAACAAAGAGACTGCCCTCAACGAAGAGCTGAGGGTGGTTCGTAATGCTGAGCGTGAGGCCAACAGGAAACTCCACGAGCAAGGACATGAGTACACCTCTCTCTTGACCAGGGTGGAGATAACTGAACTGAAGGACGCCCTCAAGGAGAAAGAAGGCAAGATAACCAACCTTGAGGGGCGATCGGTGACCTGCGAAGTACTTTTGGGCAAGGTTGAGGGTGACCTGGCCACCTGCCAACAACAGCTGAAGGAGAAAATCGAAGCCCTTGCTGCTCAAGCTGAAAAGGCTAAGGAGGTCGAGGTTGAGCTCTGGCGCAGAGGCCTATGGTGCCGGGTTTGAAGATTCCCTGGCTCAGGTGGTGTGTAAGCACCCTGAGGTGGACATTGCTTTCTTCACCCTGGACAACTGTGTGGCTGATGGCAACATAGTGCCTCATCCTCTTAACCTATCTTAGGCTTTCTGCTTTAATCTTGAACCTCCTGAACATGTTTAATTCTTATGCCATCGCTTAACTTTTAACTTTATCTGACTCTTACTTACATCATCCGCTTCGTATGGCTACTCGTACTTCTTAACTTGTGTCTTTGTTAACAACGCTTCTATGACTGATCTTTAGCTAACGCTTAAGACCTCTTTCTCTTTAACTTAAGTATCACGCCATCCCAATCCCTTGTCTTTAACTTGCTTCGAACAAAACACTAAGGTAGGGAGTGTGCGTGTACCTTTTAACTGTCCTCGCCATTGCCTCTTGCCTTGGTCGAGGAGCTCTTGCTTAGGACTTTACTTGTACCTTGCGGTCTCGAGGTGTTCAGCCTCCGAGCGCGTAATCTTGCCTCGTCATAACTCGAGGGCGAGGAGGACTTCTCTTGGCCGAAGCCTACTTGTTCGTACTTGGTGCCCACGCCCGAAGAGTGCGCCCCCCGCCACTCCCCTTCGGGGTGTCTAAACACCGGGACAATAGTTGCACTTGGTGCCCACGCCCGAGGAGAGGCCTGCTGAAAGCAGTGTCGTTTCGTCCCCAGTGTGTCTAAACACCAAGGCAACCAGTCCTTATAACTTGCACTTGGAGGCCCACGCCTGAGGAGAGGCTTGCCACCATGCAACATTGTTTCGTCCTCGGTGTGTCTAAACATTAAGGCGATCTGTACCCTTGACATCACGCCTGGGAGGAGGCGTCCCGAGGGAATCCGTTAACACCCGCCCGGGGTGTCCCTTCGTCTGGGTGATCCCATTTATTACTGGCCTCATCATTGCACGAGGGCGAGGAGGACTTTATCACTCGCACCTGATGCCCACGCTCGAAGGAGGCACCCCCCACCACTTCCTTACGAGGTGTCTAAACATCAGGGCGACCGGGGGCTTGTCGCTCTCACCTGGGGAGGAGGTGTCCCGAAGGAATCCGTTAACTCCTGCCCAGGGACAAGACGCCCAGATTTTAACTGGGTTATACCTACCTTTCGCACTCAACGCCCACGCCCGAAGAGTGTGCCCCCCGCCACTCCTCTTCGGGGTGTCTAAACGTTCGAGGCGGTTTGCACGCTTGGCGCCCATGCCCAGAGGAGACATCCGCGCCACTCCTGCTGAGGTGTTTAAACACCAAGGCGACGGGTTCGTTTCTCACTGAACCGCGTCATCTCTTCTTAGCGTTTCTTTACATCGTAATAAAAAACTTAAGACAATGTATGCTGAAACTGATTTTTACTTGGGTGACCTCGTTAAAAAACCTCTGAAAGGGAAAAAGAGTGTCCCCTTAAACTGTACATTACATAGAGTTTTTAACTGAAGTAAAACTTCAAGTTCGCCGCGTTCCACGTGCGCGGGATGGGGCCTCCTTCCAGAGTCTCAAGCTTGTACGATCCGTTCCCCCTAGCCGCGGTCACCCTGAAGGGCCCGGTCCAATTGGGAGACAACTTGTTTTCCAACTCATATGGATGAGCCTTCTGCATGACCAAGTCAGCCACTTGGAATTGTCGGGGCTTCACCTTGGAGTTGTACTGGTGCTCTACTCTTCTCTTGACGACCTCAACCTTTATTCTCGCTTCTTCTCTGACTTCGTCCAACAGATCTAGATTCACCCTTCTCTCCTCGTTGGACTCTTTAGCCACAAAGCTCTGGAAACGTGGCAAGCTCTCGTGAATTTCTACTAGGATCATCGCATCTGATCCGTATGCTAAACTGAATGGCGTCTCCATGGTGGAAGATTGGGGCGTGTTGTGATAATCTCATACTATCCTGGGCACCTCCTCCGCCCAAGTTCCTTTGGCTTTCTCAAACCTCTTCTTAAACCCCCTTAGTAGGATTTTGTTGACAGACTCCACCTGCCTGTTTGTCTGAGGGTCCTCGACAGACGTGAACACCTGCTTGATGCCTACCTCTGCACACAACATACCCAGTTGTTGACTCGCAAACTAAGTACCATTATCTGAGACAAGGCGCCTCGGTACACCGAAGTGACACACAATGTTTCTCCAGACAAAGTGTTGTACCTTGTGTGCGGTGATCTGTGTTGGGTTTAATAGTGCCAAAGTTTAAGAGGGGGGGTGAATTGACCTTTAAAAGTTTCTCGCAGAGTCAATATTTATCACAGTACACAGAAAATAAATCGATTTATTTGAAAATGAACAGATTTATTTTGGCACTATTTATGTTTGAAAACATTTATATCAGCCAAGTTAATCACGAGATTATGCAGATTGATTTTCCAGATACGCACACACTGATTTTAGGAGTGATCCTGCCGACAACTCGAGCGTGGAGGAATTGCCTTGTCGCTTGCTTGACCCGCCTCTGGCAACTGTGCTATCTGCAAGAACACTCTTAGAACCTCCTCCTTGGGAACTTCGAACGCAACCTGCAAAACACACAGACGGCGCCTCTAGCGGCTGTTTGCACTCCGACGCCCAAGTTAGGTCACAGAATCACTAGAAAGTAATGTGTGTAAAAAACAGTCTGTGTGTATTTCTCTCTGATTCTCTTTTTGTCCCCCTCTGTGTCTGTGCCCAACAGAATTCTGCTACGCTGTCCTCTGCGCGTGTCAGAATTCTGTTATGCTTTTTTATGAAAACGTGCCACAGTCAGGGTCACGGGTGTCTGGTTTTCTGTCTGTACCTTCCACGACACGGAGTGCACCTTTATCTGGGCCGCGCCCCTCTCAGACAGTGACACGTGGAGGCATACACGTGCCACCACCTGAAGGGCTCTAGCGCATCTCTTTGTGCACCTAAGTTATTCCCTTGCGGAGTAACTTAGCGCGTTTCTTCCATCTGGGTGAATCGCACATTCCCAGGAGAACGCCAGGTGTGGCTGGACTAGGCACACTCACCAAGCATTGCTCTCTGCATACACGATTTCCCCTTCACGATGCCATGCACGTAATGGGTTGAGAGAGTAACCAATCACTGACCGGTTTACTGACTCCCTCAGGCCACTCTCGTGCACGACTATACCGACGAGGAGCCCTTCTTTCTCTGAGGTATGATCATGCGAGGTCCATGCGTAACGCTCTCGCTGGGAATCTCAGTCCCAGTTTAACTGCGTGTAACACGAGACCCTGATGACTGATCGGTGCCCTATTGCTTCTCGCGTTCTCCCCCGGGTGTTTATCTTGGAACTGATCTGTCGGTGGCCACTCGGTTACTGACCACCGATCTCCATACCGGGGAATCTCCTCCATGACTACTCTGCCACTTGATCCACGTGTCACCCGTTTATCTTGGAACTGATCTGTCGGTGGCCACTCGGTTACTGACCACCGATAACCATACCGGGTGATCTCCTCCATGACTACTCTGCCACCTGATCCACGTGTCACCGTGCGAGTGGTCCACGTGGTTATCTGCTGCTGACGTCATCGACTACCGATGACCGACCGGATCACAAGCCCCCTAGTCTCGAGCTGTGAACTCGTTCTCAGCGAAGAGACTAAGTGGTCACGCTCTCGGTCCACGTGGCAAGTGGGACCGCATCACGTGCCACCTCACGTGTTGCCCTTTAACGTTACAACTTCCTTTCTTAATCTCGCGACACGTGGCCGCATCAACGGCCAGTGTGGAGTGCCGCTAGCGCTTCCCTTATTCAAATAGGCGCGCGTTTTCACTGTTTCATCATATTCTTCAACACTCTCAGGCTCACTTCGAATTCCCTCTCTGCGCGCCCATCTCCCTTCAAGCTTTCTACCTCCCAAACTTTTGCGATCACTCAAAGGTATGGTTTTTCTTCTTCCTTGGTCTATTTAGGCTCTTTTCACCGATTGCATTCGTCCCTTTCATCATCATGCATTCATCTTCTCTGTTTTTCCTCTTCTCGACCCGCGCTAGGGGTTTCGCGCCCCTCACTCTGCTTTCTGCTTCTCCCTCTTCCTCTTTTTTGCCTGGACATCTCTTTCTTCTTCCCTTCCTCTTATTTCACCGAACCATTCATCATTTCTTCTTCTTCCATTCCTCTGACCCTTCATTTTTCTCCATTGCAGTTATCTCGCAATGGCTCGCTTAAAACAAACCGCTCGAATCGTCGCTTCGTCTTCTGGTGCACAGCCTTTAGCAAGTGCACCGGCGCCGCCACCACCCGATGCAACCTCCTACCATGACAACGCCAGGGTCTACGACTGGGCTCCCTTGGCGTTGCTGGCCGAAACCTCCACCCTACTACCGCAGGGTCACCTCCAATCCCTTCTGAGCAA
The DNA here is from genome assembly GCF_000499845.2 of Phaseolus vulgaris. Lineage (NCBI taxonomy): Eukaryota > Viridiplantae > Streptophyta > Magnoliopsida > Fabales > Fabaceae > Phaseolus > Phaseolus vulgaris. The sequence continues at coordinate 38,926,562 of NC_023752.2, read as the reverse complement.
CGACCCAGATGAGCCTTCTTGCGCCGTCGATAGGGAAAACGACTTTAACATCCGTATACGCATTCCTCCTCGAGGGATGCCCATCTGTGCGGATGACAGGGCCACCAATGGGGTGCCCTTCACCTTCATCTACTCCGCCATCTTCAAGAGGTTGAAGTTGCTCCTACCCTTCACTTTTTTCGAGAAGGAGCTGATGATGGAGCTGAACGTCGCACCCTGCCAACTCCATCCAAATGCTTGGGCTTTCATCCGGGCATTTGAGATTCTATGCTATTACTTCGGGCTTAACGCCTCCGTGGATGTGTTTCTCTACTTCTTCGAGGCGAAGAACCCTGGGGACAGGTCCTGGGTTAGTCTGAATGGGGTTGCTGGACGGGTGCTCTTGGGCCTGTATCAGCAATCCTTCAAAGATTGGAAAGGTAGGTTCTACATGATATCTGCCACGCCACAAAGTCCAACATTGCTCGAGGGGTACCCCCTCTACTGGGTTCCTAGGGTTGAGTTCAAGAAACCTCGGGGTCTCGAAGCCATGGCCCCCTACGAGCGCGAGCTATGTGGGCTGTTCCTGGGGGCCAAGTACAACTCTGCTCTTCTCATCAAACATGAGTTTGATGTGTTGTCTTTGAAAAAATACATAGGTAGGCTCTTCTTCTTTCACCTCTTAGGATACTTGCACATTCTCATGCATGCTTGCATACATTTTGACTCACTTGCATAACTATGCCATCTAACTCTTCTTTTTCCCTTCGATGTAGATACGATGTCAGGGAGGGAAAGGAGGAAAGCTTTGCTGGAGCTTGCCAGACTCAAAGGGGCCAAAGGGACTGGCTCCTCTTCTTCCACCACCGATCCTATCGCCGCTCTTCCTCTCTCGGTCGCGCCAGCTGAAGGCCCCGAGCCAGGAAGGAAGAGAAGAAAGCTGGTGAAGGCCTTTCCTTCATCTGCTGCTGCTGTTGCTACTGCTCCTGCTCCCTCAACCGAAGAGGAGAGCTCTGGCTCTCCTCTCGTACACCGCAAGAGGAAACTTCCAGCGGTTGGGGGGCTTCATCTCTTCAGCCTGGGGAGATTGAGGTAGTGGAGATAGAGGAAGGTTCGCCCTCGCCTCCTTCTATTCAACCTGCCCAGTGCCAACATGCTTTCCCTCTCCTCAACAACTGCCATCCCCAGCTCCTCGATCACCATCTCCTTCCCCAGCAGGCCAACCACTTGGTCAATCCGCTCCACCTACTGGGGGCGATTCTGCTCGCTCGGGGGATCTCCCGGGACCTCTCGTGACGCCACCACCACTGCCAACCTCCGCCGTTACCGCTGAAGGCGGCGGGGCCAGCTCTCGACCAAGCGGCTCTGGAGCAAGCAATGAGAACTTCAGCCGAGTCATTGCCTTGGTCCGACAGCTCATTCGCAGCCGGGAGCTTGTCGAGTGGAACGGGGAGGAGGTGGACATGCACCTGGCGAAGCAGATAGTGCTTTCCCTGGAGTTTTCCACCCAGCACCGCAAGCAAATAGCCCTGGAGAAAAGGATTAAGGAGCTTGAGCATGACAAGGAGTCACTGCAAAGTGACTTTGAGGCTGCCCAAGGGTCCGTAGATCTGATGAGGGGCATGGTGGAAAAAGCCAGGGGAGAGTACCTAGCGCAGGTCCAAGAGACCATCAAGACTGAGATCTTGATGGGGCAAGCCATCAATGTCTTGGACTGCGAGGTGGTGGAGTTGCGGGGCAAGGTGACCCACCTGGAGGCTGAGACTTCCTCCTTACGCCAACTGAACTCACAACTGGCGGGGGATCTCGAGTCTGCCAGAGAAACGACAACCACTGGGGAGAAGAAGCTTGAGGAGGCGGTGAGCAAGCTGTCCGAGGCGAAGGGCCAACTGGAAGAAGCTGCTTCTTCCATTGCTTCCCTTACCACCGAGAAGAATGCTGCGGAGGCCTCCAAGCAAAAGCTCGAAGTGGAGAATGCTGAAGCCCTTGCTGATGGGTTCGAGCTGGCACTCGAGCAGATCAAATGCATTCTCCCGGATCTGGACCTCTCCCAGTTCAGCATTTATCACGAAGTGGTAGATGGAAAACTCATCCCTCCTCCTTGAGCTCTTTCTCTCTTGTTTTTTTTGTAATTTTACACTTCTGCACAATTTGTTGTACTTGAACTTGTACTTTGTCGCTTAATATATACTGCTTAATATATACTAGTTTCAGACGCATATCTTTCTCTTCGCATTTTCTTAAGCTTTGTCTTTCTCTTTGCACACGACTAACTGTTAACCAGCTTAGGCTTAGCGCGATCTGCCTTCTTTGATCTTGGCCTCTACTTTGATCACGACTAACAACTCCCTTAGCTTCGTCCTTAATAGTTCTTGTGCACTGCTTTGTACTGGATGACTGACAAGGCATAGCCCGTCTGCTAGCTTGTCGTGTAGGAATTTGTTTGGACATGTTTCCTCCGACAAGGCAAGACTGATCAGTCATCGTTCTTCAAGCAGCGTACCCACCAACAACTCATCAGTCATCGTTCTTCGTACTTCACTTTGCTTCTCTATCGCTCTAGCGCTAAGTGCATAGAGGACATCGATCGTCAGAGGTGATACCTTGTTTGGCGAAACTTGCTCAACTGCGTGAACTCAGCAATACTTGAACTTGACCCTCCATGTACCGCTTTTAACTCGAGCAAGTTGTTTAACCTTATAACAAACTTGGCAAACTGTTAACTCAAAGTAAACTTGAGCAACTATCAATTCTTCGGCGATGACGTTCAATAAAACTTGTAAACTTAAGGCAACAAACCTTAACATCAAATCACTTACTAGGCAGCAGGTTTTGACTCAAACTAGTATTAAAATACAGTTTACCTGATCTGCCAAGTGAAATCCCCCCTACTTCTGTCATCGCCCGGAACTCTTCTAATCTGGTACTCGCTGCACAACCCCTTCACTGTCTCAACTTTCACGCCATAAGGTTCTGGCGATGTTACCTTTCTTCCTTTCCTGACCTGATCATTGTTCCCTCATCTAGGGGTAGAGGCGCCTTTCGGATCCTTCTTTACCTCCCTGAGTTTCAGAACAATGATCTGGTCTTACTGGGTCAACATTGATGTTTCACTTAAAGGGGGAAAGGCATTTTCCTTCCCTTCCCACCATTCAAGGTCACAAACACCCCTGACCTTCCAGCTCATTTTGCCTGGACTCACTCGGTGAGAAAGGCTTTTTCTTGCCTGAACTCACTCTAAGGTGAGAAGGACTTTCTCTTGCCTGAACTCACTCTAAGGTGAGAAGGACTTTATCTGGTGCCTCAACTTACCCAGGGTGTACATCTCCACCCCCCTGGATGCACTGAGGACTTTTAATCTTGCCTGAACCTACTCTAAGGTGAGAAGGACTTTATCTCTTTCTCGCCTCAAGACGCGCGAGGGCGTTGAGGTCTTTAATCATTGTTGAAGCTTTAAACTTTGAAAAACTCTTCTTTATTGCGTGGCCTCATTAAAAACCCTCCTTAGGGAAAAAAGAGTGCCCCCTTGAAATTGTTTTAACAAAAACTACTCAAATCTCTTCATATTCGTCTTTACTTATGATCCGATCGGTCATCGGTAGTCGATGACGTCAGCATCAGAGAACCATGTGGACCACTCGCAGGGTGACACGTGGACCAGGTGGCAGAGAGGTCGGGGGACGATCGCCAAGAGAGGTGATCGGTGGTCAGTAACCAAGTTACGACCGACAGATCAGGCGGCAGAGAGGTCGGGGGATAGATCACCCAGAATGGTGATCGGTGGTCAGTAGCCAAGTGACCACCAGCAGACCAGTTCCCAGACTCGCGCCTGGAGGCAGAGCGCGATAAGCGAATAAACACTGATCAGTCATCGGGTGTATTGTCATCGGGGTCTCGTGTTACACGCAGTTAAACTGGGACTAAGGTTCCCAGCGAGAGCGTTACGCATGGACCTCGCATGAGCACACCTCAAGGAATCATGCACGAGAGTGGCCTGAGGGAACTAGTAAGCCAGTCGGTGATTGGTGATTCCCTCAACCCATTAAGTGCGTGTCATCCTGAAGGGAAAGTCGCCTACGCAGAGAGTAACGTTTGGTGAGTGTGCCTAGACCTGCCACACCCGACGTTCTCCTAAGAGTATGCAATTTACCCAGATAAGAGAAGCATCCTAAGTTACTCCGCAAGGGCGTAACTTAGGCAGACAAAGAGAGGCGCTAGAGCCCTTCCAGTAAGTGACACGTGTGTGGTTAGATGTGAGTTGCAGGCCTCCACGTGTCAACATCTGAGAGGGGTGCGGTCCAGACAAAAGAGCACTCCGTACCGCTAAAGGTACAGACAGGCGCAGACATGCGCAGACTCTCACGCTCCCCATTGCTGATTCTGAAGGTACGCTTTCTCTGAAAAGCATGACAGGGTTCTGACACTTGCCAGAAAAGCATAACAGAATTCTGTTATGCCCAGAAGCAGGGAAAGAGAGATAAAAGGGAGAATCAGAGTGAGAGTGAGGGGAGGAGAAAAAAGATAGACGAAAAACAGAGTGCAAGTTTTTTCTCACACACACATTACTAGTTTCCAGTTTCTGGTGGTTCTGTTGGACTAACTTGATCGTCGGAGTGCAAACGGCCGCTAGAGGCGCCGTCTGTGTGTTTTGCAGGTCACACTTGAATACATCTGAGAGAAAGTTCGGGGAGTGATTCCGCAGAAGGCGCAATCGCGTAGACGGGGCAGAGAGTGCCACGAAGCGATTCCTCCACGTTCGAGTTGCCGGCAGGATCAACTTACAAGGCTTTAACTGTAATACGACTTGAGATGTGTTGCGTTCCAAGTGCGAGGAGTCGCTCCTCCTTCTAACGTCTCCAAACGGTAGGCGCCATTCCCGAGCGCCTCGGTCATTCTGAATGGTCCCGTCCATTTGGGTGACAACTTGTTCTGCATCTCATACTGATGGGCCTTCCTCATCACCAGATCGCCGCTTCTAAACTGCCTTGACGTTACCTTAGAGTTGTACCTTCGCTCAACTCTTCTCTTTACCGCTTCGGCTTTCACTCTCGCCTCCTCCCTGACCTCATCCAGCAAATCCAGATTCATTCTTCTTTCTTCGTTCGAGTCTTCCGCCACGAAGTTCTGGAATCTCGGCGAGCTTTCCTGGATTTCGACTGGAATCATCGCATCACATCCATAAACCAAACTAAAGGGGGTCTCGTGGGTTCCTGACTGCTCAGTGGTATGGAATGCCCAAACTATGCGGGGTACCTCTTCAGCCCACGATCCCTTAGCTTTCAATAATCTTCTCTTTAAACCTCTCAGCAACACCCGATTGGCAGACTCCACTTGGCCATTCGTCTGTGGGTGCTCGACAGATGCAAACACCTGTTGTATCCCCACCTCTTCGCACAGCTTTTTCAAGAGGTGACTTGCAAACTGAGTCTCATTGTCTGACACCAAGCGTTTAGGCACACCAAACCGGCACACTATGTTCTTCCATACAAAGCTCTCGATCTTGTGTGCGGTTATCTGGGCCACTGGCTTCGCTTCGATCCACTGGGTGAAGTATTCAATCGCCACCACCAAGTACTTCATCTGCCTGATCGCCAATGGGAAGGGTCCCAGGATGTCAATTCCCCAAGTATGGAACGGCCAGGGGCTGTAAATCGACTTCAGCTCTTCTGGGGGTGCCTTGTGCCAATCGGCGTGCTGCTGGCATTGCTTGCAACGCTGAGCGTATCTCTTGCAATCTTCTCTCATCGTGCGCCAGTAATAGCCTGCACGGATAGTCCTTGTCGCCAGCGATCGACCTCCAATGTGGCTCCCGCAAATTCCCTCATGGAGCTCAGCCATAATCCTCGTGCACTTCTCTCCGTGTATGCATACAAGAAGGGGGTGCGTGAATCCAAACCTGTACAGCTCACCGTCAATAAGGGTAAACTTCTTGGAGCTCTTCTTTATTTTTCTGGCCTCAGTTGAGTCCACTGGAAGCACACCATCCGCTAAATAACGTTGGTAAGGTGTTATCCACGTGTCTGGCTCGTGGACAGCGCACACCTGCATCGATCTTGCCCCTTCTTCTGCTGGGCGCGCTCTGACCCTCGGCGCCCTCAGAGTTTCCTGCGTTAGGGACCTATGACTTCCTGCCGGTCTTCCTATCGATCTACAAACATGGAGAACTTAGTGGTCTGCCACGAATGCTCGAGGCGCTTTCAAAGTTTCTTGAATGACAGTCCTCTGCCTACCCCCCTTGCCCGAACTGGCGAGCTTGGCTAGCAAGTCAGCTCGGGCATTCTGTTCTCTTGGCACGTGCACCACTTCAAACGAAGCGAAAGATCTTCTTAGCTCCTGCACGTACTCCAAGTAGGCTGCCATCTGCGGGTCCTTGGCTTGGAACTCGCCAGTTACTTGTCCCGTGACCAACAGCGAGTCGCTCTTAGCCATCAGCACTCTCGCCCCCATTTCCTTAGCCAGCAAGATTTCAGCGATCAAAGCCTCATACTCTGCTTGATTGTTGCTTGCTTTGAAAGCGAACCTCAATGACTGCTCTATCAACACTCCGTTGGGCCCTTCCAAGATGACCCCAACCCCGCTGCCCAGCTGGTTGGACGACCCGTCAACAGAGAGTACCCAGCGAAAGTCACCCTCGGCGTTTTGTGCCACCTCGGAGGACAACTCGACCACGAAATCGGCGAAGACTTGCCCTTTGATCGATCCCCGGGGTTCATACTTGATGTCGAACTCCGAAAGCTCGACCGCCCACTTCACCATCCTTCCAGCCACATCGGGCTTCTTCAAAACCTTCTGGATCGGCAGATCAGTCATCACCAGTACCGTGAAGCTCTGGAAGTAATGGCGCAATCTCCTCACCGAGAATACAACCGCTAACGCTGCCTTTTCTAGGGCCAGGGTACCTTACCTCCGGGCCTTGCAGCACCTTGCTAACGAAATATATAGGGCTTTGGGTCTGGTCCTGATCCTGCACTAGCACTGCGCTGATCGCCCTCTCAGTTATGGCAAAGTACAGCCTGAGGAGTGTTATGTCTTGGGGCTTGCACAGAACTGGAGGGCTCGCCAAATATTCCTTGAGCTTTACGAAGACCTCCTCACACTCCTTTGTCCAAACAAATCTGTTGTTTCTCTTCAAATATTGGAAGTATGGGTGGCCCTTCTCTCCGCTTGCCACGAATCGAGACAGGGCGGTCATCCGCCCCGTGAGTTGCTGCACCTCCTTCACATTGGCGGGGCTCCTCATTGCCAAAATGGCGGCGCACTTCTCGGGGTTAGCCTCAATTCCCCTCTCTGACAGAAGAAACCCCAGAAATTTCCCTGCTTCTACACCAAAAACGCACTTTTCGGGATTCAGTTTTAGCTTGTACCTGGCTATTGTGGTGAACAACCCTTCCAAGTCTGCGACGTGCTTGTCTTTCTGTAGGGACGTCACGACCATGTCGTCGACGTATGCCTGCACATTCCTTCCGAGCATGGGCGCGAGCACCTTGTCCATCCGCCTTTTGTACGTGCCCCTGCATTCTTCAACCCGAAGAGCATCACCCTGTAGCAATAACACGACCTCTCCGTCATGAAGGCGGTCTTCTCTTCGTCCATGGGGTGCATTTTGATTTGGTTGTACCCCGAGAAGGCATCCAGGAAACTGAGCAGCTTGCACCCTGATGCACTGTCAACTAGGGCGTCAATGCTTGGCAAAGGGTAAGAGTCCTTCGGGCAGGCCTTGTTCAAGTCTGTAAAGTCAACGCATATCCGCCATTTTCCGCTGCTCTTCTTGACCAGGACAACGTTAGCGAGCCATTCTGGATATTGGATTTCTCTGATGTGGCCCGCTGCAAGTAGTTTCCGTGTCTCTTCTTCGATCGCCTTCTGCCAACCTGGCGTCTCATCAACACGCCTATACAATAGCTTGATGCCACGTAATCACTTCCGACTACCAGGGCGGTACACAAGCCCCTCAGTCTTAAGCGAAGACTTGTCCAGCGAAAAGACTAAAGGAGTCACGTCAACACCGATCTACGTGGCGCTGGCGCAGAATTCCAAGCGGTTGTACTTTCTGCTTTCCTGACGCTCCACCAAACACTCCTCCCATCGCTCGACACGTGGCTTCATCAACGGTTACCTTCAATTGACGTTTGCGCTTCCCAAACCCATTTCGAAAAACCCTTAAACCCATTTTACTTCACTGTTCCATCACTTTCTTCGTATTCTCAGACGCTTCAACTTTCTTCTGCAAAAGCTCTCGACGTTCTTCAACCTCCAGAATCATCAACTTCCTTCATCGTTCGTCCGATCATAAAAAGGTACTTCCTTTACTTCTTCTGCTGGTTTTTCCTGCATTTTAACCGATTCGCATCATCCTTTAACTGTCTGGTGCATACGCTGTGGGCTGTTTTCTCTGTTTCTCCTTTCTCGTAACTTAGGGCTTCGTCTTCGTTACAACGAACCTTCGTTCGTTCGTTTTTCACCCTTCTTCCACGATCGAGTCAGCCTCCGCGAACCCTGATCACCTTTTCTTTTCTTCTTCCTTTGCAGATGGCTCGCTCAAAGATTACCCCAAATCCTCCTCCCTCGTCTCGAAACCCTTCGTCTCAAGCACACAACCAATCGCGAGCACCTGGTGCTTCTTCTTCTCAGGCTGAGAGGCCTGTACCCTCTCGCTTTAACCTGGCTCAGGCTACTCCCCCTGTCGCCGGAGGAGCCTCTGTTCCCTCCCCAAACTTCAAAAAATTGTACCCATGGGCCACCTCGACTTTGTTGAAGGAAACATCTTCTGTAAACTCTGTTGGGGCAGTTCTTCGTTTAAAGAAAGGGGACGAGCCTCACCTATCCTTCCACAAGGAGCACGACGAGAAGATGATGGTGCTACCTTGCTCTCCCGACATGCCGGTGTGCATTGACGACAAGGGGAACACCGGCGGGTTGTTCTGCCTCATATACACCACTCTGTTCAAGAAGGTGAAACTTAGGTTTCCCTTTACTCGCTTTGAAAGAGAGCTACATACCGAGCTCGACATCGCCGCCGCCCAGCTCCATCCCAACAGCTGGGCGTTCGTACGGGCCTTCCAGATCATGTGCGACCACTTGGGGCTGCCAGCGTCAGTGGACGTCTTCCTCTTTCTTTTTGAAGCCAAGCACCCAGGAGATCGCCTGTAGGTGAGCTTGAACGGGATTGCTGGGAGGTCGATCCTCTCTATCTTCCAGCAATCCTACAAAGACTGGAAGGGCAAGTTCGTCCAGGTGCGCCCCAATGACAAGGACGCTTCTCTACTCGACGGTTTCCCCTTGTATTGGGTGAACAAGGGGAACAAAGAGTCCAAAGGCAGCTTCAGGAGGCCAAGGAGCCCTGATAGCATGGGTGCTTTGGACAAAGACCTATGCTTCTTCTGGAAGAGTGTGGCAGACGCCAACATTACTTTCCTCACTACCACACTCATCTCCTACGAGTTCTTCGAAGATCAACTCGAAGTTCGCATAGGTTAGAACTCACCTCAACGTTTAAGTCTTTACTTTGACATTATCTCTGCCAACTGTTTCTGGGCGTCTTGTGTGTTGTGCACAAGACTTTGGTTTTATTTTCTGCACCACTGATCTGCTTTCTGCTGCATACTGACTTATGCGTTTATCTTCTTCTCTTGAGCTAACCCATATATCTTTGCATTATGCAGATCGTATGTTGGGTCAGGGCAAACTTGCTGAACTAAGGTCGCTCGCCCGATCCCATGGGTTGGCATCGGGTTCCCAAACCGTGCCAAACTCATTGGTGGAGATCGCCGCTGCGCAGGGCAGATCGCCACCCAAAGGCCCAACTTCCTCCGAGGCCCATCCCGCCAACCAGCGCAAGAAACTTATCCTCAGGAAACCCAAGAGGAAAGCCCCTCAAGTGGTTCATGAGGAGGAAGAAGAAGACGACGAGGCGACTGAAGATGGCCTTGTCACCAAGAGGAAGAGGGTGGCACCTTCTTCACCATCTGCTCCACCCCCTCTTCCAACATCAACACCACCATCCACACCTGCCCCGCCTCCAACATTGCTTCCTCCACCAGCTCCCGCCTCGCCAGTCCAAGCGATTCCTTTGGCATCTGCACCCCCTGTGGTTGAGGCCGCCGAAGCCAACTTCTTGGAGAACCCCCCGAGCGCCTCCACGCCTTATGTATCAGCGGGAGGGGATCCTCCTTCAAATGCTTCAACCGCAGGGGCTGCTCCAGTCGGGGATGAGGGCGCTCACAACTCTCCAATCCTCATCACCGAATCCCCGACGTCGCCACCACGCCAATGAGTACTTACTGAGCAACCAACTCAAGAAGGTGGCGGCGAAAACCAACAACAAGCCCCTCCTGCGCCTCCACAAGCAAACCTCTCTCTTGAGGTCAAAAGGGTATGGGAGCCCTTTTCAGCAAAACTGAAGATGATGGCGGAGGATTTCCCCTCCATCATCTCTAAAGCTGTGGAGAGTTCCACCAGGAAGCTCCAGGATGACCTCTTCGCCCTTCGAACTGAGAACAACACTATAAGGATTGAGGCGGAGAAGTTATCCTGCAATCTGACACTCGCCGAGATTGAACACTCCCGAGTAGAAGATGCCATGAGCACTGAGCTCCGGGTGGCGCGCAAGGAGTCCACCGATCTCCGCCATAAGGTGCAGCTCTTCGCTCAAGAGAAGATTGAGTTGGAGAGCAAGCTAGTGCCTTATCGCGTCAAAGTGGCTGACCTGGAGGCCTTGATCAAAGCTGATGCCGCCAAGGTAAAGAAGCTCGAACAAAGGTCAGCCGATCGGGAGGTCTTCCTGGGGACGGTGGAAAAAGAAAGAGACGACACCATGGCTAAGCTTGCTGAAGCCAACAAAGAAAATGGGAAGATCGCCGCTGAACTGGGCCAGGTGCAGGCAGAATCCAAGAAGGTTGCTGAAGACCTTCTTCAAGCTCAGGAAACCATTGAAGAACTCAAGAAGCAAGCTGAAGAGCTGAAGCAGCAGAACGAGGGGCTGAAGAAACAGATCGAAGAACTTGACTTGAGCTCTGCCCAGATTCTTGCTGCTGGATTCGAGGCCGCCCGGGAACAGTTCGCCTGCTTGTTCCCCGATCTAGATCGTACCATGGTGTCTCTCAACAACGAGGTGGTGGACGGGAAGGTTGTTCCGGCTGAAGACTGATTGATTCCCTCCATCCACTACCTTTATGCTTTCTCCTTACATATGACTGTAATAAACTTTCTATTTTTCTGTACATGTGCCTGGAACTGATATTTACTTTATGATAAGGTCCTTGTATTCTTCTAGTAACTTCTCTGTCTGCTTTAACTTTGCTTGCACAATTTACTTCAAAGAAATTAACTTAGTAATTTCGTAAGCGCAAACATATACTTAAGTGCTTCGAACCACCGATCTTCGAGTAAAACACTCTAACAGCTTGTAACCTCAAGGTAATGAACCTTAGCGTGAAATCGCTCTTCAAATAACGAACTTCAACTCAACTAATGGCTTAAGACATCGCTCACCCGATCTGCCTTATCAAAACGGGTCTTAACTTTCTCGCCATTGCTTGAACTTTTCCTCTGGTCGCCAAAGACTCTTGGCGATATCAGCTTCTTCCTAGCTTCATAACTTGGCCATTGTTCCTTTATCTGGGGGTAGAGGCGCCTTTCGGATCCTTCTCTACCTCCTTGAGCTTCAGAACAAGAGACCGGGTGGCTAGGCGTTCTCTTCGAACCTACCTTAGCCACCCTCCAAACTTCTTCCACCCTTTACACCATACCTGAACTCGTTCGAGACGAGAAGGATTTTATCTTGCCTGAACTCGCTCATCGGCGAGAAGGTCTTTAACTCGCCTGAACTCGCTCATCGACGAGAAGGTCTTTAACTCGCCTGAACTCGCTCATAGGCGAGAAGGTCTTTAACTTGCCTGAACTCGCTCATAGGCGAGAAGGTCTTTAACTTCCTGAACTCGCTCATAGGCGGGAAGGTCTTTAACTCGTGCCTCTACATTGCCCCAGGGGTTACATCTCCTCTCCCCCAGAAACACTGAGGACTTTTCGCTGGTGCCTCTACATTGCCCCAGGGGTTACATCTTCTCCCCCCCAGAAACACTGAGGACTTTTCACTGGTGCCTCTACATTGCCCCAGGGGTTACATCTTCTCCCCCCCAGAAACACTGAGGACTTTTCACTCTTCCTCGCCTGCACTCACTCGACAGCGAGGAGGTCTTTATCTCGCCTCAGAACGCGCGAGGGCGTTGAGGTCTTTTAACTGGTGCCTCCGATCGCCGAAAGACGATGAGGACTTTAGCTATAACTGGTGCCTCCGATCGCCGAAAGACGATGAGGACTTTAACTTTAACTGGTGCCTCCGATCGCCGAAAGACGATGAGGACTTAAAACTTCTTAGAAAGCATGCATTATATCTTTACTTGCCTTAAATCACATATAAGTGACAAGGTCTTTCTTCAAAACTTTGGAAAACAGCAAGCATGCAATCTAAAACAACTTTAAGCTTCGAAAACTCTTCTTTATTGGGTGGCCTCATCAAAAACCCTCCTTAGGGAAAAAAGAGTGCCCCCTTTAAACTGTTTCAACAGAGACATTGTAATATAACTTCGTGTTTGTCTTTACTTACAAAGCTCTTAACTGTAATACAACTTGAGGTGCGTGGCATTCCAAGTGCGAGGAATCGCCCCTCCTTCCAATGTTTCTAAGTGGTAGGCGCCGTTCCCGAGCGCCTCGGTTATTCTGAGCGGTCCCGTCCACTTAGGCGACAACTTATTCTCCATCTCGTACTGGTGGGCTTTCCTCATCACCAGGTCGCCCTCTCTGAACTGTCTCGGCATCACCTTCGAGTTATATCTTCGTTCAATCCTTCTCTTCACCGCCTCAGCTTTTACTCTCGCCTCTTCCCTAACCTCATCCAGTAGATCCAGGTTCAACCTTCTCTCTTCATTCGAGTCTTCCTCCACGAAGTTCTGGAATCTCGGCGAGCTCTCCTGGATCTCCACTGGAATCATTGCGTCGCACCCATAGACCAAACTGAACGGGGTCTCATGGGTTCCTGACTGCTCGTTGGTGTGGTACGCCCAGACTATACGGGGTACCTCCTCAGCCAAGCTTCCTTTGGCTTTCTCTAGCCTTCTCTTCAAACCTCTCAGCAACACCAGATTGGCTTACTCTAGTTGGCCATTCGTCTGAGGGTGCTCGACGGATGCAAACACTTGTTGAATTCCCACCCCTTCGCACAGCTTCTTCAACAGGTGACTTGCAAATTGAGTCCCATTGTCCGACACCAGGCGCTTGGGCACACCAAACCGGCACACAATGTTCTTCCCCACGAAACCTTCGATCTTGTGTGCGGTGATCTGGCCCACTGGTTCTGCTTCGATCCACTTGGTGAAATACTCAATCGCCACCACCAAGTACTTCATCTGCCTGATCGCCAGCGGGAATGGTCCCAATATGTCGATTCCCCATGTATGAAACGACCAAGGGCTATAAATCGACTTCAACTCCTCGGGAGGCGCCTTGTGCCAATCGGCGTGCTGTTGGCATTGTTTGCAACATTGCGCATATCTCTTGCAATCTTCTCTCATCGTTGGCCAGTAGTAACCTGCACGGAGAGTCCTTGCGGCCAGAGCTCGACCCCCGACGTGGCTTCCGCATATCCCTTCATGGAGCTCTGCCATAATTCTCGTGCATTTCTCGCCATGCACACATTCCAGGAGAATCAAGGTCTCTTATCCTTATCCTTCTCGCCATGTTCACCTTCTCCCCCCGACATTCTCTTATCCTTGGCGACCTCAAGGTCTCTTGAGTCAAAGATCTGTGACTCCTCGCCGCTTTTCCCGTCGACTTGCTTATCTGAAGAACCAGGTGATCTGCCACAAATGCCCTCGGCGTCTTCAGAGTTTCTTGAATCACCGTCCTCTGCCTACCCCCTTGCCTGAACTGGCGAGCTTAGCTAGCAAGTCAGCTCGGGCATTCTACTCCCTGGGCACATGCACCACTTCAAAGGAGGCAAAGGAACTCTTCAATTCCTGCACATACTCCAGGTAAGCCGCCATTTGTGGTTCTTTGGCCTGGAATTCGCCTGTTACTTGTCCCGTGACTAGCAGCGAGTCACTCTTTTCCATCAGCACCCTAGCTCCCATCTCTTTGGCCAGCAAAATTCCAGCGATCAGCGCCTCATACTCTGCTTGATTGTTGCTGGCCTTGAAAGCGAACCTCAAGGATTGTTCGATCAGCACGCCGTTGGGTCCCTCCAAAATGACTCAAGCACCGCTACCCTGCTGGTTTGACGATCCATCCACTGAGAGCACCCAACGAAAGTCGTCCCCTTCAACTCGTGTCGCCTCAGATGAGAGCTCGACCACGAAATCTGCGAAGATCTGCCCCTTAATCGGGCCTCGGGGCTCATACTTAATATCAAACTCCGACAGCTCCACTGCCCACTTTACCATCCCCCCAGCAACGTCAGGCTTCTTCAAGACCTTCTGGATGGGCAAGTCGGTCATCACCAGTATTGTGAAGCTATGGAAATAGTGGCGCAACCTCCTCGCCGAAAATACCACAGCCAGCGCAGCCTTCTCCAGGGCCTGATATCTCGTCTCTGGGCCCTGCAACACCTTACTAACAAAATAAATAGGCTTCTGAGCCTGATCTCGGTCCTGGGCGAGCACCGCACTCACCGCCCTCTCAGTTACAGCAAAATACAACCTGAGAGGGGTTCCCACCAGCGATTTGCACAAAACCGGCGGGCTCGCCAGATACTCCTTCAGCTTGACGAAGGCTTCCTCACACTCCTTCGTCCAGGCAAACTTGTTATTCCTCCTCAAGCACTGAAAATATGGGTGGTCCTTCTCTCCGCTAGCTGACACGAAGCGGGAGAGGGCGGCCATCCGACCTGTAAGCTGTTGTACTTCCTTCACAGTGGTCGGGCTCCTCATCGCCAAGATGGCGGCACACTTATCCGGGTTGGCCTCTATTCCTCTTTCAGTTAAGAGAAATCCCAGGAACTTTCCAGCCTCCATGCCAAAGATGCATTTCTCTGGATTCAGCTTCAACCTGAACTTGGCGATCGTCGTGAACAACTCCTCCAAGTCCGCAACGTGCTTGCTTTTCTCTGGCGAGGTCACGACCATGTCATCCACGTACGCTTGCACATTCCTTCCCAGCATGGGTGCAAGTACTCGATCCATCAACCTCTGGTACGTGTCCCCCGCGTTCTTCAGCCCAAACGGCATCACCTTGTAGCAGTAGCACGATCTCTCAGTCATGAAGGCAGTCTTCTCTTCATCCATGGGATGCATCTTAATCTGGTTATACCCCGAGAAGGCATCCAGGAAGCTCAACAACTTACACCCTGCAGCACTATCCACTAGGGCGTCTATGCTTGGTAAAGGATATGAGTCCTTTGGGCAAGCTTTATTCAGATTAGTGAAATCGATGCACATGCGCCATTTCCCATTACTCTTCTTCACCAGCACGACATTTGCCAGCCATTCAGGGTACTGGACTTCCCTGATGTGGCCTGCAGCGAGGAGTTTCTGTGTTTCGTCTCTAATCGCCTGCCTCCTCTCCTCGTTGAACTTTCTTCTCCTTTGTCGCACTGGTCTCACCAAGTTGTCCATCGCCAGATGATGGCACAAGAAGTCGGGATCGATCCCGGGCATGTCCGAAGCGGACCATGCAAATGCATTCAGATGCCGTTCTATCACCTTGGCGATCTGGTCCTGGAGCTCAACCTCCAGAGATCTTCCTAGCTTGAAGATCTTTCCTCCGATCTCTCTCTCGAGCCACTGCTCGACGGGTTTTGGCCTGGTCTCTCTGGCGATCACCGCCCTGGCGATTCCCAGTTCTCTCGCTTCCTCGGGGCGATTTCTTGCCTCTTCTTCCTCCAGACCGGCGTTCCCCTCCCCCAACTCAGCATCCACCATCAACACGTCTCTTCCGGCGATCTCTTCTATTACCGTCGATCTGGGCTTCACACCAGGAGGCGGGGTGGTTGTCACGCAACTCACCGATCTCTTGTTTTTCAGGCTATTCTCATAGCAGTTCTTCGCTTCTTTCTGATCGGATTTGATGGTGATCACCACCCCCTCCAAAGACGGCAACTTCACCTTCATGTGCCGGGTCGACGGTATAGCGCCTATCCTGTTGAGCGTGGGTCTTCCCAGCAGGATGTTGTATGCTGAGGGAGCGTTTACGATAAGGTATTTGATTTTCTCCGTTCTCGAACCCGCCTCATTTGTAAACGTAGTCCTCAACTCTATGTACCCCCTGACCTCCACCTGGTCACCAGCGAAACCATACAAACACCCTCCATAGGGCCTCAGCTGGTCAAGGGGCAGCTCCAACTGCGTGAAAGTCGGCCAGAACATCACGTCTGCCGAGCTTCCTTGGTCTACCAGGACCCTGTGGACCTTTCTTCCTGCTGTGATCAACGAGATGACTATGGGATCGTTGTCATGAGGCACAACGTCCCGAAGATCTTGCTTGGTGAACGTAATGTCCACTTCCGGCGAGTGATCTTCGAACATATCCACCGTCATCACAGACCTCGCGTACTTCTTCCTCTATGATGCGGTGCATCCTCCACCCGAGAAACCCCCTGCAATGGTGTGGATTTCCCCGTGTGTGGGCATCTCGTGCTGCTGAGCGTCTCCACCTGCTGGTTGGGAGCTCGACGCGCCCCCCGTCCTTCTATCCAGCAGATAATCATTCAGGAACCCGCTCTTGACCAAATCGTCGAGCTGGTATCCTAAAGCCAAGCACGAATCTACGGTGTGGCCAACGCCCTGGTGAAACTCACACCAGGCGTCTGGCATTGGTCCCAACACCTTGTCGCCCACCTTCTCGGGCGCTTTCAACCTAGCAGATATGTTGGGAATGGCGATCAGGTCCGCCAATTCCATGACAAACTTGTGCTTAGCGGGCGATTGTATTCCCGGCGTGCTGGTTGCGGGCGCCCTTGGCCCCGCCCTTGTTCTTCCTTGGATCATAAGGATGGCGAGTCCTCTGATCCCTTCTAGCCGCCGCTGTCTACAGCACCCTCTGCGGCTGGATCCTGGTCTGGGCACGTGGCCTGGCGGGAGCCACGCTTCCCCTCTTCTCGGCGACTTCACTCTCATCAGCGATGTGGGCCACCGCAAGTCGCCTGACCTCAGCAAACGTGGCAGGGTGAGCCCTGATCAATGCCTCGCAGATTGGTCCCGGCAGCACACCCTTCTCAAATGCGTAGACCAACATTTCTTCATCTTTGGCCGGCGATCTGACCATCTGTGCCCCAAAACGATTCAGGTAGTCCCTGGGGGACTCCCCTTGATACTGCCTTATATCAAACAAATCATAAGACACCCTGGGCGGTGCCTTATTCACAACGTACTGCTCGACGAAAATCTTAGAAAACTGTTGGAAGTTGGTTATGTGACCGGTAGGTAGGCTCACAAACCATTCCAGCGCCGTTCCTGGAGTGTGCTCACAAACATCTTGCAGTACACGGGGTCTGACCCTCCCGACAGCATCATCTGCGTGTGGAACGTGGTGAGATGAGCCTCAGGATCCTCCACGCTGGTAAAAACAGCCTTAACAGGTACCACACTCGCAGGAATAGGCGTGTCAGTAATCACCTGAGCGAAAGGCATAGGAAACACACGAGGCGGCGTTGACGGCGCGACCTCTTCAGCAATAGGACGCCCTCGTTGCTCCTGAAGAGCTTGACGCAGCTCTTCAGTCACTTTGCTAAGCTCATCATTCCTGGCTCGAGAGGTGACCAGGTCCTCATGCATTCTCGCCTGTTCTATGCGCGAGGCTTCCACATTCGCCTGCAACGAACGCATAATCTCCACCATCTGCGCCATAGTCATGGCGCCGGCGCCTTCAGCAGCAACGGGCGCAACTGGACTTGAACGGTTGCTTCTCATTTTTCTCATGAAACTTGACGAATCACAGAGTGCAATGAACAACAGTTCCTTCAGCGACGATCGATTCAGCGATCACTCGGTCAGAACTTCGCGAAACTGCGCAAGGAACCTCAAGAACACAGCGAACCTCCACAGAAACCAGCGACTCCACCAGAAACCACCGCTTCTTCCTCGAAAAACCAAACAAGCCAAAGAACTCAAATCTTCACCGAACAAAAACCCGAACGAACGGTAGAAACGCGAAATCACCGAACGAAAACTAGATGAACAGCGAACAATGGTTGCACCAGCACACAACCACACAGAAAACTGCGAAAACCTCCAAGAACTCACGCTGTGGATGGGAACAGGTTTTACACGGCCCCACGGTGGGCGCCTGATGATCCTGCCTGTTGACCAAAACGTTGGAGCTTGCCTCGTCAAACTTGGATCGACGTGTGCACCGTGTCAACCTCCGTCCTTCGTCACGATCCACCTCAAGAACCTGCAAAAGAACAGAGCGGCGCCGCTGCGGCCGATCGCACTCCAACGCCCAAGTCAGTGACCGAACCCTTATATACCTGGGCACTTTCTCTCTCCTGGCAGTTACACACCTGGACACGTGGCTCGCATCCAGTCGTACGCGTGCCATCATCTGGAGCCTCCTTGACTTAGGCGCTGCTTCTGACTCTCCTTTGGCTAAGTTACTTATGCATGATACTGCTCAGTGCATAGTTAACTTGGAGCGCGGTCTCTACTGGGATTGGCGAGTTAGGGTGACTTCGTACACCTTCCCTGTGGTCTCGCCGGCCGCCTTCATAATCTGCACCACCTTCATCTTCGGCGATGTGCTTGCTCCGGCGATCTCTAATCACTTGGTCGCCTGGGTTTACATCTGGCGACTTCATCTTCAACCCGGTGATCGGAGCACGCCAACTTAATAACTGGAGATCGGAGATCGGAGCACGCCAACACGAGCCTCCCGACCTCCTTCCCTTCTGCCAACCTGGCGTCTCATCAACACGCCTATACAATAGCTTGATGCCACGTAATCACTTCCGACTACCAGGGCGGTACAGAAATCTTTCAAGAACACATGCTAATTCTCTGTAAATCCTTGATTCTCTGATGTAAAACTTGTTTTCTCAAATGTATGATCGATATTAAAACGTAGGAGCAAATTTTCTTTTTATAGAAAAACAACTTATAAAACAACTTATTACAGATTTTCAAAAAACAGTTAAAGCTGTTATAAAAAGAACAGATTGAAAATAAAATGAACAGACTTATTTTCAAAAGTAGTTAGAGAATCTGTTATGTGAAGGAGAATCAGTCAACCATTCTGGTGCAGGGACAAAACGAAAAACCGTTTAAGATAAGTATTGCACCAGACTAAAAAGAATTTATTCATTTACAAATGAACAGATTTATTTTTCAAAACGATAACAGAAAAAACTTAACTATTGAAACACAGTCGTTTTGAAAGAGAGAAGACTTAGTCAAAATACATGATGCACAAAATCTGATTTTCACAAGACTTAGCCAAAGCATCAGTTTAAAAAAGAATCTGTTTATTTAGAAAAGAACAGATTTATTTTTATGCAGTAAAGGTGTTTTTTGCAAAACATGTGAAAAACAGTTTAAGAAATTTTGTGCTTGCTCTTATCACATGGTCAGGGGTTAAGAGGTGAGTTACTCAGCAAAAAGCCTACTCTTAAACAACCTCTAAACTCTACCTAAGACTTTCTTAAAGCAAATGTAAATATCCATGAAATGTACACAAATGTCTTCATCAAACACATGTCTTGAAGGGGCAGCAACCATCTTCAACAATCTGCGCTATCGATTTTTCTTCTATCCACTTCGTGAAGTACTCAATAGCAACAATCTGCGCTACCGATTTTGCTTCTATCCACTTCAACAATCTTCTTGCCCTCCTCGGGCTTTGCTAGAAGGATCCCATCAGCGATGTAGCGCCTATAGGGCGTCATCCACGTGTCCCCTTCTTCCAGGGCGCACACTTGCATGGGGTCCTTCTCTTCTGGCGAGGTCGGATAGACGCTTATACCGGGAGCTCTCGCCGTGTCCTGAGTCAAAGACCGATGACTCCCCACCCTTCCTTTGAATGCACTAATCTGGAGGACGTCCACCCTGTTATCCGCCACAAACGTTCACGGCATTTTGAGGGTCTCTTGGATGACCATCCTCTGCCTTCCCCCCTTGCCCGAGCTGGCCAGCTTGGCGAGCAGGTCAGCACAGGCGTTCTGCTCTCGTGGGACGTGGACCAACTCGAATGCCACGAACGCCCCTTTCAGCACTTGGACATATCTTAAATACGCAGCCATCTGCGAATCCTTGGCTTGGAACTCCCCGGTCACTTGCCTCGTGACCAGCTGGGAATCACTCTTCGCTAGCAGGCTCCGCGCACCCATCTCCTTGGCTAAGAGCATCCCAGCTATTAGGGCCTCGTACTCTGCTATTGTTACTTTCCTTGAAGGCAAACTTCAGGGCCTGCTCGATCAACAAACCGTTTGGCCCCTCAAGGACCACATCGACTCCACTCCCTTGCTGATTCGAGGACCCATCCACCGAGAGCACCCATTGGGAGCCAACCTCTTCCTCTTGCTGCGCGCTCCCTGGCGAGAGCTCCGCCACGAAATCCGCGTACACTTGTCCCTTGATGGACCCCCTGGGCTCATACAGGATATCAAACTCGGATAGCTCCACGGCCCAGCGGACCATCCTCCCTGCGATATCTAGTTTTTGCAACACCTTTTGGATGGGGAGGTCCGTCATTATCACCACCGTTAAGCTTTGGAAGTAGTGACGGAGCCTCCTAGCTGAGAACACAACCGCCAGAGCTGCCTTCTCCAACGACTGATACCTTGCCTTTGGCCCTTGCAGGACCTTGCTTACGAAGTATACAGGCTTTTGTGTCTGGTCCTACTTCTGAACTAGCACAACACTGATTGCCCACTTGGTTACAGCGAAGTACAACCAGAGGGGCACACCTATCCGTGGCTTACAAAGCACGGGAGGAGCAGCCAGATATTCCTTGAGCTTGAGGAATGCCGCCTCGCACTCCTCGGTCCACACGAACCTACTGTTTCCCTTCAGGCACTGGAAGTAAGGGTGGCCCTTGTCTCCTCTAGCGGACACAAACCTGGACAGAGCAGCCATTCGCCCTGTCAGTTGCTGTACCTCCTTCACCGAGGCGGGGCTCCTCATCATCAGGATCACTGCACACTTGTTGGGGTTCGCCTCTATTCCCCGTTTGGTGAGCAGAAAGCCTAAAAACTTACCCGCCTCAACCCCAAAGACGCACTTCTCAGGGTTCAGCTTGAGGCGGCACTTAGGTATTGTTCCGACCGGTTGACCTGGGTCGTCTTTATGCGAGGCTTGTCCTCACGAGCTAGGGCACCTTCGTTCTGCTCCGTCTGTGAGTACCTGAAAAGAAGTGAACAAAGGTGCGCACTCGCGGCCGTTTGCACTCCAACGATCAAGTCAGCTAGCAAGAAACATCAAAGGTGATGCACCTCCGTATCGGAACACCGTAAAGAATGCTCTGAAGGTGGTCGTAAAATAACTGAATGACTGAAACTGTGTTGCCCTAATCGTCTTGTGCACACAGTGGGTGCGCAGCGGAAACAACTAAGGTTTGTGCTCTGTGTAAAGTTGCGAGAATGAGGTCAAAACTCGGATCCCTTTCAAATGTCCCAAGGCCCCCTTTTATACACCTTCTGCATTTAAAACGCATGGAAAGTTGTACCGTCCCGTACCCGGGCGTTGACAAAGTCAAGGTCAAAGTCAGCGTCAAGGTCAAAGTCAACATAAGGCGTCGCCTAGGTGAGGCGTCGCCACGTGCAAGCATCGCCAAGGCAAGGCGTCCTGGACGAAGCCAGGGAAGAAGCAAGAATAAAGGCCGAGGCAGTGAAGAGAAGAGTAGAGCGACAGTATAGCTCTAAGGTGAAGCCACGGCAGTTTCAGGTTGGCGACTTAGTTATGAGGAAGGCTCACCCATATGAGCTAGAAATTAAATTGTCTCCCAAGTGGACCGGACCCTTCAGAATTACCGACGCTAAGGGGAATGGTTCGTACAACTTAGAGACTTTGGAAGGGGGTCCCATTTCGCGCAGCTGGAATGCGACCAATTTGAAGTCTTATTTTACTTTAATTATGTAAGTGAGAAGCCATGTAACAATTTTATCGTAGGGGACACTCTTTTTCCCTCTCGGGGGTTTTTTAACGAGGTCACCCAAATAAAAAGAGAAAGAAGTTCAAGAAAAACCTTTCCTCAGTTTTTTATCTTCTTCCCACTCGAAGTGCAAGACCAAGGGGTAAAGAGATAAAAGACAAAGACTCGAAGTGGCGACAGGCGTCGCCGAACGTATCCGTCGCCAAGAAGGGGGCGTTGCCAAACATACGCGTCGCCAAGAAAGGGGCGTCGCCAGACGCAGGTGTCGCCAAGAAACATAACGGAGGAAACGCGCACAGTATGTTAGAAGATGCGAATGTAGACGAAAGTGTGCAAAAATAAAGGAGCGGCGTTACAGAAATCAAAACATGGCGCAAGAGTTAAGATTACAAATAGAGTTGGAGATGAAGGCGAATGAGACAAATGAGGCAAACATGTACGTGCCATATGCTCGAACGAAAGGTACAAACAGGCCACCTTTCAGTGGCCTCCGGAGTCTGGATGGGAGGAGGACGAAGCTCCGTTCTCGGTCTTCAGCGCCTGGGTAAGCTGTGATTTCTGTTGCCGGTTTATCTTCGAACCTGCACCGAAGAAAAAAAGCGTGGTGAAGGCACCACAAGACAGGACATGCAAAGACCTAATAAAGATGAAGAGTGGGAGTTCTAAGGTAACCTCTCATACATATATATTTCTCCAAGGCTTCGGCGTTGTACTCCAAGTTAATCAAAGCGGCAGCGTCAAAGCCCCCCGCCTCAGCCAAGATCCGGCATGCCACCTGGTCGTTCAAGGGTAGCCTCTTGAAAGGCTTGGACTTCAAGGCTCTCGTCTCCCTTACCCAGTACAGTGGAAAACCATCTAGGGCGGAAGGCACGAGATTGGAACAACAAACTTTGAAAAATCTACCTTTCCACCCTGTGAAGGAGTTCTGGAAGGGAGTTAGGAGAACCCTGCCGGGAACGTTGCTGAGGGTCACCCAGAAGTTGTTCCTGATCCGGTCGGTCATCGGTAGTTGATGACGTCAGCAGAAGATGATCACGTGGGCCACTCGTGGGGTGACACGTGGACCAGGTGACAGAGAGATCAGGGAGCAGATCACCTAGAACGGTGATCGGTGGTCAGTAGCCAAGTGGCCACCGACAGATCAGTCGGCAGAGAAGTCAGGGGAAAGATCACCCAAAACGGTGATCGGTGGTCAGTAACCAAGCGGTCACCGACAGATCAGTTCCCAGATGAACACCTAGGGGAGAACGTGAGAAGCAATAGGGCACCGATCAGTCATCGAGTGCATGGTCATCGGGTTTCATGTTACACGCAGTTAAGTTGGGACTGAGGTTCCCAGCGAGAGCGTTACGCACGGACCTCGCATGAACACATCTCAGAGAATCGTGCATGAGAGTGGCCTGAGGGAGCTAGCAAACCGGTCAGTGATTGGTTACTCCCTCAACCCATTACATGCATGACATCGTGAAAGTTAAATCGTCAACGCCAGAGAGCAATGCTTGGTGAGTGTGCCTAGACCAGCCACACCTGGCGTTCTCCTGAGAGTATGGGATTTACCCAGATAAAAGGAATGCGCTAAGTTACTCCGCAAAGGAATAACTTAGGCACAAAGAGAGAAGCGCTAGAGCCCCTCAAGTAGTGGCACGTGTGTGGTTAGCTGCATGCCTCCACGTGTCATCATCTGAGAGGGGCGCGGTCCAGACAAAGGTGCACTCCGTACCGTTAAAGGTACAGACAAGCGCAGACACGCGCAGACACTCACGTTTTACTGATTCTGGAGGTACGTTGCCACAGAAAAGCGCAACAGGATCCTGACACATGCCGGAGAGGCATAACGGAATTCTGTTAGGCGCAGATACAGGAGGAGGGATAAAAGGAGAATCAGAGAGAAATACATAGACACATTGTTTTTTACACACATTACTACACAGTTTTGATTATTGGTGGTTCTGTGACATAACTTGATCGTCGGAGTGCAAACGGCCGCTAGAGGCGCCGTCTGTGTGTTTTGCAGGTCACGTTTGGAGATCCTAGAGAAGGTTCTGAGGGTGATATTGCAGATAACACAGTCGCGTAAGCGATTCCTCCACGCTCGAGTTGTCGGCAGGATCATTTGGCGCCCACCGTGGGCTCGTATAAAACGTGATTCCCAACCATAGTTTGTGTTGGTGGTGCTTCGAGTGTTTTCTGTTCAGCTGCTCGCTATCGCAGTCGACTCCTGGAGTTTTCACCGTTTGTTTGGAGTTCTTTGAGCTGCAGAGTTTGCTGAGGAAGGATGAGGACAACGCGCTCCAGTTCAGTTGCGCCATCAACCGACGAAGATGCTGTGTCCATGACGCAAGTGATGGACATGATGAGGACACTGCAGGAGAACGTGGCTGCATCGCGTTCTGAGCAGGAAAGGATGCACGAGGCGCTGGTGGCCTCGCAAGCAAGGAACGAAGAGCTCAACAGAATCAACGAAGAGCTGCGCAAAGCCCTTCAAGAGCGGGAGGAGCGCGCGGCAGGGGACAGACCCCCATCCCCGCCACGCAGCTTCCCTATGCCATTTTCCCAAGAGATCATGGACTCGGTAGTCCCGGCTAACGTTGTGGCGGTGAAAGCGTCTTTCACTGGGGTGGAGGACCCTGAAGCCCATCTCACGGCGTTTCACACCCAGATGATGCTCTCAGGGGGCTCAGACGCGGTGTATTGTAAGGTGTTCATGAGCACTTTGAGAAGAACGGGGTTGGACTGGTTCGTCAGTATACCCACTGGCCACATTACCACGTTCCAACAGTTTTCCAAGATATTTGTTGAGCAGTACATAGTGAACAAGGCGCCACGTTTTGATGAGAATCAAATAAAGGAGGCTTTTATTAATGGAGGAAGAGGACATCCACCCTCACATTTGAAGTTCTTCCTTCTAGTCTTCTCAAAATTAAAAGAAGACATAAAATAAAGATGAGGCCCAAGCCCAAAGCCCAAGCCCAAGCCCAAAGCCCAAGCCCAAGCCCAAGAAGGCCAAAGCCCAAAGAGCCCAAGTCCATCCCATGAGGGGCAAGGCCAAGCTTTGAAATACTCTTGTATAGTTTTAGGAGGTGTGGTTATTAAATAAAGGTGTGTGAAAATGTAAAATAAAGTCACATTGTCCATGTGACTTAGGAGAGTGGTGTAGGTATAGTTTTTGGGAGGTGTCATAGTAGAAAAAGGTCACACCTCCCATGTGACTTGTTTTTGGTGGGAATTTCAAATGAGTTTATTTGAAATTTCCCACCTATTTTTCAGCACCTTAGGCTATAAATAGAGGTGCTTCCTTTGTAAAATTCAGATTTGAATTTATCTAAAGAAACTATACTCAAAATTGGAGTGAGTATTTGGAGAGCTTTTGAGCTTCTACTCTAGTCTTATCTTGAAGGACCATGGTTTCCTCAAGTGGCGGCTTGCACACTCATCTAGGAGCATCCATTCTTCTAGTGGCGTGATCATCCAACCATTCCTCCATCTTCATGAGCATTCTCTTCTCCTTCCTTTCTTCTTCTTCAATTTGTTCATGTTGCCTTGTGTTTTGAGTTGTTGTTGTTTCGGTTCTTCTAATTTTCCAGCACCTATATTCTGTTTGTTTCTTAATTCTGTTCGGTACATTTGATTTTAATTCAATTCTGTTCGGTCTCTTCTTTTTAATTTCCTTTGTTGATTCAATTTGACAATATTTGGTTCATCCAAATGAGTTTGGGATTTGGTACTTGTTATTGGTGAGTTCTTGACTTAGAACCATGATCCAACTTCTAAGAAAGTGCCTCTATATTTTCCAGCTCAAGGTGATTCCTCAAAGTGTCAAGAATCTTGTTCTATGTGGCTATTGGAATCACATCATGTGGTATCATGAGTCTTAGGTTCATTCTTGTTTAATTGTTGAGTTGTGTGCACTTTATTTCAAGAGCTCTTTTTAATTTCTTGCAATTTTAGTTGCTGTTTTAGAATTTTAATTGAGTATTCTTGCTGTTTTTCTTTTGCTCCAAGTGTTTGTGGAAAGGTTTATGGCACTCATAATTCTTATGAGTATGGTTGCTCTTTTGGAATGGCATTATCCTTCCTAGAGTTTACCTTAAGCTTCCTTTCATTTGTTACAATTTGTGTTGTGTCTTTTAATTTTTGAATCATGTCAAGTTGTGTCTTAGTCATGTTATTCCATATATGTCATTACTTCTAGTAGTACTTTTATTGTTTTGATTGTTTCTTGCTTTGGTGTCATATAATTTTCTGAATTGATGTTGATCCTTGGTGCATTTTCTTTTTAGAATTGAGTTCATACTTGTATTCTAGACCTATACAAGTTCCAATACATCATTTTCTATTATGTCTTTGCTAGTTCATCATTCTGTTTTTTTAGTCCTATTAGGATTCCTCTGTTTCTGAAAAAAGTGCTTACTGTTTTTCCTTATTGCAACTGATTTACGTACTTTAAAATTCTGAAATTCTGGATTTGAGATATTCAAAGTGTTAGAAAAGAATAGAAAAAAGAATCATTCAAAAATATGAAGTACACAAAAAATGATAAATAAAATAAAAAAAGTGTACATTCCTGCCGAAAAAAATACGGTAATCTGGCAGTGATTTTGAAAAATTTATTTCTCTCAATTGGCTTACTGTTTTTAATTGATTCCAGTGCCATTATTGAGTTAACATCTTGAAGTTTCTGTGGTATAAATTTCATAATCCAGTTCGCTCTACAACGTTCCAGTTAAATCAGTGAATATCAAGCACAGTTTGCATAAAAAAAAATTTTCCAGTAGCTAATATTTTTGTTTTCTTCATCTACTCTAGTGCTTTTCCTTAGGTATTCTTTTGTGTGCCTACTTTTCTCATTGAGTTCTTTATTTTCTTGATTGTCTTTCATTCTTACTTTTTGAGTTTGTCTTACATATAGTATTCCTTTTGCAATTACCTTTCCTTGCTTATACCTTTTCTTGTTTGTCTTTATTGTTTCTTTGGTTTTTTGGTGGTTTGCTCTTAAGATTGGTGTGCTTGCTTTGACATATTTCATTTGAGGATTCCAAGGCCTCAAGATCAGATTGGTGCAAGAACATTATTTCTTTGAGAGTGATATCTTTTCAGCCTTAGTTCATTTCGGCAGTTTCATTGCCAAAAAGCTCACTGTTTTTGCTAATTTTGTTTCTTAACTTGTTTGCTGTTTTTGTGTGTTTGCTGTTTTTTTATTTGCAAAATGGCTGGCTATTCAAGTGGTGCATCTTACAAACAGCATTCTCCTTCCAAAGCTTCAGTCCTTGGTGAAGAAGAACATAGAAGAAGGAGGCATCACCATCATTCTCATGAAGAGAGCTATAACCGTGACCAAAGATATCACCAAGTGTTCAACATTGCTTGTAAAAAAGTCCCTAGTTTTAATGGTGATAGTGATCCTAATGTGTATTTAGAATGGGAGACTAAGGTTGACCATTATTTTCATGTGTATAAGGTCCAAGATGACCAAAAACTTAGATTAGTTTCTTTATCCTTTTTGGGCTATGCCAAAGAATGGTGGCATAAAATTGTAATGGACATTATATATCGCAAGAAACCTCCCGTGGTTTCTTGGAATGCTTTGAAAGAGTGTATGCGCGCGAGGTTTGTTCCTCCTTCTAGGAAGGAACACTTGTTGAAGTTCCAAAGGCTTCCTCAAGGACATAGGATGGTAGATGAATACTTTAAAGATTTTGAAACAACTTTGACTAAAATGAATATGCATGCTAATGAAGAGTCAAAGATTAAATGGTTTGTACGTGGTTTGAAAAGAGATATTAGAGATTTTGTAGAATTAAAAGAATATTCTTCTTTAAAGAGAGTGTTTCGCAAAGCCATCAAGGTAGAATCATATCTTTTGAACAAAACTTTCAAAAATACTCATGATGATGATTTCTACAACTCTTCTAGGAAGGATGCAAACAAAATTTCTCCTTCCAATTTTTCCAAACAAACCATGTTTCCAAACAAAGTTTCTACTACAAATCTTTCTACTCCTAAGTCACCTACCAAAACTTCAAATATCAAATGTTTTAAATGTTTAGGTTTTGGGCACATAGCTCTTCATTGTCCACAAAAGCAAATCTTAAAGATCAACAAGGTAAAACAAGACCTAACTCACCCACCTACCACAAGTAAACAAGAAAAAGACAAAGAAGGCCAAGTTGACATGGGTCTTATCCTTTCACCTCCAAGGTGTTTTCCTTCCTTATCTTTTTCATTACCCAAGGTTCCTATTTCACCACCATCTTGGTTAAAAAATGTTAGGGATGATTTTTTCATACCTCCTAATGGTTGTCACCATTTAAGAGGTCTTTTTCCAAAACATCACATCATTCCCAAACAAATTTTTCCAACTTGGTCGATTTATAGAACCTTTTTCTGAAATCCCATTATTTACAAATGCTAAGTCATGTTTACATTTTTCTTCCACTTTTAATTGTAAAACTAAACTGACTTTGTTATATGCAGGGATTCAGAATTCGTGGACGAATTCTCTCCAACTCGAGGAGTATGATGAGAATCAAATAAAGGAGGCTTTTATTAATGGAGGAAGAGGACATCCACCCTCACATTTGAAGTTCTTCCTTCTAGTCTTCTCAAAATTAAAAGAAGACATAAAATAAAGATGAGGCCCAAGCCCAAAGCCCAAGCCCAAGCCCAAAGCCCAAGCCCAAGCCCAAGAAGGCCAAAGCCCAAAGAGCCCAAGTCCATCCCATGAGGGGCAAGGCCAAGCTTTGAAATACTCTTGTATAGTTTTAGGAGGTGTGGTTATTAAATAAAGGTGTGTGAAAATGTAAAATAAAGTCACATTGTCCATGTGACTTAGGAGAGTGGTGTAGGTATAGTTTTTGGGAGGTGTCATAGTAGAAAAAGGTCACACCTCCCATGTGACTTGTTTTTGGTGGGAATTTCAAATGAGTTTATTTGAAATTTCCCACCTATTTTTCAGCACCTTAGGCTATAAATAGAGGTGCTTCCTTTGTAAAATTCAGATTTGAATTTATCTAAAGAAACTATACTCAAAATTGGAGTGAGTATTTGGAGAGCTTTTGAGCTTCTACTCTAGTCTTATCTTGAAGGACCATGGTTTCCTCAAGTGGCGGCTTGCACACTCATCTAGGAGCATCCATTCTTCTAGTGGCGTGATCATCCAACCATTCCTCCATCTTCATGAGCATTCTCTTCTCCTTCCTTTCTTCTTCTTCAATTTGTTCATGTTGCCTTGTGTTTTGAGTTGTTGTTGTTTCGGTTCTTCTAATTTTCCAACACCTATATTCTGTTTGTTTCTTAATTCTGTTCGGTACATTTGATTTTAATTCAATTCTGTTCGGTCTCTTCTTTTTAATTTCCTTTGTTGATTCAATTTGACAATATTTGGTTCATCCAAATGAGTTTGGGATTTGGTACTTGTTATTGGTGAGTTCTTGACTTAGAACCATGATCCAACTTCTAAGAAAGTGCCTCTATATTTTCCAGCTCAAGGTGATTCCTCAAAGTGTCAAGAATCTTGTTCTATGTGGCTATTGGAATCACATCACGTTTGGTGTCTTACGACTTGTTTGATATAAGGCAGTACCAAGGGGAGTCCTTGAAGGATTTCCTGAACAGATTCGGAGCTCGGATAGTCCGTTTGCCAGGAAAGGACGAAGAGATGTTCGTGCACGCCTTCAAAAAGGGCGTGTTGCCTGGGCCTTTTAGGGAGTCGCTCATCAGGAGCCACCCCGCCACGTTCGCCGAAATCCGGCGACGTGCTGTGCCTCATATAGCCGCCGAGAGCGAGGTCACCGAGAAGAGAGGAAATGTGGCCCCAGCTAAACCGCGCACCCAAGCGAGGGTACAGCCTCAGAGGGTAATGGAGGCAGCGGCGGGAAAGAGGGATCAAAGGGCGCGTCATCCTTACGACCCTAAGAAAAACAAAAGCAAGGGACCGGGGCGCCCCAGGGAGACTAATCGCCCCCCCAGGTATGAGTTTGTGATGGGTTTGGCTGATTTGATTGCCATCCCAAACATAGCTGCCAGGCTCAAAGTGCCTGAGAAAACGGCGGAGAATATCTTAGGGGCAAAGCCAGACGCGTGGTGCGAGTTCCACAAGAGTTTTGGCCGCTCTATCAATTCGTGTTTGGCTCTGGGGCACCAGCTCGTCGAGCTGGTCAAATGTGGTTTTCTGAAGGACGAGGTGTCTATCCACGGCGAGATCCACACCATAGCTGGTGGATTCTCCGGCGGGGGGTGCACAGCGTCGCAACGAAAGAGGTATGCGAGGTCGATAATGTCAGTAGATGTCTTTGAAGATCACTCGCCCGACGTGGACATCACGTTCACCAAGGAGGACTGCAGGGACGTGGTGCCTCACGAAAACGACCCTATTGTGATCTCGCTTGTCACGGCGGGAAGGACCGTCCACCGGGTGCTGGTCGACCAAGGAAGCTCAGCAGACGTGATGTTTTGGCCAACCTTTGAGAAGTTGCAGCTGTCCCCTGATCAGCTAAGACCATATGGGGGCTGCTTGTACGGTTTCGCCGGCGACCAAGTGGAAGTGAGGGGGTATATCGAGCTGAGGACGACCTTCACTGACGGTCTGGCCTCACGAACGGAGAAGGTCAGGTACCTTATCGTAAACGCCCCATCAGCATACAACATACTGCTGGGGAGGCCAACGCTCAACAGGACAGGAGTTGTGCCTTCGACAAGGCACATGAAGGTCAAGCTGCCGTCTATGGAGGGTATGATCATCACTATTTGCTCCGACCAGAAGGAGGCAAAGAAGTGTTATGAAAATAACCTTAAGAATAAGAGGTCAGTGTGCCACAGTAACCACAACGCCTCCCCCTGGCGTGGAGTCGGAGCGCGAAAACCGGCGAGCTCCGGATGCGGCGTTAGAGGTGGTCACCGAGGACGATGTGCCGATGGGGAATGTAGAGGCGAGATCGGAGAGAAACTGCTCGGAGACCGCTAGAGAAACCGGTATCGCGAGGGCGCTTGGAGTACCCTGGATAAGGTGTTTAAGTTGGGAAGAACCCTGGATAGCAAGACGCAAGACCAGATCACCGAAGTAATTAGTAGGCACTTGGACGCGTTTGCGTGGGCTGCTTCAGATATGTCGGGGATCGACCCCGATTTCTTGTGCCATCGTTTGGCAATGGACCCCCAAGTCAGGCCCATCCGCCAAAGAAGAAGAAAATTCAATGACGAGAAGAGACAGGCGATCAAGGAAGAGACACGAAAACTACTTGCGGCGGGCCACATCAGGGAAATCCAATACCCAGAATGGCTCGCCAACGTCGTCCTGGTCAAGAAGAGCAGCGGGAAATGGCGGATGTGCGTTGACTTTACAGACTTGAACAAGGCCTGCCCGAAGGACTCTTACCCCTTGCCAAGCATTGACGCCCTAGTAGACAGTGCATCAGGGTGCAAGCTGCTCAGTTTCCTGGATGCCTTCTCGGGGTACAACCAAATCAAAATGCACCCCATGGACGAAGAGAAGACCGCCTTCATGACGGAGAGGTCGTGTTATTGCTACAGGGTGATGCCCTTCGGGTTGAAGAATGCAGGGGCCACGTACAAAAGGCTGATGGACAAGGTGCTCGCGCCCATGCTCGGAAGGAATGTGCAGGCATACGTCGACGACATGGTCGTGACGTCCCTGGAGAAAGACAAGCACGTCGCAGACTTGGAAGGGTTGTTCACCACAATAGCCAGGTACAAGCTAAAACTGAATCCCGAAAAGTGCGTTTTTGGTGTAGAAGCAGGGAAATTTCTGGGGTTTCTTTTGTCAGAGAGGGGAATTGAGGCTAACCCCGAGAAGTGCGCCGCCATTTTGGCAATGAGGAGCCCCGCCAATGTGAGGGAGGTGCAGCAACTCACGGGGCGGATGGCCGCCCTGTCCCGATTCGTATCGGCGAGCGGAGAGAAGGGCCACCCATACTTCCAATGTTTGAAGAGAAACAACAGGTTTGTTTGGACAAAGGAGTGTGAGGAGGCCTTCGTAAAGCTCAAGGAATATTTGGCGAGCCCTCCAGTTCTGTGCAAGCCCCAAGACATAACACCCCTCAGGCTGTACTTTGCCATAACTGAGAGGGCGATCAGCGCAGTGCTAATGCAGGATCAGGACCAGACCCAAAGGCCTATATATTTCGTTAGCAAGGTGCTGCAAGGCCCGGAGGTAAGGTACCAGGCCCTAGAAAAGGTAGCATTAGCGGTTGTATTCTCGACGAGGAGATTGCGCCACTACTTCCAGAGTTTCACGGTACTGGTGATGACTGATCTGCCGATCCAGAAGGTTTTGAAGAAGCCCGATGTTGCTGGAAGGATGGTGAAGTGGGCGGTCGAGCTTTCGGAGTTCGACATCAAGTATGAACCCCGGGGATCGATCAAAGGGCAAGTCTTCGCCGATTTCGTGGTCGAGTTGTCCTCCGAGGTAGCACAAAACGCCGAGGGTGACTTTCGCTGGGTACTCTCTGTTGATGGGTCGTCCAACCAGCTGGGCAGCGGGGCTGGGGTCATCTTGGAAGGGCCCAACGGAGTGTTGATAGAGCAGTCATTGAGGTTCGCTTTCAAAGCAAGCAACAACCAAGCAGAATATGAGGCCTTGATCGTTGGAATCTTGCTGGCTAAGGAAATGGGGGCGAGAGTGCTGATGGCCAAGAGCGACTTGCTATTGGTCACGGGACAAGTAACTGGCGAGTTCCAAGCCAAGGACCCGCAGATGGCAGCCTACTTGGAGTACGTGCAGGAGCTAAGAAGATCTTTCGCTTCGTTTGAAGTGGTGCACGTGCCAAGAGAACAGAATGCCCGAGCTGACTTGCTAGCCAAGCTCGCCAGTTCGGGCAAGGGGGGTAGGCAGAGGACTGTCATCCAAGAAACTTTGAAAGCGCCTCGAGCATTCGTGGCAGACCACCAAGTTCTCCATGTTTGTAGATCAATGGGAAGACCGGCGAGGAGTCATAGGTCCCTAACGCAGGAAACTCTGAGGGCGTCGAGGGTCAGAGCGCGCCCAGCAGAAGAAGGGGCAAGATCGATGCAGATTTGCGCTGTCCACCAGCCAGACACGTGGATAACGCCTTACCAACGTTATTTAGCGGATGGTGTGCTTCTAGTGGACCCAGTTGAGGCTAGAAAAATAAAGAAGAGCTCCAGCAAGTTTACCCTTATTGACGGCGAGCTGTACAAGTTTGGATTCACGCACCCCCTTCTTGTATGCATACACGGAGAAAAGTGCACGAGGATTATGGCTGAGCTCCATGAGGGAATTTGCGGGAGCCACATTGGAGGTCGATCGTTGGCGACAAGGACTATCCGTGCAGGCTATTACTGGCCCACGATGAGAGAAGATTGCAAGAGATATGCCCAGCGTTGCAAGCAATGCCAACAGCACGCCGATTAAGAGCTGAAGTCGATTTACAGCCCCTGGCCGTTCCATACTTGGGGAATTGACATTCTGGGACCCTTCCCATTGGCGATCAGGCAGATGAAGTACTTGGTGGTGGCGATTGAATACTTCACCAAGTGGATCGAAGCGGAGCCAGTGGCCCAGGTCACCGCACACAAGATCGAGAGCTTTGTATGGAGGAACATAGTGTGCCGGTTTGGTGTGCCTAAACGCCTGGTGTCAGACAATGGGACTCAGTTTGCAAGTCACCTCTTGAAAAAGCTGTGTGAAGAGGTGGGGATACAACAGGTGTTTGCATCTGTTGAGCACCCACAGACGAATGGCCAAGTGGAGTCTACCAATCGGGTGTTGCTGAGAGGTTTAAAGAGAAGATTAGAGAAAGCTAAGGGATCGTGGGCTGAAGAGGTACCCCGCATAGTTTGGGCATACCATACCACTGAGCAGTCAGGAACCCACGAGACCCCCTTTAGTTTGGTTTATGGATGTGATGCGATGATTCCAATCGAAATCCAGGAAAGCTGGCCGAGATTCCAGAACTTCGTGGCGGAAGACTCGAACGAAGAAAGAAGAATGAACCTGGATTTGCTGGATGAGGTCAGGGAGGAGGAGAGAGTGAAAGCCGAAGCGGTAAAGAGAAGAGTTGAGCGAAGGTACAACTCTAAGGTAACGTCAAGGCAGTTTAGAAGCGGCGATCTGGTGATGAGGAAGGCCCATCAGTATGAGATGCAGAACAAGTTGTCACCCAAATGGACGGGACCATTCAGAATGACCGAGGCGCTCGGGAATGGCGCCTACCGTTTGGAGACGTTAGAAGGAGGAGCGACTCCTCGCACTTGGAACGCAACACATCTCAAGTCGTATTACAGTTAAAGCCTTGTAAGTAAAGACGAGTATGAAGAGATTCGAATAGTTTCTGTTAAAACAATTTCAAGGGGGCACTCTTTTTTCCCTAAGGAGGGTTTTTAATGAGGCCACCCAATAAAAAAGAGTTTTTCAAAGTTTAAAGCTTCTGTGTTTGCATGCTTATGGTTTCGAGAGTTTTAGGAAAAACGCCTCATTACTCGTATGTGATCTAGGGCAACAGTAAAATCGTATTGCATGCTCTCAGTTAAAAGTTTTAAAGTCTCCATCGCTTTTCGGCGATCGGCGGCACAGTTAAAGTTTTAAAGTCCCCATCGCTTTTCGACGATCGGCGGCACAGTTAAAGTTTTAAAGTCCTCATCGTCTTTCAGCGATCGGAGGCACCAACAACGATTAAAGACCTCAACGCCCTCGCGCGTTTTGAGGCGAGAAAGAAATAAAAGTCCTCCTCGACTTTGTGCGAGTGCAGGCGAGAACAGATTAAAAAAGTCCCCAGTGCGTCCAGGGAAGAGGAGATGTAACCCCTGGGCAAAGTGGAGGCACCAGATAAAGTCCTCCTCGACTTTGTGCGAGTGCAGGCAAGAACAGATTGAAAGACCTCTCTGCACCAGCAGATAGAGGCAAGATTAAAAGTCCTCAGTGCATCCAGGGGGGGTGGAGATGTACACCCTGGGCAAGTTGAGGCACCAGAGAAAGTCCTTCTCGCCTTAGAGTGAGTTCAGGCAAGAAAAAGTCCTTCTCACCTTAGAGTGAGTTCAGGCAAGAAAAAGTCTTTCTCACCTTAGAGTGAGTTCAGGCAAGATGAGCTGAAAGGTCAGGGGTGTTTGTGACCTCAAGTGGTGGGAAGGGAAAGAAAATGCTTTTCCCCTTTAAGTGAAACGTGAATACTAACCCAGTAACACCAGATTATTGGTCCGAAACTCAGGGAGGTAAAGGAGGATCCGGAAGGCGCCTCTACCCCCAGATGAGGGAACAATGATCAGGTCATGAAAAGAAGAAAGGCAACATCGCCAGAACCCTATGACGTGAAAGTTGAGATAGTGAAGGGGTTGTGCGGCGAGTACCAGATCCGAAGAGTTCCGGGCAATGGCAGAAGTAGGAGGGATTTCACTTGGCAGATCAGGTAAACTGTATTTTAATACTGATCCGATCGGTCATCGGTAGTCGATGACGTCAGCATCAGAGAACCACGTGGACCGCTCGCAGGGTGACACGTGGACCAGGTGGCAGAGAGGTAGGGGGACGATCGCCAAGAGAGGTGATCGGTGGTCAGTAACCAAGTTACCACCGAGTGTACAAAGGGGAGGAGATTCAGGGAGTAGGAGGCCTAAGTTTTCCATCTACCACCGAGTGATGAATGCTGAATTGCGCAAGGTCCAGGTCTGGGAGGACGCAGCGGACTTGCTCGAGCGCCAGCTCGAATCCATCAATGAGGGAATCGGCGCCCACGTTCATCAAGTCCTCTTTCTCCGCCTCCAGACTTCGCCTCGAAGCCTCTGCAGCATCCCTCTGCGTGGTAAGGGTAGCAAGGGAGGAGGCAGCCTCAGACAGCTGGCCCACTGCCTCCTCAAGCTTCTTTTCGGCAGCAGCAGTTGCCTCCTTGGCGGCCTTGAGCATCTCCACCCGCTGAGAATCCTGTTGGCGTAGGGAGGAGTTCTCAGCCTGTAACTCCTCCACCATCTGACTCCGTTCGAGCAAAGAGGAATTCTCAGCCTGTAACTCTGCCACCTTCCAGTCCAGAGGACCAACAGTCTGCCCCATCAAGATCTCCATCTTGATGGTCTCCTGGACCTGCAGCAAGTACTCCCTCCTGGCCTTCTCCACCATGCCTCGCATCAGCTCGACAGACCCCTGAGCGGCTTCAAGGTCACTGTGCAGCGACTCATTGTCGTGCTCAAGTTCCTTCACCCTTTTCTCCAGGGCTTTCTGCTTGCGATGCTGGGTGGAGAACTCCAGCGAGAGCACCACCTGCTTGGCAAGGTGTGCGTCTATCTCCTCCCCGCTCCAGTAGACGAGCTCCCCATTGCTGATGTGTTGTCGCACCATGGAGATAACTCTGCTGAAGTTCTCATGGTTGGCTCCAGCGTTGCTTGGGCGCGAGCCAGACCCACCAGGTTCAGCATTGGCGGTGGAGATTGTTATTGGAGGCGGGGCACACTCGTTTTGAGCCGAAACACCCCCAGCAGGGTGAGCGGATGGACCAGGTGATTGGCCTGCTGGGGGGGAAGTTGGCGGTTGAGAGATTGGGGGCGATTTTTGGCTAGGAGAAGGTGGGCATGCGGGCTCTGGGGCAAGTCGAGTAGAGGGGGAGGGAGGTGGTGAACCTTCCTCTACCTCTACCACCTCGATCCCTCCAGGCTGGAGAGACGAGACCCCCTCAACCACTGTTTTCTTCCTCTGGCGGTGAATGAGGGGGGAGCCTGAGCTTTCCTCTTCCGCTGAGGCAGCAGCAGCAGCAAGTGCCAGCGAAGAAGCCTTCACCAGTCTTTTCCTTTTCTTCCCTTGCTCGGGGCCTTCGGCTGGCGCGACCGAGAGCGGAGGGGCTTCGATTGGCTCAGTGGTGGAAGAGGAAGAGCCAGTCCCTTTGGCCGCTCGGCGTTTAGCGAGCTCCAACACCGCCAACCTCCTATCTTTCCCTGACATTGAATCTGCATAGGCAAGAAAGAGGGAAATTAGACAGCTAAGAGACGCAAGCAAGGTGAAAAGTATAAGAGCATGCATGAGGAGGTATAAATGTCCTAAGGGGCGGCAGAGAAAGAACTACCTATATATTTCTTCAGGGAAACCACATCAAACTCATCCTTGATGAGGCGAGCGGAGTTATACTTAGCCCCCAGGAGCAACCCACACAGCTCGCGCTCGTAGGGGGCCATGGTCTCGAGATCCTTGGGTTTTTTAAACTGAACCTGGGGGACCCAGTAGAGGGGGTACCCCTCGAGCAGATGAGGGCTTTGTGGGGTGGCGGATATCATGTAAAATCTGCCCTTCCAGTCTTTGAAGGACTGCTGGTACAGGCCCAGAAGCACCCGTCCAGCAACCCCGTTCAGGCTGACCCAAAACCTATCCCCTGGTTTCTTCGCCTCAAAGAAGTAAAGGAACACCTCCACCGAGGCGTTGTGCCCAAAGTGGTTACACAGGATCTGAAACGCCCGGATGAAGGCCCAGGCGTTGGGGTGGAGTTGGCAGGGCGCGACGTTCAACTCCATCATCAGCTCTTTCTCGAAGAAGGTGAAGGGGAGTCGCAGCCTCAACCTTTTGAAGATCGCGGAGTAAACAAAAACGAAGGGCACCCCATTGGTGGCCCTGTCGTCAGCGCAAATGGGCATCCCTCGGGGAGGGATGCGGACTCGGATGTGGAAGTCGTTTTCCCTGTCTATGGAACACGAGGGTTCGTCCGGGTCGTGGCTCAGAAGTGAGTTAAGATGGTCCTCAGGTAGCAAGGTAGACGTTTCAGATAGCAACGCCAGAGGGGCCCAGTCATAGACTTTGGCGTTGTCATGGAATGAGGTGACAACAGGCGGTGGCGAAGCTGGTGCACTCGCGGAGGGCTGTGCACCAGAAGAAGAGGCAAGGACGCGAGCGGTCTGCTTCAAGCAAGCCATCGAGAGATAGCTGCAATGGAGGAAAACGAGGGGTCAGAAATAGAAAGGGAGAGAGTGATGGATGGTTCGGTGAAAAACAGAGAGAGGGAATGAGGGAGAAATGCCCAGGTAAAGGAGAAAGAAGAGGAGGCAGAAGTCAAAGCGGAAACATGAGAAAAACCCTAGCGCGGGTTGAGAAGAAGAAAAACAGGGAAGATGGATGCATGATAACTAGAATGATAAATGCAATCGGTAAAGATGACCAAAAAGGGGCCAGGGAAAAGAAAAACCATACCTTTGAATGATCGCAAGAGATTGGGAAGCAGAGAATTTGAAGAAAGATGGGTGCGCAGAAGAGAAGTTCGCAGAGAGTCTGAGAGTCGAATGAAGAAGATGAAGGAACAGTGGAAGGGCGCGCCAATTTGAATGAAAGAAGCGCTAGCGACGCACAGCGCTGGCCGTTGATGGGGCCACGTGTCGCGAGATTAAGAAAGGAAGTCCAAACGTTAAAGAAGCAGCACGTGAGGTGGCACGTGAGGCGGCCCCACTTGCCACGTGGATTGAGGGCACGACCACTTAGTCTCTTCGCTGAGAACGAGTTCTCGACTCGAGACTGGGGGGCTTGTGATCCGATCGGTCATCGGTAGTCGATGACGTCAGCATCAGAGAACCACGTGGACCGCTCGCAGGGTGACACGTGGACCAGGTGGCAGAGAGGTAGGGGGACGATCGCCAAGAGAGGTGATCGGTGGTCAGTAACCAAGTTACCACCGACAGATCAAGCGGCAGAGAGGTCGGGGGATAGATCACCCAGAATGGTGATCGGTGGTCAGTAGCCAAGTGACCACCAGCAGACCAGTTCCCAGACTCGCGCCTGGAGGCAGAGCGCGAGTAGCGAATAAACACTGATCAGTCATCGGGTGTATTGTCATCGGGGTCTCGTGTTACACGCAGTTAAACTGGGACTAAGGTTCCCAGCGAGAGCGTTACGCATGGACCTCGCATGAGCACACCTCAAGGAATCATGCACGAGAGTGGCCTGAGGGAACTAGTAAGCCGGTCAGTGATTGGTGATTCCCTCAACCCATTACGTGCGTGTCATCCAGAAGGGTAAGTCGCCTACACAGAGAGTAACGTTCGGTGAGTGCGCCTAGACCAGCCACACCCGACGACCACTCCTAAGAGTGTGCAATTTACCCAGATAAGAGAAGCATCCTAAGTTACTCCGCAAGGGCGTAGCTTAGGCGGACAAAGAGAGGCGCTAGAGCCCTTCCAGTAAGTGACACGTGTGTGGTTAGATGTGAGTTGCAGGCCTCCACGTGTCACCATCTGAGAGGGGTGCGGTCCAGACAAAAGAGCACTCCGTACCGCTAAAGGTACAGACAGGCGCAGCCAAGCGCAGACATGCGCAGACTCTCACGCTCCCCATTGCTGATTCTGAAGGTACGCTTTCTCTGAAAAGCACGACAGGGTTCTGACACATGCCAGAAAAGCATAACAGAATTCTGTTATGCCCAGAAGCAGGGAAAGAGAGATAAAAGGCAGAATCAGAGTGAGAGTGAGGGGGTAGAGAAAAAACAGAGTGCAAGTTTTTCTCACACACACATTTTTACTAAGTTTCCAGTTTCTGGTGGTTCTGTTGAACTAACTTGATCGTCGGAGTGCAAACGGCCGCTAGAGGCGCCGTCTGTGTATTTTGCAGGTCACACTTTGAAGACATCTGAGAGAGAGAGAGTTCAGAAGGTGATTCTTCAGGAGACGCAGTCGCGAAGACAGGGCAGAAAGTGTTACGAAGCGATTCACCCACGTTCAAGTTGCCGGCAGGATCAAATACTAGTTTGAGTCAGAACCTGTTTCCTAGTAAGTGATTTCCTGTTAAGATTTGTTGCCTTAAGTTCACAAGTTTATTGTACGTCATCGCCGAAGAGTTGATAGTTGCTCAAGTTTACTTTGAGTTAACAGTTTGCCAAGTTTGTTATAAGGTTAAAAGCGGTACATGAAGGGTCAAGTTCCAGTATTGCTGAGTTCACGCAGTTGAGCAAATTTCGCCAAACAAGGTATCACCTCTGACGATCGATGTCCTCTATGCACTTGGCGCTAGAGCGACAAAGAAGCAAGGTGAAGTATGAAGAACGATGACTGACGAGTTGTTGGTGGGTACGCTGCCTGAAGAACGATGACCGATCAGTCTTGCCTTGTCGAAGGAAACTTTTCCAAACAAATTCTTACACAACGAGCTGAGGCAGACAGATTACGCTTAGTCAGTCGTCCAGTACAAAGCTATGCACAAGAACTGTTAAATACAAAGCTAAGGGAGTCGCTAGTCGCGATCAAGTAGAGGCCAAGATCAAAGAGTGCAAGATCGCGCTAAACCTAAGTTAGTTAACAGTTAGTCGTATGCGAAGAGAAGGGTATGCGGCTGAAACTAATATATATTATGCAACAAAGTTTATACAAGTTCCAAGTGCAATAAATGGTGCAAAGGTATTACAAAAAGAGGAAGAGTTCAAGGAGGAGGGATGAGTTTTCCATCTACCACTTCGTGATAGATGCTGAACTGGGAGAGGTCCAGATCCGGAAGAACGCATTTGATCTGCTCGAGGGCCAGCTCGAACCCATTGGCCAGGGCTTCAGCGCCCACGCCCATAAGGTCAGCTTTCTCCACTTCGAGCTTTTTCTTGGAGGCCTCTGCAGCATTCTTCTCGGCGGTAAGGGAAGCAATGGAAGAAACAGCTTCTTCCAATTGGCCCTTTGCCTCAGACAGCTTGCTCACCACCTCCTCAAGCTTCTTCTCCCCAGTGGTGGCCGTTTCCCTGGCAGACTCGAGATCCCCCGCTAGTTGTGAGTTGAGTTTGCGTAAGGAGGAAGTCTCGGCCTCCAGGTGGGTCACCTTGCCCCGCAGCTCGCAGTCCAAGGCATTGATGGCTTCCCCCATCAAGATCTCAGTCTTGATGGTCTCTTGGACCTGCGCTAGGTACTCTCCCCTGGCTTTCTCCACCATACCCCTCATCAGCTCTACGGATCCTTGGGCAGCCTCAAAGTCACTTTGCAGTGACTCCTTGTTTTGCTCAAGATCCTTGATCCTTTTCTCCATGATTAGCTGCTTGCGGTGCTGGGTGGAGAACTCCAGGGAAAGCACTATCTGCTTCGCCAGGTGCATGTCCACCTCATCCCCGTTCCACTCGATGAGCTCCCGGCTGCGAATGAGCTGTCGAACCAGAGCGATGACTCGGCTGAAGTTCTCATTGGTTGCTCCAGAGCCGCTTGGTCGAGAGCTGGCCCCCCCACCTTTAGCAGTGGCGGCGGAGGTTGGCAGTGGTGGTGGCGACACGAAAGGTCTCGGGAGATCCCCCGAGCGAGCAGAATCGCCCCCAGCAGGTGGAGTGGATTGACCAAGTGGTTGGCCTGCTGGGGAAGGAGAAGGCGATCGGGGAGTTGGGGATGGCAGTTGTTGGGGAGAGGGAAAGCACGTAGGCACTGGGGCAGGTTGAATAGAGGGGGGCGAGGGTGAACCTTCCTCTACCTCCACTACCTCAATCTCCCCAGGCTGAAGAGATGAGGCCCCCCCAACAGCTGGAAGCTTCCTCTTGCGGTGAACGAGAGGAGAGCCAGAGCTCTTCTCTTCAGTTGAAGGGGCAGCAGCAGCAGCAGATGAAGGAAAGGCCTTCAGCTGGCGCGACCGAGAGAGGAGGGGCTGCGATAGGCTCGGTGGTGGAAGAAGAGGAGCCAGTCCCTTTGGTCCCCTGGAGTCTGGCAAGCTCCAGCAAAGCTTTCCTCCTTTCCTTCCCTGACATCGTATCTACATCGAAGAGAAAAAGAAGAGTTAGATGGCATAGTTATGCAAGTGAGTCAAAATGTGTGCAAGCATGCATGAGAATGTGCAAGTATCCTAAGAGGTGAAGGAAGAAGAGCCTACCTATGTATTTTTTCAAGGCCAACACATCAAACTCATGTTTGATGAGAAGGGCAGAGTTGTACTTGGCCCCCAGGAACAGCCCACATAGCTCGCGCTCGTGGGGGGCCATGGCTTCGAGATCCCGGGGTTTCTTGAACTCAACCTTAGGAACCCAGTAGAGGGGGTACCCCTCGAGCAAAGTTGGACTTTGTGGGGTGGCATATATCATGTAGAACCTGCCTTTCCAATCTTTGAAGGATTGCTGATATAGGCCCAAGAGCACTCGTCCAGCAACCCCGTTCAGACTAACCCAGGACCTGTCCCTAGGGTTCTTCGCTTCGAAGAAATAGAGAAACACGTCCACGGAGGCGTTAAGCCCGAAGTAATTGCAGAGAATCTCAAATGCCCGGATGAAAGCCCAGGCATTTGGATGGAGTTGGCACAGTGTGACGTTCAGCTCCATCATCAGCTCCTTCTCGAAAAAGGTGAAGGGCAGGCGCAACTTCAACCTCTTGAAGATGGCGGAGTAGATGAAGGTGAAGGGCACCCCATTGGTGGCCCTATCGTCCGCGCAGATGGGCATCCCCCGGGGAGGAATGCAGACGCGAATGTTGAAGTCATTTTCCCGATCGATGGCGCAAGAGGGCTCATCCGAGTCGCTGCTCAGGAGGGATTTTAGGTGCCCCTGCGGCAATAAGGTAGAGGTTTCGGCGAGCAACGCCAGGGGAGCCCAGTCATAGACCCTAGCCTTGTCGTGGTAGGAGGTTGCAACAGGTGGTGGTGGAGCTGGAGCACTTGCGGAAGGCTGTGCACCAGAAGACGAGGCAATGATTCGAGCGGTTTGTTTCAAGCGAGCCATTGATAGATAGCTGCAGTGGAGGAAAAGTGAAAAGTCATAATGAATGGAAGGAGAGGGAATGATGAATAGTTTGGTGAAAAACAGAGGAGGGAAGGAGAAAGAAAGGTCCATGTGGGAAGAGGAAGAGGGAGAAGCAGAGAGCGGAGTGAAGAATGCGAAAACCCTAGCGTGGGTCGAGAAGAGGGAAAACAGAGAAGATGGATGCATGATGATGAAAGGACGAATGCAATCGATGAAAAGAACCTGAATGGACCAAGAAAGAAGAAAAATCATACCTTTGAATGATCGCGAAAGTTCTGAAGGTAGAAAGTTGGAAGAAAGGTGGAAGCGTAGAGAGGGGATTCGCAGAGAGTCTGGGAGTTGATTGAAGAGGATGAAGAAACAGTAAAGGCGCGCGCCTATTTGAAAAGAGGGGAAGCGCTAGCGACACTCCACGCTGACCGTTGATGCCCCCACGTGTCGCGAGATTAAGGGAGGTAGTCGTAACGTTAAAGGGCAGCACGTGAGGTGGCACGTGATGTGGCCCCACTTGCAATGTGGACCGAGGGCGCGATCACTTAGTCTCTTCGCTGAGAACGAGTTCACAGCTCGAGACTGAGGGGCTTGTGATCCGGTCGGTCATCGGTAGTTGATGACGTCAGCAGAAGATGATCACGTGGGCCACTCGTGGGGTGACACGTGGACCGGGTGACAGAGAGATCAGGGAGTAGATCACCTAGAACGGTGATCGGTGGTCATAGCCAAGTGGCCACCGACAGATCAGTCGGCAGAGAAGTCAGGGGACAGATCACCCAGAACGGTGATCGGTGGTCAGTAACCAAGCGGTCACCGACAGA
This sequence comes from Phaseolus vulgaris, assembly GCF_000499845.2. NCBI lineage: Eukaryota > Viridiplantae > Streptophyta > Magnoliopsida > Fabales > Fabaceae > Phaseolus > Phaseolus vulgaris. The sequence continues at coordinate 38,883,085 of NC_023752.2, read as the reverse complement.
TCAGTTCCCAGATGAACACCTGGGGGAGAACGCGAGAAGCAATAGGGCACCGATCAGTCATCGAGTGCATGGTCATCGGGGTTTCATGTTACACGCAGTTAAGCTGGGACTGAGGTTCCCAGCGAGAGCGTTACGCACGGACCTCGCATGAACACATCTTAGAGAATCGTGCATGAGAGTGGCCTGAGGGAGCTAGCAAACCGGTCAGTGATTGGTTACTCCCTCAACCCATTACGTGCATGACATCGTGAAGGGGAAATCGTGAACGCCAGAGAGCAATGCTTGGTGAGTGTGCCTATACCAGCCACACCTGGCGTTCTCTTGAGAGTATGCGATTTACCCAGATAAAAGGAATGCGCTAAGTTACTCCGCAAGGGAATAACTTAGGCACACAGAGAGAAGCGCTAGAGCCCCTCAAGTAGTGGCATGTGTGTGGTTAGCTGCATGCCTCCACGTGTCATCATCTGAGAGGAGCGCGGTCCAGACAAAGGTGCACTCCGTACCGTTAAAGGTACAGACAAGCGCAGACACGCGCAGACACTCACGTTTTACTGATTCTGGAGGTACGTTACCACAGAAAAGCGCAACAGGATCCTGACACATGCCGGAGAGGCATAACGGAATTCTGTTAGGCGCAGATACAGGAGGAGGGATAAAAGGAGAATCAGAGAGAAATACATAGACACACTGTTTTTTACACACATTACTACACAGTTTTGATTATTGGTGGTTCTGTGACCTAACTTGATCGTTGGAGTGCAAACGGCCGCGAGAGGCGCCGTCTGTGTGTTTTGCAGGTCACGTTTGGAGATCCTAGAGAAGGTTCTGAGGGTGATATTGCAGATAACACAGTCGCGTAAGCGATTCCTCCACGCTCGAGTTGTCGGCAGGATCAGTTCCTTTGCCTCTTCACCTCAAAAAAGTGAAGAAAGATGTCAACTGAGGGTGCGCACCCCAAAAAGCCAAAGAGTATGTCAAAGGCTTTGACGAAAGACCAGCTATTAGGGTACAACTGGGCTGGGGCAGCGTTAATCTCTGTCAGTAGTTCCCTCTCAAACCTGGAGAAGGGCAGGCGCACGTCGATGCTTTTGAAGACCACCTGGTAGAAGTAGAAGAAGGGAACCCCGTCGTTCGTCTCCGCACACTGGCTCCCCTAAGGTGCAAGGGAGCACGGTGATATCATCATCATGCCTCTTCGCGAAGGCACGATGATCGTAGGAGCAAGGATTCCCAATGTGTTCCCTTACGGCCCTGGTAGAGAGTAAGCTGGAGCATTAATCGAGGAGCTCGCGCGAGGCCCATGCATAAAGGTCCTTGGGGTTAACCCTAGGGGGAGGAGCATGGGAAGACATGTCGGCGCAAAGTATCGGCGAAAGAGCTGGAAGATCGAAAGAGAATAACGCGTTAGGAGTGCGGGAGGAAAAACGCCAACTAGAAAGAACGCAGAAGGAACTCTTTGTGTAGCGGTGCAAGGAGGGTGCGAAAACACAGAGACGATGGATGCAGGTACCAGATTTCGAAGATCTAAATATTACAGTTGGAGCGCCAAGTGACGCAAATGGGAGCACGGTGCGATCGAACCATGTGTTAGAGGATGGGAGGATGATCCTGGTGTCATTGGTTAACATTCAGAAAACGTCGCGTCGACAGAATGCCCAAGGGTACGATGCGCCGTCGAGAATGGGAGCATCTTGTCAGAAGCTCAGAAAATGTCAACATCAAGTGAAGTGAGGGAACATCCCATCAGCCATACGGGAAATGCCACGTGGATGGCGCGGGAGAGACCTTAAGCTTTCCGCTACGGCAAGTGCCACGCCCCCAGGCGTAGACCAGAGTCGAAGTCCAAGTCAATGCCAAGGTCAAAGTCAACAGGTTTATCGCACTAGGCATCGCCAAGACGCTGGAAGCGTCGCCAGTATAAGACGCTGAAGGCGTCGCCAGTATAAGATGCTGGAGGCATCGCCAGTGTAAGGCATCAGCTGCGTCGCCTCCCCGATACCCACAGGAAGGAAAGACTGTGGAGGGAGACGAGATCGCCAGAAGTAACAGCGTCGCCTCCCCGATACCCATAGGTAGGAAAGACTGTGGAGGGAGACGAGATCGCCAGAAGCCAAGTGAGCCACCGGCAGGGTTGCTCCCCGATACCCATGGGTAGGAATGCGGCCTGTACCGTCCCGTATCCGGGCGTTGACAAAGTCAAGGTCAAAGTCAACGTCGGGGTTAAAGTCAACATAAGGCGTCGCCTAGGTGAGGAGACGACAAGTACAAGCATCGCCGACGCGGGGCGTCGCCGAGAGGAAGCGTCGCCAAGGTAAGGCGTCACCTAGGTGAAGGCATCGCCAAGTCAAGGCGTCGCCCAGCTAGGGCGTCGCCAAGGTCAAATGTCACAAAAGCAAGGCAATCACAGTGTTGCTCCCCGATACCCATGGGTAGGAAAGACCATGGAGGGAGTGACGCCGTGGGAAGGCCTCAAACCCCGATAACCCGGGGTAGCAAAAAAGAGAAAAGAAAAGTGGCTTTAAGGCCATAGTAATAGCGCCAGTGGAGAGCAACCTGACTCGTGAAGCGCCCATGCCGCCCCAGAGAAGCCCTTGAGTTAGATACGACTCATGAGGAGGGTCACGCCAAGGGTAGCCAGGTGCAGGGTACGAGAGGAAGGTAGATACGCTCTCAAAGTGAGTGACTAGATGTTTGGGGGCATGAGTTCGCACCCAGAAAGTCACCCCTTGCGCAGATGCACTCCCAGGTAGGAGGACCCACACGAGGAAATACCCCCAGATGGGGTCACGGCGTTGTGAGGCCCTCCACGTGTACAGCAGCCAAGTCAGAATAGAAACGTCATTTTGTCAGGTACAAGGTAATTAAAGTTATTTAACACAGTTTACATTTCGAGCATTTAAGGTACTATAAATGCTCCCAAGCGGTTTGAACGTCTTAAATGCGCTGGACGTTTTATAATTAAATGCGCTTTAAGGTGCTTTGAATGCGGGAGTAGTTTAAATAGCGCCTTGAATGTTGGAAACGGGGTTCAATCTTTTGGCAGACTTTCGGAGAGTACACTCTAGTTGCTTGCTCGAGTCTTGGGACTACGCACAAGGGACTAGAGAGAGAGAGGTTGTTTGCCAAAGGGAGAAAAGATACACAATACACAGTTTCTTTTGACCACCTTCAGAGTGCCATTCACGGTGCTCCGATACGGAGGTGTAGAGTTTTGGTGTTTCTTGCTAGCTGACTTGAGCGTCGGAGTGCAAACGGCCGCTAGGGCGCCCTTTTGTCCTTCTTTGCAGGAATCCACAGATAACCAGTGGGAAGGAGTCCCTAGCTGACGGGTGAGGTTGCGCACAAAGACGTCCCAGGTCAACCGGCCGGAACAAAAGCGTATAAAAATATTCCTTGGAACGTTCGAATCTTAACTGAATTAACGCGTACCTTAGCGAACTTTTAGGAAAGCCTTGATGTTTTCAGCGCTTATTGCCACGTGTTCTTCTGACTTGATCGCGACTCTTCGTGGGGGGCCCTACAGCGCTGTAACCCAACTTTAGGGTTAATCCATCATGCAAACCCTCCTTTCTCGAAGTGCCTTTGGCGCAAAGGGGTGACTATCTGGGTGCCAACTCATGCGCCCCAACTTCCAGTCACTCACCTTGGGAGTGTATCTACCTTTCTCTCGTACCATGCACGTGGTTCTCCCCTAGGTGTGGCCTCCTGATGGGTCATATCTGTCCCAGGGTTTCCCAGCGGTGGCGTGCGTACTTCACAAGTTAGGTTACTCCCTACTGGTACTAGAACTTATGGCCTTAAAGCCACCTTTTTCCTTCTCTTTGTCGTCGCTCTGAGCTGTCAAGGAGGCCCGAGCCCTCCTTGTGATGTCTTGACTCGGCTATGTCTTATTTTGGTGATGCCTTTACCTGGTGTACCGCCCTGGTGGACGGGTGTGATGACGTGGCATCCTGCTACAGTATAGGCGTGTTGACAAGGCGCCAGGTTGGCAGATGGGAAGGAAGTCGGGAGGCACGTGTGGTCGCCGATTGTTAAGTTGGCGTGTTCCGATTTCCAGTTTACCAGAATAGGCGATCGCCAGGTTGAAGATGAAATCGCCAGATATAGACCCAGGCGACCAAGCAGTCGGAGATCGCCAGAACAAGCACATCGCCGAAGATGAAGGAGAAGCAGATTATGAAGGCGGCCGGCGAGACCACAGGGAAGGTGTATGAAGGCCCTAACTCGCCAGTTTCAGTAGAGATCGCACTCCTGAGTTAGCTATGCACTGGGCAGTACCATGCATAGGTAACTTAGCCAAAATGAGAGTAGAAGCAGCGCCAAGTCAGGGAGCCTCCAGATGATGGCACGTGTACAGTTGGATGCGAGCCACGTGTCCGATTCTGTAACTGCCAGGAGAGAGAAAACCACCAGGTATATAAGAGTTCTTAACAGATTTTCTAAGGTACGCGCGTTCAGTTCATACACTTTACGCTTGCGAGTGACAGAGCTGTTTGTGAGAGAGAGAGTTTGCACGGTTCCAGTTCTTAGTATTTAGTGATACCGTTACTGACTTGAGCGTCGGAGTGCGATCGGCCGCAGCGGCGCCGTCTTTGCAGGTTCTTGAGATAGATCCAGAGGAGGAACGGAAGTGAGAAGCGGCGCGCACGTCGATCCTTTGACGAGGCATTCTCCAGCGCTCCGGTCAACAGGCAGGATCATCAGGCGCCCACCGTGGGGCCGTGTAAAACGTGCTCCCATCCACAGCGTGAGTTCGTGGAAGTTTTCGAGGTTTTCTGCGCGGTTGTGTGCTGGTGCAACCGTCGTTTGCAGTTTCTTTGAGTTTCGTTCGGTGAGTTTGTGTTTTGTGCCGTTCGTTTGTCTTTCAATCGGTGGAGTGAGGTCTTTTGTTGCTTGCGCGCAATCTGTCTGGTGGAAGTTCGAGTTCTTTGGTGGTTTTCTGCGAAGGTTTGCGGTGTTCTTGGGTTCTTGCACAGTTTCTTGAGTCTTCTCCGATCGATCGCTGATTCGTTCGGGGTTGAAGTGTTATTTGCTGTATTTCTGTGGCTCGCTGAAGTTAATGAGAAAGATGAGAAGCAATCGTTCCAGTCCCGTGGCTCCCGTCGCAGCTGAAGGCGACGCCGCCATGACCATGGCGCAGATGGCAGAAATGATGCGCTCGTTGCAGGCGACTGTGGAAGCCTCGCGCGTGGAGCAGGCAAGGATACATGAAGACCTGGTCGCCTCTCGCGCTAGGAACGAGGAGCTCAGCAAGGTAGCTGAGGAGCTGCGTCGAGCTCTTCAGGAGCAGCATGGTCGTTCTTCAGCTGAAGAGGTGGCACCGTCGACGCCACCTCGTGTTTTCCCAATGCCTTTCATTCAGGCGATTACCGACACGCCAATTCCCACGAGCGTGGTTCCGGTTAAAGCTATTTTTACTGGCGTGGAGGATCCAGAGGCTCATCTGACCACGTTCCACACACAGATGATGCTGTCAGGAGGGTCGGACGCCGTCTACTGTAAGATGTTCGTAAGCACGCTCCAGGGAACGGCGATGGAGTGGTTTGTGAGCCTGCCTAATGACCACATAACTAATTTTCAACAATTCTCGAAAATCTTTGTCGAGCAGTATATTGTTAACAAGGCACCGCCCAGGGTGTCCTATGATCTGTTTGATATAAGGCAGTACCATGGGGAGTCCCTCAGAGACTACCTCAATCGCTTCGGCGCACAGATGGTCAGGTCGCCAGCCAAGGATGAAGAAATGCTGGTCTATGCCTTCAAGAAGGGCGTGCAGCCAGGGCCATTCTGCGAGGCCTTGATCAGGGCTCATCCAGCGACGTTTGCTGAGGTCAGGCGACTTGCGGTGGCCCACATCGCCGACGAGAGCGAAGTCGCCGAGAAGAGAGGCAGCGTGGCTCCCGCCAGGCCACGCGCCCAGACCAGGATCCAGCCACAGAGGGTGCTGGAGACGGCAGCGGCGGCCAGAAAAGACCAAAGGACTCGCTATCCTTACGATAGGAGAAATAAGGGAAGAAGCCAAGCGCGCCAACCGCCTGCACGCCAACAACCAGCACGCCGGGAATACAATCGCCCGCCTAAGCACAAATTCGTCATGGGACTAGCGGACCTGATCGCTATCCCTAACATATCTGCTAGGTTGAAGGCGCCCGAGAAGGTGGGCGACAAGGTGCTGGGGTCAAAGCCGGACGTTTGGTGCGAGTTTCACCAGTGCTTTGGCCACAACCTGGACTCGTGTTTGTCTTTAGGATACCAGCTCGATGATCTGGTTAAGAGCGGGTTCCTAAACGACTATCTGCTGCACAGAAGGACCGGAGGGGCGTCGAGTTCCCAGCCGGCAGGTGGAGAAGCCCAGCAACACGAGATGCCTATCCATGGGGAGATCCACACCATTGCAGGGGGTTTCTAAGGTGGTGGATGCACCGCATCGCAGAGGAAAAAGTACACGCGATCGGTGATGTCAGTGGACATGTTTGAAGATCACTCGCCGGAAGTGGACATTACGTTCACCGAGCAGGATCTTCGGGACGTTGTGCCTCATGACAACGATCCCATTGTTATTTCATTGATCACGGCGGGAAGGAAGGTCCATAGAGTTCTGGTGGACCAAGGAAGCTCGGCAGACGTAATGTTCTGGCCGACTTTCACGCAGCTGGAATTGCCCCTTGACCAGCTAAGGCCCTATGGAGGGTGCTTGTATGGGTTCGCTGGCGACCAGGTGGAGGTCAGGGGGTACATTGAGCTGAGAACCACGTTTACCGATGAGGCTGGGTCGAGGACAGAGAAAATCAAGTACCTCATCGTAAACGCCCCTTCAGCATATAACATCCTGTTAGGAAGGCCCACTCTTAACAGGATAGGCGCAATTCCATCGACTCGGCACATGAAGGTGAAGCTGTCGTCCATGGAAGGGGTGGTGATCACGATAAGGTATGATCAGAAAGAAGCGAAAAAGTGCTATGAAAATAGCCTGAAAAATAAAAGATCAGTGAGCTATGTAACGACCACCCCGCCTCCCGGTGTGAAGCCCAGACCGTCGGTGATAGAGGAGGCCGCCGGAAGGGACGTAGAGATGGTAGATGCTGAGCTGGGGGAGAGGAATGCTGGCCTGGAGGAAGAAGAGGCGCGGAATCGCCCTGAGGAAGCAAGGGAACTGGGGATCGCCAAGGCGGTGATCGCCAGAGAATCCAGGCCCAAACCCGTCGAGCAGTGGCTCGAGAAGGAGATCGGGGGGAAAGTTTTCAAGCTCGGAAGATCTCTGGAGGTCGATCTCCAGGACCAGATCGCCAAGGTGATTGAACGGCATCTGGACGCGTTTGCCTGGTCCGCTGCGGACATGCCCGGGATCGATCCCGACTTCTTGTGCCATCATCTGGCGATGGACAACATGGTGAGACCGGTGCGACAAAGAAGGAGGAAATTTAATGAAGAGAGGAGGCAGGCGATCAAGGACGAGACCCAGAAACTCCTCGCTGCAGGCCACATCAGGGAAGTCTGGTACCCTGAATGGTTGGCGAACGTCGTACTGGTGAAGAAGAGCAACGGGAAATGGCGCATGTGCGTCGATTTCACCGATCTGAATAAGGCTTGCCCAAAGGATTCGTATCCTTTACCAAGCATTGATGCCCTGGTTGATAGTGCTGCAGGGTGCAAACTGCTGAGTTTCCTGGATGCCTTCTCGGGCTATAATCAGATCAAGATGCATCCCATGGATGAAGAGAAAACAGCCTTCATGACGGAGAGGTCGTGCTACTGCTATAAGGTGATGCCGTTTGGGCTGAAGAACGCGGGGGCCACGTACCAGAGGCTGATGGATCGAGTACTTGCACCGATGCTGGGAAGGAACGTGCAAGCTTACGTCGATGACATGGTCGTGACCTCGCAGGAGAAAAGCAAGCACGTTGCAGACTTGGAAGAATTGTTCACGACGATCGCCAAGTTCAAGTTGAAGCTCAACCCGGAGAAATGCATTTTCGGCGTGGAGGCTGGAAAATTTTTGGGTTTTCTCTTGACTGAAAGAGGAATAGAAGCCAACCCGGACAAGTGTGCCGCCATCTTGGCGATGAGAAGCCCGGCTACAGTGAAAGAAGTCCAGCAGCTGACAGGCCGGATGGCAGCCCTATCTCGCTTCGTGTCAGCGAGCGGAGAAAAGGGACATCCCTATTTCCAATGTCTGCGGCGCAATAACAAATTCGCTTGGACGAAAGAATGCGAGGAGGCTTTCGTCAAGCTGAAGGAATATCTGGCGAGCCCGCCGATTCTGTGCAAACCACAGGCGGGAATCCCTCTCAGGTTGTATTTCGCGGTGACTGAGAGGGCGGTGAGTGCGGTGCTCGCCCAGGACCAGGATCAGGCTCAGAAGCCTATTTATTTTGTGAGCAAGGTGCTGCAGGGCCCAGAAACGAGATATCAGGCCCTGGAAAAGGCTGCGCTGGCTGTGGTGTTTTCGGCGAGGAGGTTGCGCCACTACTTCCACAGCTTCACAATTCTGGTGATGACTGACCTGCCCATCCAGAAGGTCTTGAAGAAACCTGACGTTGCGGGAAGAATGGTGAAGTGGGCAGTAGAATTGTCAGAATTTGACATTAAATATGAGCCTCGAGGCCCGATCAAGGGGCAAATCTTTGCAGATTTTGTAGTCGAGCTCTCATCCGAGGCAACGCGGGTTGAAGGTGACGACTTCCGTTGGGTACTCTCGGTGGATGGATCGTCGAACCAGCAGGGTAGCGGTGCTGGAGTCATATTGGAAGGACCCAACGGCGTGCTGATCGAACAATCGTTGAGATTCGCCTTCAAAGCCAGCAACAATCAAGCAGAGTATGAGGCGCTGATCGCCGGGATTCTGCTGGCCAAGGAGATGGGACCCAGAGTGCTGATGGCTAAGAGTGACTCACTGCTAGTCACAGGGCAAGTAACAGGCGAGTTCCAGGCTAAAGATCCACAAATGGCGGCTTACTTGGCGTATGTGCAGGAATTGAAGAGTTCCTTTGCCTCTTTTGAAGTGGTACATGTGCCCCGAGAACAGAATGCCCAAGCTGACTTGCTTGCTAAGCTCGCTAGTTCAGGCAAGGGGGGGTAGGCAGAGGACAGTGATTCAAGAAACTCTGAAGACGCCGAGGGCATTTGTAGCAGATCACCTGGTCCTTCAGATAAGCAGGTCGACGGAGAGAGCAGCGAGAAGCCACAAGTCTTTGACGCAAGAAACTCTGAGATCGCCGAAAGTTAGAGCTTGTCGAGGAGAGAAGGTGGACGTGATGCAGGTCTGCGCCACCAACGAGCCAGACACTTGGATAACGCAGTACAAGCGGTGCCTGGCAGATGGCCTCCTCCCGCTAGATCCAGCAGAAGCTAGGAAGGTAAAGAAAAATTCCAGCAAGTATACATTGATTGATGGCGATCTGTACAGGTTTGGGTTCACTCACCCACTCCTGGAATGTATACACGGCGAGAAGTGCACGAGAATTATGGCAGAGCTCCACGAAGGAATATGTGGAAGTCACGTCGGGGGTCGAGCTCTGGCCGCGAGGACTCTCCGTGAAGGCTACTATTGGCCATCCATGAGAGAAGATTGCAAGAAGTATGCCCAATGCTGTAAACAGTGCCAGCAGCACGCCGATTGGCATAAGGCACCTCCCGAGGAGTTGAAGTCGATCTATAGCCCTTGGCCGTTTCATACTTGGGGAATCGACATCCTGGGACCTTTTCCACTGGCGATCAGGCAGATGAAGTACTTGGTGGTGGCGATTGAGTACTTCACCAAGTGGATTGAAGCAGAACCAGTGGCCCAGATCACCGCACACAAGATCGAAGGCTTTGTATGGAAGAACATCGTGTGCCGGTTTGGAGTGCCTAAGCGCCTGGTGTCAGATAATGGGACTCAGTTTGCAAGCCACCTGTTGAAGAAGCTTTGTGAAGGGGTTGGAATTCAGCAAGTGTTTGCATCCGTCGAGCACCCTCAGACGAATGGCCAGGTGGAATCAGCTAATCGGGTGTTGTTGAGAGGTTTGAAGAGAAGGCTTGAGAAAGCCAAGGGAAGTTGGGCTGAGGAGGTGCCCCGTATAGTCTGGGCGTACCACACCACCGAGCAGTCCGGAACCCATGAGACCCCGTTTAGCTTGGTCTATGGGTGTGACGCCATGATTCCGGTGGAGATCCAGGAAAGCTCGCCGAGATTCCAGAACTTCGTAGAGGAAGACTCGAATGAAGAGAGAAGGCTGAACCTGGATCTGCTGGATGAAGTCAGGGAGGAGGCAAGGCTGAAGGCTGAGGCGGTGAAAAGAAGGGTCGAGCGAAGGTACAATTCTAAGGTGATGCCAAGGCAGTTTAGAGAAGGCGATCTGGTGATGAGGAAGGCCCACCAGTACGAGATGGAGAATAAACTATCACCCAAGTGGACTGGACCGTTCAGAATAACCGAGGCACTCGGGAACGGAGCCTACCGCTTAGAGACGCTGGAAGGAGGGGCGATCCCTCGTACCTGGAACGCCACACACCTGAAGTTGTACTATAGTTAAGAGCTTTGTAAGTAAAGACAAACACAAATGTTATATTGCAATGTCTCTGTTAAAACAGTTTCAAGGGGGCACTCTTTTTTCCCTAAGGAGGGTTTTTAATGAGGCCACCCAATAAAAGAAGAGTTTTCGAAGTATAAGGTGTTTCCAGATTGCATGTGTGCTATTTTCGAAAGTTTTGAAAAAAGACCTTGTCATTTGTACATGATTTGAGGCAAGAAAAGATGTATCGCGTGCTTTCTAAAAGTTTTAAAGTCCTCATCGTCTTTCGGTGATTGGAGGCACCAGTTAAGTTTTTAAGTCCTCATCGTCTTTCGGCGATCGGAGGCACCAGATGGAAGACCTCAACGCCCTCGCGCGTTTTGAGGTAAGTTAAAGACCTCCTCGCCGTTGAGCGAGTGCAGGCGAGAAAGAGAAAAAGTCCTCCGTGTTTCTGGGAGCGAGAAGATGTAACTCCTGGGGCAATGTCGAGGCAAGGTAAAAACCTCCTCGCCGTTGAGCGAGTGCAGGCGAGAAAGAGAAAAAGTCCTCCGTGTTTCTGGGAGCGAGAAGATGTAACTCCTGGGGCAATGTCGAGGCAAGGTAAAGACCTCCTCGCCGTTGAGCGAGTGCAGGCGAGAAAGAAAAGGTCCTCAGTGCATCCAGGGGGGAGGAGATGTACACCCTGGGCAAGTTGAGGCACCAGACAAAGTCCTTCTGGCCGTCGAGCGAGTTAAGGCCATTTAAAGTCCTTCTCGCCGATGAGCGAGTTCAGGCGAGTTAAAAGACCTTCTCGCTTGTGTGCGAGTATAGGCAAGATAAAATCCTTCTCGTCTTGAACGAGTTCAGGTATGGCGAAGAGGGTGGAAGAAGCTTGAAAGGTGGCTAAGGTAGGTTCGAAGAGAACGCCTAGCCAGCCAGTCTTTAGCTCTGAAGTTCAGGGGGGTAAAGGAAGATCCCAAAGGGCATTTCTGCCCCAGATAAAGAAATGACTGCCAAAGCCTGAGGCTAAGAAAAGCTGGTGTTACCAAGAGGTCTTGGTGATCGCGAAAAGTTCAAACACGGCGAGAAGGTTGAAAGGCCTGTTTGATAAAGCAGGTCGAGTGGGACGTTGTTTGAACCGCGATTGAGTTACAGTTCGTTGCTTGGACACTTTTCTTATGATCAGGTTAGTGCCTCAAGGGTACAAGTTGTTTAAAGCGATTATTGCTTAAGTTTGAATTGGCTCGAGGCAGTTACGCCAAAGATTGTGTTTGCATAATCGCTAAGTTAAACTCGGCAAAGTTAAACATACAAAGAGGTTGAAAGCGCTCAAAAGGAGTCAGAAGGAAGAATATCCAAGTTTCGCTATTGAAATAAGTAGCTGTTCAAAACACATATGCAAGAGTTTTTACAAGGTAAATACAAGTGAATTTATAAAGAAGCAGATGGGGTGGAATTGGTTGAGCCTTCGGCGGGAACGACCTTTCCATCTACTACTTCGTTGTTTAACGACACCATGTTGAGGTCAAGATCAGGGAATAGGCATGCGAATTGTTCCCGAGCGGCTTCAAATCCAGCAACCAGAATCTGAGCGGAGCTTAGCTTAAGTTCTTCAATTTGCCTTTGAAATTCTTCAACCTGTTGCTTAAGCTCCTTGTTCTGCTGCTCCAGCTCTTCGACTTGTTTTCGCAGTTGTTTGTTAGTCTCTTGAGCGTGGAGAAGGTCGTCAGTAACCTTCTTGGATTCAGTTTGAGCTTGGGCCAACTCGGCAGCCATTTTCCCCTTCTCCTTGTTTGCCTCGGCGAGAGCAGCCATGGCGTCGTCTCTCGCTTTCTCTACTTGCCCAAGTAGCTTCTCGCGGTCGATTGACCTTTGCTCCAGTTTTTGTACCTTATCGGCATTAGCTTGAATGTGAGCCTCCAGGTCGCTCGCCTTGGTGCGCAGAGCCACGATTTTGCTTTCAAGTTCGACTTTTTCTTGGGCAAGTTCATGGACTTTGCGGCGAAGGTCAGCAGCTTCCTTGCGCGCAAGCCTAAGCTCGGTACTCAGGGCATCCTCTACTCGAGAATGTTCCATTTCCGCGAGTGTCAGGCTGAATGACACCTTCTCCACCTCGACCTTCATAGTGCTGTTTTCGGTCTTGAGGTTGTAGATATCATCCTGTAGCCGCCTGGTGGAGCTCTCCATAGCTCTCGTTATGATCGATGGGATATCCTCTGCAATAGTTTTGAGTTTGGCGGTCAGAGGTTCCCACATCCTTGTGACTTCAAGGGAAAGGTTAGATGCCTGGAGAGGCGCCAGGGGGGCTTGTGGAGGGTTCTCGCCGCCACCTTCTTTAACAGGGTTTTCAATGTTTGCTTCCTGGCGTGGCGACGCAACCGGGGATTCGGTGATTAGAATTGGGGAGGTGTGAGCAACCTCATCCCCGGTCGGAACGTTCTCTGCAGCTGAAGCATTTGAAGGAGGGCCCCCTCCAGCTGAGATATGGGGCGTAGAGGCACTTGGGGGGTCCTCCAGAAAGTTTGGCTCTTGAGCCTCGACTGCTGGTGGCGCAGTGGCCAGTGGAGTTGCTTGGACTGGTGGTGAAGGGGCTCGTGGTGTTGGCGATGAGGGAGGAGGGGCAGGTGTTGATAGTGGTGTTGAAGCTGGAAGAGGGGGTGGGGCAGGTGGGGAAGGTGGTGCCACCCTTTTCCTCTTTGTAACGAGGCCATCCTCAGTGACCTCGTCGTCCTCTTCCTCATCCTCTTGGACAACTTGGGGGGCTTTTCGCTTTGGCCTCTTAAGGACCAGTTTCTTTCGTTGGGTGGGCTCCTTAGACGGTGATCGCCCACGAATGATGGCCTTCTCGACCGCCGAGTTGGGCACCGTCTGGGAACCGGTCGCCAACCCGTGGTTGCGGGCGAGTGCCTTCAAGTCAGCGAGCATGTTCTTACCCAACATGGTATCTGCATGAAACGAAAGTGCATGAGTTAGCTCAAAGGGGAAAAAGATTAGTGTACAAGGCAATGAAACAGCAAAAACAGGCATATGCAGAAAAGATAAAACCAAAGTCTTGTGCGTGTCGCACAAGACGCCCAGAAACAATATCAGAAGCAATGTCAAGACAAGAGTGTAGCATCCTAACCTATTTGGAATTCCAACTGATCCTCAAAGAACTCGAAGGAAATCAGGGTGGGGGTCAAGAATGTTATGTGGGCATCTGCCACCCTCTTCCAGAATAGGCAAAGGTCTCGATCCAAAGCTCCCATGCTATCAGGGCTTCTGGGCCTCCTGAAGCAGCTCTTGGACTCCTTTTTCCCCTTGTCCACCCAGTACAAGGGGAAACCGTCGAGAAGGGAAGTGTCTTTGTCATTTGCACGAACCTGGATGAACTTCCCCTTCCAATCCTTGTACGACTGCTGGAAGATGGTGAAAATGGATCTCCCAGCAATGGCATTCAGGCTGACCCACAGGCGATCTCCTGGGTGTTTGGCCTCAAACAGGAACAGAAACACGTCCACCGACGCGGGCAACCCCAGGTGGGCGCACGTTATTTCGAAGGCTCGAACAAACGCCCAGCTGTTGGGGTGAAGCTGAGCGGCAGCAATGTTGAGCTCGGTCAAGAGTTCCCTCTCGAATCGGGTGAGGGGAAACCTGAGTTTGACTTTCTTGAAGAAAGTTGTGTAAACGAAGCAAAAGGGGCCGTCGGCGCTCACTTTGTCATCAGCGCACACAGGCAGGGCGGCGGGGCAAGGCAGCACCATCATCCTCTCATCGTGCTCCTTATGAAACGATTGATAGGCCTCGTCCCCCTTTGTCAAACGCAGAACTGCTCCCGCAGTGTTCACCGACGAGGTTTCCTTTAAGAGGGTTGGGTTAGCCCATAGGTATAAAGCCTTGAAGTCTGGCAGAGGGATGGGGGCTCCTCCAGCGTTTGGTGGAGTCGCCTGGGCCAGAGCAGCTTGGGAAGACGCAGGCCTCTCAGCCTGCGAAGAGGAAGCGCCACGAACTTGGGGTGGGTCGTGCGCTTGCGAAGAAGGGTTTCGCGCTGATGGAGGGGGGTTCGGGGTGATCTTCGTGCGAGTCATGATAGCAACTGCAAACGAAGAAGAAAGGAAAAAAAAAAAATAATCAGGAGGGTTACAAAGGCTGACTCGATCATAGAAGGAAGGTGAAAGACGAACGAATGCGAGTTCGTTGCGACGATCGACAAAGCCCTAAGTTACGCAGAAGGAGAAATGGAAAAACAGCCCACAGCGTATGCACCAGACAGTTACAGGATGATGCAAATCGGTGAAAATGCAAGGAAACCCAGCAGATGAAGGAAAGTAGTTACCTTTCGATGATCAGGAGAACGTTGAAGGGAAGTGGTGATCTAGAGCGTCGAGGAACGTCGAGAGTTTTCGCAGAAGGAAATGAGAGCGTATGCAAGTGTGAAGAAAGTGATGGAACAGTAGGAGCGTAAGGGGTTTAAGGGTTTTCGAAATAAGTTTGGAAGCGCTAACGGCAGATGAAGAGAGCCGTTGATGAAGCCACGTGTCGAGCGATCACTGAAGGGTTTGGTGGAGCGTCAGAACAGCAGAAAGTACGATCGCTTGGAATTCTGCGTCCGTGGGACGCAGATCGGTGTTAACGAGGGCTCTTTCAGTCTTTTCGCTAGACAAGTCTTCGCTTAAGACTGGGGGGCTTGTGTACCGCCCTGGTGGACGGGTGTGATGACGTGGCATCCTGCTATAGTATAGGCGTGTTGACAAGGCGCCAGGTTGGCAGATGGGAAGGAAGTCGGGAGGCACGTGTGGTCGCCGATTGTTAAGTTGGCGTGTTCCGATTTCCAGTTTACCAGAATAGGCGATCGCCAGGTTGAAGATGAAATCGCCAGATATAGACCCAGGCGACCAAGCAGTCGGAGATCGCCAGAACAAGCACATCGCCGAAGATGAAGGAGAAGCAGATTATGAAGGCGGCCGGCGAGACCACAGGGAAGGTGTATGAAGGCCCTAACTCGCCAGTTTCAGTAGAGATCGCACTCCTGAGTTAGCTATGCACTGGGCAGTACCATGCATAGGTAACTTAGCCAAAATGAGAGTAGAAGCAGCGCCAAGTCAGGGAGCCTCCAGATGATGGCACGTGTACAGTTGGATGCGAGCCACGTGTCCGATTCTGTAACTGCCAGGAGAGAGAAAACCACCAGGTATATAAGAGTTCTTAACAGATTTTCTAAGGTACGCGCGTTCAGTTCATACACTTTACGCTTGCGAGTGACAGAGCTGTTTGTGAGAGAGAGAGTTTGCACGGTTCCAGTTCTTAGTATTTGGTGATACCGTCACTGACTTGAGCGTCGGAGTGCGATCGGCCGCAGCGGCGCCATGTCGTTTCTTTGCAGGTTCTTGAGATAGATCCAGAGGAGGAACGGAAGTGAGAAGCGGCGCGCACGTCGATCCTTTGACGAGGCATTCTCCAGCGCTCCGGTCAACAGGCAGAATCACCTGGCGACGCCTTTCTTGGGCGACGCCTTTGCGAGGCGACGCCTTTCTTAGGCGACGCTTTCGCGAGGCGACGCCCTAACCTGGCGATGCCTCAAGCGGTCAACCTGTTGACTTCCTTTCCCTTCTTTGGGGCCCTCGAGCGGTCCCACCGCGTGTTGACTTTGACTTTTGGTCAACGCCCCGGGACAGTACACAAGCCCCCCAGTCTTGAGCTGATAACTTGTTTTCAGCGAAAAGACTAAGGCCTCGCCCTATTGTCCACGTGGCATTCTGATGACGTGTCATTCTCTGACGTGACATTCTTCGTACCGCTGATGTGACGTACCTTCGAGTGCTCTGACGATGTGACATTCTCTGAGCGAGAAAGGTGACGCTTTGGGTCATGTTCTAATCTCGTCACACGTGGCTCAATCGCATAGTCAGCGCTTGGTGCCCTTTGCGCTTCAAGTTAGCGCCCGATCCTTCGACACGTGTGCGATCCAACGGCTGAGGGTGCACGTCGTTAGCACTTCTTGAGTTAACGTTATAACTTTTGAAAACGCGTGCTCGAGGCATTGTTTCATTCGCATTCTCTTCCACTGTTCATCCTCTCAGAGCTCTCTCTACGACTTGCGATTCTCGTGTTCTTTATCTCTGCGAAAGCTCTTGCCTTTCTACGTACCAACCTCAAAGGTATGGTTTTTCTTTCTCGTTCACTCTTGCTTGTTGCTGCATTAACCTTATAACTGCCTGGGTCTGCTTTCATTTCTACATTCTCTGTGTTTTTCTTATTTCTTCATTTTTCCCCGTTCTTTTCTTTTCCGCATGGTCAGGATTTTTCTAGGGTTTTCTCCCTCTTTGCTTCTTCGAGCCCTCTTTGCTGAACCTTTGTCTTTTCTTCTTTCTTCAGCTCTTCATCCATCCATGGTGCAAACAAAAATAACACCCAATCCCCCTCCCCCAAGTGCTCACTACAAGGCCCTCTATTCATGGGCTTCCGACGAGCTATTGAACGAATGCACCAAACTGACCACTGTTGAAGACATAGAGAATCACCTGGGTGACTTGCGGTTGTACAACTTTAACTCCTTCTGCAAAACCCACGACTCTCATATCTCTATTCGTCATGGCACCCCTGGGGAGCTAGTTTTCGTGGACGAGAGGTCCAATGGGGGAAAGCCTTTCTTTTTCCTCTACCAAGTGGTATTCAAACGCATTGGTCTGCGTCTCCCATTCACATCCTTCGAGAGGGAGCTGCTCACAGAGGTCAACGTAGCCCCTGCCCAACTACATCCGAATGGCTGGGCCTTCGTAAGGGCCTTCCAAATCTTGTGTGGGTACCTGGGCATCCCACCATCAGTGGATGTTTTCCTCCACTTCTTTGAAGTAAAAAAGCAAGGGAAAAGTCTCTGGGAGAGCTTTTCCGGGGTTGCTGGCCGAATCCTCTTCACCCTCTTCCAAAACTCCTTCAAAGGTTGGAAGGGCAACTTCTTCAGGGTGTGTTGCGCCAAGCACGACCCTACAACCCTTGATGGCTTTCCCCTTGCTGATAGGGAGGTCTGCGTGGTGTTGGCTAGCCTGAAAGTCATCTTCCACACCCCAACATTGATTTCACTTGAATTTAAGGCCAACGCCCTCTCTGCATACTTTGGTAAGGAGTCTCGTCCTTTACTTGTTTTCTTCGTATCTGATTCTTGGTCGTGCTTCTCTCCAATTATTGTGATCAATGTTTGTCTGCTCTAATCTTCATGCGTGCTGTTGCTCTGTAAATTTACTTTAGTAGTAGAATTGAATCATGTGCCTGGCTCTGAGTTCAAATATTGATTCCATGTTTTTATGTATCGCCACATACATTTGATACTTCCCCCTAACTAACCTTTGTTGCTTGTTTGCCTTGGTGCAACATCGGTGATGGATTCTGCAACAAGGGCTGAATTGGCTAGGTCTTTGAAGGCTCGCCTTGGCGCGACGTCCACAAAGGCTGGTGCCTCCCTCACTTCCCCCCTTAAGTCCAATCCACCGACATCATCACTACCATCCCACTCTGCCGAATCTCCCGATTCCCCCCATTCCCACCAAACTCCCCCCTCACATCACAAACACCTTCCATAGCCCAAACACCCCACTCTCCTCCAACACTTCAAACACCTTCCTCACCTTTCCCCATTGCTGCAGTCCCACTGGCTGTAGCTAGTGCACTGTCCATAGCCCCTCCCGACAAAGGCAAGAGGGTGCTTGTGGTGTCTTCTAAGGACGACGATTCTGATGTGGGGCCTGCTTATAAGAGAAGGAGGACCAATCGAGTCATCCACTCGCGCTCTTCTTCGCCTCCGCACGGGGGTCCATGAGGGACAACCCCCTAGCGCCACGTCTCCCCCATGCCCCACAGTCCAAGATGAAGGGGTGGTGGAGTCTATGCCTTCATCAGCACCAACGCCAACAACAATCCCAACATCAACAACACCAACGCCGGCCGCCCCAACAACCGCCCCAGGACTCATAGCAATTCCCCCTCCCATCATGCAGCTGATGAGGGGCTTTAATGATAAGATGTCTCCAGGTGAACCTTCCGGGGTCCCACAGTCAGAGGGCATGCCTTACTACATGGGTGCCTTCTTGGCCGTGGCCCTTGAGTGGCGTGCCCAAGCTAAGTCCAAAGCTGTCGAGGCACGTGCACTTCAATCCCTCCGACAAGAAGTGGCTGCCCTGAAGGAAGAGAAGGAGAACTTGTGCCGCAGCTGGGCGTGCCAGGAAGAGGTCTACAAAGCCTCTTTGAGAGATGCCCGAGAGTCCAACGCTGAAGCCTGCAAATGGCTCACTGAGCGCCTTGAGCAGGTAACCTCTCTTCAGTCCAAGATCGTCGCCCTTGAAGCGGCGATGCGAACCTCCGAGGCACAACAAAAACTACTTGCTGATCAATTTCCTGCCCGGGGGCAATCGCTGGAGAAGACCAAGGGGGAGCTAGCTGAGAAGATGGAAAAGCTCAACCTTCTTCGAACCGAGCATAATCAGTTACAAACTGAACTGAACAGGCTTCAAGTGGAGAAGGAAGCTCTTGAGAAGCAGCTAGCCTCTAGCGACTCCACGATTGAAGAGCTGGAGAAGGCCAAAAAGAAGCTCATTGCCGAGAGGGAAGCCCGAGACTCCACCATTGAAAATCTGGAGCGAGCTAAGGGAAAACTCATTGACAACATGGATGATATCTTTGCAGAGGGATTCAAGGAGGCCTTAGTCCAAGTCGCCTGCGAAAACCCAGGAGTTGACACCTCCAACTGCAACCCTCTCAACCATATTGTTGATGGGAAGGTCGTTCCCCTGGACCTTGGGGATTGAACCTCACTTAATTAGCCTTCATCTGTAAATTCGTATTTTCTAACATTTGCTCTGTAATTCTAACACTCAACCTTATTTAAATGTTTATTCGAGCTTTAGCTTTACATCCTCGTGTACTTTTAGCTTCTCTCTTTTACTGCTTGCTTTACTAAATCAAGGGCGTAAGTGGTACTTACTTTAGATGCATTGCTTCTTCGCCTTGTCTTTAACTCTTTAGGTAGCACGTAACCTTTTCTTTCCGTTCTTCCCTTCTGAGTAGCGGAGCATACCCTTCTTCTGATCTTTTCACTTAGAACTTCACTTGGCCTTCACGTCTGCCAGGAATCTTCCCCCAGAAGGCGTCGCCTGCCTCGTCATTGCCCAAGGGCAAAGGAGAATATAACTTCGCGTATTTTTCTTGCCTCTGATAACTCGTGTTTTTATGCTTCTCCTTCTTGCTCTTCACTTACTTGTTCTTGAGCCCCAAAGCGCTTACTACCAAGGGCATCGCTGGCTTTACCATTGCTTTGGGGCAAAAGGGATCTCATCTTTTTCTTTCTGACCTCGACATCGCTCAAGGGCGAGGAGGGCTTATCTCAACTGTACTAGGTGCCCATGCTTGAGGAGGGACCTGCTCTGGGTGTCCTCAGCGTATCTAGACACTTGGGACAAAAGTCGCGCTTTGGTGCCCACGCCCATGGAGAGGCCTATACAACAGTACCGTATCATGCATGGGGTGTCTGAAACACCAAGGCAACTTAGCCCCTGATGCCCACTCTCGAAGGAAACGTCCCCCGCCACTTCCTCGCGAGGTGTCTAAACATTAGACACCGGGGCTAGCTATTCATACCTGAGGAGGGGGCGTCCCGAAGGAATCCCTTAACCCCTGCCCAAGGACTAGGCACCCGGATGTCAATTTATATCTTAACATCTGACATCGAGGCTAGCTATTCATACTTGAGGAGGGGGCGTCCCGACGGAATCCTCTAACCCCAGCTCAAGGACTAGACACTCGGTTTTCAACTTATACTGATGTACCGACCAGGTCACCGGTTGTGATGACGTGCCTGGCACGTGACCATGTGGGGCGTGCTCAGCAGAACACGTGGACAAGTGAGAAACGAATGGTTCGGGAGTGAGCATGGTCGTCGATTCATGGAACTGGCGTTCTATAATGAACGTGCTCGGTTGTCGCCGGGTTTGTGTGATATCGACGTGTTAGATAATAGGAGATCAGGTGGTCCGACGTCGCCGCGAGGAGCACATCGCCGGATCTCCCAGTAAACTCAGTTGAAGCTGCTAGAGGCTCAGAAGGGTAAGTTCAAGCGTATAATTTCAGTAAGATGATTGTTGCGCCAACATAGGGCGTGAAGGTCGTGTGGGTTGAAGGGAACAGCTTGCCCATCAACGACATCCCAGCATGCACATTCGTTGGTGGCAAGGTTTCCTTAGCTAGAACATGCATGGCACAGCGAGGAGGAGGTGCCACTGGCGACAAGCGATATCACAGAGATGGCGCACTCTGCTGCATCCGATACTCGCCTTGTCAGGTGGTGTTTTAGGGCATATTGCGTGCTAGCTTGCTCCTTGAGTAGAGGACTTAGCCGCGCGGCTGGTTACTACACAAAAATAACGTTCAAGTTGCCCCCACCCAAATGACGACACGTGTAGGGTTGGATGCTACCTGTTACTCCAACCCAGATGATGACACATGTAGGGTTGGATGCAATAGAGAAATGACCCTCGAGTTATCCTAGTTCAGATAATGACACGTGTAGGGCTGGGTACTACCTGCGACCCCAGCCCAGATGGTGACACGTGCAGGGTTGGATGCGAGCCACGCGTCCAAAGCGTAACTGCTTGGAGAGAGAAAAATCCTAGCTATAAAGGTAAACTTAATAGAATTTGCAGAGGTACGTTTTTCATTACGGCTCATTGCTAGGGTTGTGTGCACTTTAGTACGGTTCCACAGAGTATATTTTCTCTCAGTTTTTGGGTGTTCTTGTGACTGATTTGAGCGTTGGAGCGCCACCGGCCGCAGAGGCGCCACCTTGTGTTTTCAGGTTCAGAGAGAGACTTTCTGTGGTGTGGACTTGAAGGGCACGTGGTGTCAAGCTAGTGAGGAGGTTCGTGACGAGGTAACGCTCTTGCGCTAGGTCCACCGGCAGGATCATCTGGCGCCCACCGTGGGGCCGTATAAAAGGTGATTCCCAACCATAGTTCGTGTTTGTTGAAGTTTTGATGCTTTCTGTTCGACTGTTCGCTGTCGCAGTCGGTTTCTGGAGTTTCACCGTTCGTTTGGAGTTTCTTTGAGTTGCTGAGTTTGCTGAGAAAGGATAAGGACAACGCGATCTAGTTCAGTCGCGCCGTCAACAGATGAGGATGCTGTGTCTATGACGCAGGTGATGGATATGATGAGGACGCTGCAGGAAAACGTAGCTGCATCACGTTCTGAACTAGAGAGAATGCACGAGGCGCTGGTGGCCTTGCAAGCTAGGAATGAGGAGCTCAACAGGGTCAACGAAGAGCTGCGTAAAGCTCTACAAGAGCGGGAGGAGCGTGCAGTCGGGAACAGATCTGCACCCCCATCCCCACCGCGTAGCTTTCCCATGTAATTTTCTCAAGAGATCATGGACTCGGTGGTCGCGGCCAATACGGTGGCGGTGAAGGCGTCTTTCACCGGTGTGGAGGACCCTGAGGCTCATCTCACGGCGTTTCACACCCAGATGATGCTCTCGGGGGGGTCGGACGTGGTTTACTGTAAGTTGTTCATGAGCACTCTCAGTGGGACAGCGCTGGACTAGTTCGTCAGTTTGCCTACTGGCCACATTACCACGTTTCAGCAGTTTTCCAAGATATTTGTTGAGACGTACATAGTGAACAAAGCACCACCATTGGTGTCTTACAACCTGTTCGACGTGGGACAGTACCAAGGGGAGTCCCTTATGGATTTCCTGAACAGATTCGGAGCTCAGATAGTCCGCTTGCCAGGAAAGGATGAAGAAATGTTTGTACACGCCTTCAAAAAGGGTGTGTTACCTGGGCCCTTTAGCGAGTCGCTTATCAGGAGTCACCCCACCACGTTCGCTGAAATCCGGCGACGTGCCGTGGCTCACATCGCCGTTGAGAGCGAAGTCTCCGAGAAAAGGGGAAACGTGGCCCCAGCCAAGCCGCGCGCCCAGGCAAGGCCCCAGGCGTAGAGGATAATAGAGGCGGCGGCGGGGAAGAGGGACCAAAGGATGCGCCATCCTTATGACCCTAAGCAGAATAAGGGGAAGGGGTCGGGGCGGCCCAAAGAGACTAATCGCCCTCCGAGGTACGAGTTCGTGATGGGGTTGGCCGATCTGATCGCCATCCCTAACATTGCTGCCAGGCTCAAGGTGCCTGAGAAGACGACGAAAAAGGTTTTGGGACCAAAACCAGACGCGTGGTGTGAGTTCCACAAGAGCTTTGGCCACTCTATCAACTCGTGTTTGGCTTTGGGGCACCAACTCGTCGAGTTGGTCAAGTGCGGATTCTTGAAAGATTATTTGCTGGAGAAGCAAGCGGGCCAATCAACAGGTTCCCAACCGGTGGGCAATGAAGGACAACAGCACGAGGTTCCCATTCACGGTGAGATCCACACCATAGCTGGTGGATTCTCAGGTGGAGGGTGTACTACATCGCAGCGCAAGGAGTACGCAAGGTCGGTGATGTCAGTGGAAGTTTTCGAGGATCACTCACCCGACGTGGACATCACATTCACCAAAGGAGACCTTAGGGACGTTGTGCCTCACGACAACGACCCTATTGTGATCTCTCTTGTCACGGCGGGAAGGACTGTCCACCAGGTGCTAGTCGACCAAGGAAGCTCGGCAGATGTAATGTTTTGGCCGACTTTTGAAAAGTTACAACTATCCCCCGATCAACTGAGGCCATATGGGGGCTGCTTGTATGGTTTCGTCGGCGATCAAGTGGAGGTCAGGGGGTATATTGAGTTAAGGACGACGTTCACAGATGGTTTGGCCTCACGAACAGAGAAGATCAGGTACCTTGTCGTAAACGCTCCGTCAGCATACAACATACTGTTGGGGAAGCCAACGCTCAACAGGACAGGAGTTGTGCCCTCAACAAGGCACATGAAGGTCAAGCTACCGTCTATGGAAGGTTTGATCATCACCATTTGTTCTGACCAAAAGGAGGCGAAGAAGTGCTACGAAAATAGCCTCAAGAACAAGAGATCTGTATGTCACGTAACCACAACGCCGGCCCCTGGCGTGGAGCCTGCGCGGGAAAACCGGCGAGTTTCGGATACGGCGTTGGAGGTGGCCACCGAGGGCGATGCGCCAATGGAAGATATCGAGGCGAGGTCCGAGAGCGCCGCTCGGGTGGAGGGAGAGAGAAACTGCTCGGAGACCGCCAGGGAAGGAGGTATCGCGAGGGCGCTGATCGCCAGCGAGAAGGAGCCTCAGCCAGTGGAGGAATGGCTTGAGAAGAAGATCAACGGCAAGACGTTTAAACTGGGGAAAACCTTAGACAGCGAGACACAAGACCAAATCGCCAAGGTGATAAGTAGACACATGGATGCATTTGCGTGGTTCGCTTCAGACGTGCCGGGGATCGACCCCGATTTTTTGTGCCATCGCTTAGCAATGGATCCCCAAGTCAGGCCCATCCGCCAGAGAAGGAGGAAGTTCAACGAAGAAAAAAGGCAGGCGGTCAAGGACGAAACACAGAAACTCCTTGCAGCAGGCCACATCAGGGAGATCCAATATCCAGAATGGCTCGCCAATGTCGTTCTGGTCAAGAAGAGTAGCGGAAAATGGCGGATGTGTGTTGACTTCACAGATATAAATAAGGCCTGTCCAAAGGATTCTTATCCTTTGCCGAGTATAGACGCCCTGGTAGACAACGCATCAGGGTGCAAGTTACTCAGCTTTCTGGATGCCTTCTCAGGATACAACCAAATCAAAATGCACCCCATGGATGAAGAAAAGACCCGCTTCATGACGGAAAGGTCGTGCTATTGCTACAAGGTGATGCCCTTCGGGCTGAAGAACGCAGGGGCCACGTACCAAAGGCTAATGGACAAGGTGCTCGCACCTATGCTCGGGAGGAATGTGCAGGCGTATGTTGACGACATGGTCGTGACGTCCCTGGAAAAGAGCAGGCACGTCGCCGATTTGGAAGAGTTGTTCATTACCATCACCAGGTACAAGCTGAAATTGAATCCTGAGAAGTGTGTTTTTGGCGTGGAGGCAGGGAAATTTCTGGGATTTCTCTTGTCGGAGAGGGGAATCGAGGCCAACCCCGAAAAATGTGCCGCCATATTGGCGATGAGGAGTCCCGCCACCGTGAAGGAAGTACAGCAGCTCACGGGGCGGATGGCCGCTCTGTCCTGATTTGTATCTGCCAGTGGAGAGAAGGGCCACCCATATTTCCAATGCTTGAAGAGGAATAACAGGTTTGTCTGGACGAGGGAGTGTGAAGAAGATTTCATAAAGCTCAAAGAATACTTGGGGAGCCCGCCAGTTTTATGCAAACCTCAAGTAGCAACGCCCCTCAGGTTGTATTTTGCCATAAGTGAGAGGGCAATAAGCGCGGTGCTCGTCCAGGATCAAGATCAGGTCCAGAAGCCCATCTATTTTGTTAGCAAGGTGCTGCAAGGCCCAGAAGTGAGGTATCAGGCCTTGGAAAAGGCGGCACTGACGGTTGTATTTTCGGCGAGGAGGCTGCGTCATTACTTCCAGAGCTTTACAGTGTTGGTAATGACCGACTTACCCATCCAGAAGGTTTTGAAGAAACCGGATGTAGCTGGAAGAATGGTGAAGTGGGCGGTGGAGCTGTCGGAATTCGACATCAAGTATGAGCCTCGGGGACCGATCAAGGGGCAAATCTTCGCTGATTTCGTGGTCGAGCTGTCTTCCGAAACAGCACAAAACGCCAAGGATGATTTTCGTTGGGTGCTCTCGGTGGATGGGTCGTCTAACCAGCTGGGTAGCGGGGCTGGGGTTATTTTGGAGGGACCCAACGGTGTGTTGATAGAGCAATCTCTGAGGTTTGCTTTTAAAGCAAGCAACAATCAAGCAGAGTACGAGGCTTTGATTGCCGGTATTTTATTGGCAAAGGAGATGGGGGCAAAGGTGCTGATGGCCAAGAGTGATTTGCTATTGGTCACTGGGCAGGTAACTGGCGAGTTCCAAGCCAAAGATCCGCAGATGGCAGCCTACCTGGAGTACGTGCAAGAGCTAAGGAGATCTTTCGTTTTGTTTGAAGTGGTGCACGTGCCAAGAGAGCAGAATGCCTGACCTGACTTGCTAGCTAAGCTTGCCAGTTCGGGCAAGGGGGGCAGACAGAAGACCGTTATTCAAGAAACTTTGAAGACTCCTCGGGCTTTTGTCGCAGATCACCAGGTCCTACACGTTTGAAAATCGACGGAAAGGACGGCAAGGGGCCATAGATCTTTAACGCAGGAGACCTTGAGGACACCGAGGGTCAGGGCGCGCCCAGCGAAAGAGGTAAGAATGATGCAAGTTTGCGCTATCCACAAGCCAGATACGTGGATAACGCCATACCAGCGCTACTTGGCAGATGGCATGCTTCCAATGGACTAAACGGAAGCCAGAAAGATAAAGAAGAGCTCCAGCAAGTTTACCCTCATCGACGGTGAGCTGTACATGTTCGGATTTACACACCCTCTTCTTGTATGTGTACACGGAGAGAAGTGCACGAGAATTATGGCCGAGCTCCATGAAGGGATTTGTGGGAGCCACATCGGGGATCGAGCTCTGGCGACAAGGACTGTCCGTGCAGGTTATTACTGGCCCACAATGAGGGAAAATTGCAAGAGATATGCCCAGCGTTGCAAGCAATGCCAGCAGCACGTCGATTGGCACAAGGCGCCCCTAGAAGAGTTGAAGTCAATATACAGCCCCTGGCCGTTCCACACGTGGGGAATCGACATTCTGGGACCCTTCCCGTTGGCGATTAGGCAAATGAAGTATTTGGTGGTGGCGATCGAGTACTTTACGAAATGGATTGAGGCAGAACCAGTAGCCCAGATCACCGCGCACAAAATCCAGAGTTTCGTGTGGAAGAATATTGTGTGTCGTTTTGGCGTGCCCAAGCGTCTAGTATCAGACAATGGGACTCAGTTCGCAAGCCACCTGTTGAAGAAGCTGTGTGAGGACATCGGGACACAACAGGTATTTGCTTCCGTGGAACACCCGCAAACGAATGGGCAAGTGGAGTCCGCTAATCAGGTTCTTCTGAGAGGCTTGAAGAGGAGGTTGGAAAAGGCCAAGGGGTCTTGGGCTGAGGAAGTTCCCCGCATAGTGTGGGCGTATCATACCACTGAGCAATCGGGAACCCATGAAACCCCGTTTAGCTTAGTGTATGGATGCGATGCGATGATTCCAGTCGAAATCCAGGAAAGCTCGCCGAGGTTCCAGAACTTCGTGGCGGAAGACTCGAACGAAGAAAGGAGAATGAACTTGGATTTGCTGGACGAGGTCAGGGAGGAAGCACGGGTGAAGGCCGAGGCAGTAAAGAGAAGAGTTGAGCGTAAGTACAACTCCAAGATAAAGCCGAGGCAATTCAGAGATGGCGACCTGGTGATGAGGAAGGCCCACCAGTACGAGATGGAGAACAAATTGTCACCCAAGTGGACAGGACCGTTCAGAATAATCGAAGCACTTGGGAACAGCGCCTACCGCTTGAAGACGCTGGAAGGAGGGACGATTCCTCGCACTTGGAACGCCACCCATCTCAAGTTTTACTACAGTTAAGGCATTGTAAGCAGCAATTAACTCGAACAATTTAGGATGTATCAGTTTAAACAATTTTTCAAAGGGGGCACTCTTTTTTCCCTAAGGAGGGTTTTAAATGAGGCCACCCAATAAAGAAGGTTTCGAAGTTCCTCAAAGTTTCCCAGTTATTAAGTTTGCATGCTGTTTGTTTTTCGAGCTTGTGGGGAGAGACTTTATTGCCCTTGTGTAGTTTTAAACGATGGTAAATCCAAATCGCATGCATCCAGTACAGAGTTTTCGAAACATGAAGTTTTAAACCCTCATTACCACCCGGCGATCGGAGGCACAAGTATTAAATTTTTTGACCGCCACCAGGCAGAAAAAGATTTAAAAGACCTCCTTGTCTTGAGCGAGTGTAGGCGAGAAAAAGATTTAAAAAGACCTCCTCGCCTTGAGCGAGTGTAGGCGAGAAAAAGATTTAAAAAGACCTCCTCGCCTTGAGCGAGTGTAGGCGAGAAAAAGATTTAAAAGACCTCCTCGCCTTGAGCGAGTATAGGCGAGAAAGAGATTTAAAAGACCTCCTCGCCTTGAGCGAGTGTAGGCGAGAAAAGATTAAAGTCCTCCTCGCCCTGAGCGAGCACAGGCAAGAGTAGATCACAAGACCTCTTTGCGTGAGCAAATTGAGGCAAGTTGAAAGCCCTCAGTGCATCCAGGGGAGGAGGAGATGTAACCCCTGGGCAAGTTGAGGCATCAGGAAAAGTCCTTCTCACCCTCGAGTGAGTTCAGGCAAGATGAAACTGAAAAGTCAGTGGTGTTAATAATCTTTAGTATGGGAAAGGAGGGTTGGAGAAGAACTCTTTTCCTCTTGAGTGAGACATCAATATTGACCTGGTAAGACCAGTTAAAAAAGAGGTTAAAGGGTGGTCGGGGAAGGTTCACGGAGGACACCTCACCACCTAAGTCATTGTCCTAAAACTCGGGGAGGTAGAGAAGGATCCGAAAGGCAGCTCTACCCCCAGATGAGGGGACAAATGGTTTAAGCGATTTCTAGTTAAGGACTCAGGGAAGGTAGAGGGGGATCCGAAAGGCAGCTCTCCTTCCAGTTGAGCAAAGATGAAGTCATGAGGTGGCCCCGCAAGGGACGTTTTCAGTTAAAGGAAAATGGCGTCGCCAAAAGCCCATGGCTTTGAGATCGAAATAGAAAGAGGATCACACGGCGAGAGCCGGATTAGTGAAGTTTTAGGCGATAACGTAGAAATACACTTGTCCTTTGGCAGATCGGGCGAGTAAGGTTTCAGATACTAAGATCGACCTACGCCTTTTTGCCATGTAAGTGATTTCGCGTTAAACGTTATTGCTATGGACTAACCGTTCTGATCCTGCCGGCAACTTGAACGTGGGTGGATCGCTTCGTAACACTTTCTGCCCTGTCTTCGCGACTGTGTCTCCTGAAGAATCACCTTCTGAACTCTCTCTCTCAGATGTCTTCAAAATGTGACCTGCAAAATACACAGACGGCGCCTCTAGCGGCCGTTTGCACTCCGACGATCAAGTTAGTTCAACAGAACCACCAGAAAACTGGAAACTTAGTAAAAACGTGTGTATCAGAAAAACTTGCACTCTGTTTTTCCCTCTATCTTTTTTCTCCCCCCCCACTCTCCCTCTGATTCTGTCTTTTATCCCTCTTTCCCTGCTTCTGGGCATAACAGAATTCTGTTATGCTTTTCTGGCATGTGTCAGAACCCTGTCGTGCTTTTCAGAGAAAGCGTACCTTCAGAATCAGCAATGGGGAGCGTGAGAGTCTGCGCATGTCTGCGCTTGGCTGCGCCTGTCTGTACCTTTAGCGGTACGGAGTGCTCTTTTGTCTGGACCGCACCCCTCTCAGATGGTGACACGTGGAGGCCTGCAACTCACATCTAACCACACACGTGTCACTTACTGGAAGGGCTCTAGCGCCTCTCTTTGTCTGCCTAAGCTACACCCTTGCGGAGTAACTTGGGATGCTTCTCTTATCTGGGCAAATTGCATACTCTTAGGAGAACGTCGGGTGTGGCTGGTCTAGGCGCACTCACCAAACGTTACTCTCTGCGTAGGCGACTTACCCTTCAGGATGACACGCACGTAATGGGTTGAGGGAATCACCAATCACCGACTGGCTTACTGTTCCCTCAGGCCACTCTCGTGCATGATTCCTTGAGGTGTGCTCATGCGAGGTCCATGCGTAACGCTCTCGCTGGGAACCTTAGTCCCAGTTTAACTGCGTGTAACACGAGACCCCGATGACAATACACCCGATGACTGATCAGTGTTTATTCGCTACTCGCGCTCTGCCTCCAGGCGCGAGTCTGGGAACTGGTCTGCTGGTGGTCACTTGGCTACTGACCACCGATCACCATTCTGGGTGATCTGTCCCCCGACCTCTCTGCCGCCTGATCTGTCGGTGGTAACTTGGTTACTGACCACCGATCACCTCTCTTGGCGATCGTCCCCCTACCTCTCTGCCACCTGGTCCACGTGTCACCCTGTGAGTGGTCCACGTGGTTCTCTGATGCTGATGTCATCGACTACCGATGACCGATCGGATCACAAGCCCCCCAGTCTCGAGTCGAGAACTCGTTCTCAGCGAAGAGACTAAGTGGTCGTGCCCTCAGTCCACGTGGCAAGTGGGGCCGCCTCACGTGCCACCTCACGTGCTGCTTTTTAACGTTTGGGCTTCCTTCCTTAATCTCGCGACACGTGGCACCATCAACGGCCAGCGTTGTGCGTCGCTAGCGCTTCTCTTATTCAAAATGGCGCGCCCTTCCACTGTTCCTTCATCTTCTTCATTTGACTCCCAAACTCTCTGCGAACCTTTCTTCTGCGCACCCATCTTTCTTCGAATTCTCTGTGATCCTATACTCCTACGATCATTCAAAGGTATGGTTTTTCTTTTCCCTGGCCCCTTTTTGGTCATCTTTACCGATTGCATTTACCATTCTAGTTATCATGCATTCACCTTCCCTGTTTTTCTTCTTCTCAACCCGCGCTAGGGTTTTTCCCATGTTTCCGCTTTGGCTTCTGCCTCCCCTTCTTTCTCCTTTACCTGGGCATTTCTTCCTCATTCCCCCTCTCTGTTTTTCACCGAACCATCCATCACTCTCTCCCTTTCTATTTCTGACCCTTCGTTTTTCCTCCATTGCAGCTATCTCACGATGGCTCGCTTGAAGCAGACCGCTCGCGTCCTTGCCTCTTCTTCTGGTGCACAGCCCTCCGCGAGTGCACCAGCTTCGCCACCGCCTGTTGTCACCTCATTCCATGACAACGCCAAAGTCTATGACTGGGCCCCTCTGGCGTTGCTATCTGAAACGTCCATCTTGCTACCTGAGGACCATCTTAACTCGCTTCTGAGCCACGACCCGGATGAACCCTCGTGTTCCATAGACAGGGAAAACGACTTCCACATCCGAGTCCGCATCCCTCCCCGAGGGATGCCCATTTGCGCTGACGACAGGGCCACCAATGGGGTGCCCTTCGTTTTTGTTTACTCCGCGATCTTCAAAAGGTTGAGGTTGCGACTCCCCTTCACCTTCTTCGAGAAAGAGCTGATGATGGAGTTGAACGTCGCGCCCTGCCAACTCCACCCCAATGCCTGGGCCTTCATCCGGGCGTTTCAGATTCTGTGCAACTACTTTGGGCACAACGCCTCGGTGGAGGTGTTCCTCTACTTCTTTGAGGCGAAGAAACCAGGGGATAGGTTTTGGGTCAGCCTGAACGGGGTTGCTGGACGGGTGCTTCTGGGCCTGTACCAGCAGTCCTTCAAAGACTGGAAGGGCAGATTTTATATGATATCCGCCACCCCACAAAGCCCTCATCTGCTCGAGGGGTACCCCCTCTACTGGGTTCCCCAGGTTCAATTTAAAAAACCCAAGGATCTCGAGACCATGGCCCCCTACGAGCGCGAGCTGTGTGGGCTGCTCCTGGGGGCTAAGTATGACTCCGCTCGCCTCATCAAGGATGAGTTTGATGTGGTTTCCCTGAAGAAATATATAGGTAGTTCTTTCTCTGCCGCCCCTTAGGACATTTATACTTCCTCATGCATGCTCTTATACTTTCCACCTTGCTTGCGTCTCTTAGCTGTCTAATTTTCCTCTTTCTTGCCTATGCAGATTCAATGTCAGGGAAAGATAGGAGGTTGGCGGTGTTGGAGCTCGCTAAACGCCGAGCGGCCAAAGGGACTGGCTCTTCCTCTTCCACCACCGAGCCAATCGAAGCCCCTCCGCTCTCGGTCGCGCCAGCCGAAGGCCCCGAGCAAGGGAAGAAAAGGAAGAGACTGGTGAAGGCTTCTTCGCTGGTACCTGCTGCTGCTGCTGCCTCAGTGGAAGAGGAAAGCTCAGGCTCCCCCCTCATTCACCGCCAGAGGAAGAAAGCAGTGGCTGAGGGGGTCTCGTCTCTCCAGCCTGGAGGGATAGAGGTGGTAGAGGTAGAAGAAGGTTCACCACCTCCCTCTCCCTCTACTCGACCGGCTCCAGAGCCCGCATGTCCTCCTTCTCCTGGCCAAAAATCGCCCCCAACCTCTCAACCACCAACTTCCCCCCCAGCAGGCCAATCACCTGGTCCATCCGCTCACCCTGCTGGGGGTGTTTCTGCTCAAAAAGAGTGTGCCCCGCCTCCAATGACAATCTCCACCGCCAATGCTGAACATGGTGGGTCTGGCTCGCGCCCAAGCAACACTGGGGCCAACCATGAAAACTTCAGCAGAGTTATCTCCATGGTGCGACAGCACATCAGCAATGGGGAGCTCGTCGACTGGAGCGGGGAGGAGATTGACGCACACCTTGCCAAGCAGGTGGTGCTCTCGCTGGAGTTCTCCAACCAGCATCGCAAGCAGAAGGTCCTGGAGAAAAGGGTGAGGGAACTCGAGCACGACAACGAGTCGCTGCGCAGTGACCTTGAAGCCGCTCAGGGGTCCGTCGAGCTGATGCGAGGCATGGTGGAGAAGGCCAGAAGGGAGTACTTGCTGCAGGTCCAGGAGACCATCAAGATGGAGATCTTGATGGGGCAGACTGTTGGTCCTCTGGACTGGAAGGTGGCAGAGTTACAGGCTGAGAATTCCTCTTTGCTCGAACGGAGTCAGATGGTGGAGGAGTTAGAGGCTGAGAACTCCTCCCTACGCCAACAGGATTCTCAGCGGGTAGAGATGCTCAAGGCCGCCAAGGAGGCAACTGCTGCCGCCGAAAAGAAGCTTGAGGAGGCAGTGGGCAAGCTCTCTGAGGCTGCCTCCTCCCTTGCTACCCTTACCACGCAGAGGGATGCTGCAGAGGCTTCGAGGCGAAGTCTGGAGGCGGAGAAAGAGGACTTGATGAACGTGGGCGCCGATTCCCTCATTGATGGATTCGAGCTGGCGCTCGAGCAAGTCCGCTGCGTCCTTCCAGAACTGGACCTTGCGCAATTCAGCATTCATCACTCGGTGGTAGATGGGAAGCTCAGCCTCCTACTCCCTGAATCTCTTCCTTCTGTAATTTTGACTTCTTCTGTACAAAGTTTCATTTTGTAACCTTATGTTTCTGCACCATTCAACTCTTTGTAACTGACAATTGTATGAACATCTCTGGTGATATACCTTGGTTTCAATTGCTCAATTTTCTTTGTATTTTCTTTGGACTCCACTTACCTTTATGTGCGCGACTAACTGTTAGCTAGTTTAGGTTCAGCGCGATCTTGGGCTTTGCCTTTCCTTTCGCACACGACTAAGTGTCAACCAGCTTAGGCTTAGCGCGATCTGCTTCTCTTACTCTTTGCGCGCGACTAAGTGTTAACCAACTCAGGCTTAGCGCGATCTGCTTCTCTTCTCTTTGCGCGCGACTAAGTGTTAACCAACTCAGGCTTAGCGCGATCTGCATGATCTCGACTGGCTGTTCCCTCAGCTTGGTGTTTAACAGTCCTCGTGCGCTGCTTTGTACTACTAGCCAATTACTGACGACTCATCGGTGATCGCTCTTTAGTCCTTACTTAGCTTTCTCTGTCGCTCTAGCGCTAAGTGCATAAAGGACCTTGACATCGATTGCTCAAAGTGAGGCCTCATCTTGGGGAAAAGGAAGTGTTTCTCGCTAACCCCTTTCCCTTTCCCCGAGGTCATCACCCTTTGGCGGGTTGAGTCGATCACTCCCTGTCTCACTCCTGGGGTGAGTAAGGTTTCTGACTGAGAGTTTTACTGGCCAATATTGGTGCATGCCAAGTGGGTAAGGACGTTTTGTCAAAACCTTTCCTTTCCTTCTCTTGGTCTTACTAGCACCCCTGGCTTTCAAACCTTTCTGCTTGCGCTCACACCTGGGGTGAGGAAGACTTAGATCGGTGCCAGTACTTGCGCCTAGGGCAAGTAGGGCCTAACCAATCACCTGCACTTGCACCTAGGGCAAGGAGGATTTTAACTTTAATACTGAGAACACTTTCCACTGCTGCCTCAGTGGAAGAGGAAGCTCAGGCTCCCCCCTCATTCACCGCCAGAGGAAGAAAGCAGTGGCTGAGGGGTCTCGTCTCTCAGCCTGGAGGGATAGAGGTGGTAGAGGTAGAAGAAGGTTCACCACCTCCCTCTCCCTCTACTCGACCGGCTCCAGAGCCCGCATGTCCTCCTTCTCTGGCCAAAAATCGCCCCCAACCTCTCAACCACCAACTTCCCCCCCAGCAGGCCAATCACCTGGTCCATCCGCTCACCCTGCTGGGGCGTTTTTGCTCAAAAGAGTGTGCCCCGCCTCCATGACAATCTCCACGCCAATGCTGAACATGGTGGGTCTGGCTCGCGCCCAAGCAACATGGAGCCAACCATGAAAACTTCAGCAGAGTTATCTCCATGGTGCGACAGCACATCAGCAATGGGGAGCTCGTCGACTGGAGGGGGAGGAGATTGACGCACACCTTGCCAAGCAGGTGGTGCTCTCGCTGGAGTTCTCCAACCAGCATCGCAAGCAGAAGGTCCTGGAGAAAAGGGTGAGGGAATCGAGCACGACAACGAGTCGCTGCGCAGTGACCTTGAAGCCGTCAGGGTCTGTCGAGCTCATGCGAGGCATGGTGGAGAAGGCCAGGAGAGAGTACTTGCTGCAGGTCCAGGAGACCATCAAGATGGAAATCTTGATGGGGCAGACCGTTGGTCCCCTGGACTTGAAGGTGGCTGAGTTACAGGCTGAGAATTCCTCCTTGCTGAACGGAGTCAATGGTGGAGGAGTTAGAGGCTGAGAACTCCTCCCTACGCCAACAGGATTCTCAGCGGGTAGAGATGCTCAAAGCCGCCAAGGAGGCAACCGCTGCCGCCGAAAAGAAGCTTGAGGAGGCAGTGGGCCAGCTGTCGGAGGCTGCCTCTTCCCTTGCTACCCTTACCACGCAGAGGGATGCTGCAGAGGCTTCGAGGCGAAGTCTGGAGGCGGAGAAAGAGGACTTGATGAATGTGGGCGCCGATTCCCTCATTGATGGATTCGAGTTGGCGCTCGAGCAAGTTCGCTGCGTCCTCCCAGACCTAGACCTTGCGCAATTCAGCATCCATCACTCGGTGGTAGACGGGAAACTTAAGCCTCCTACTCCCTGAATCTCTTCCTTCTGTAATTTTGACTTCTCCTGTACAAAGTTTCATTTTTGTAACCTTATGTTTCCGCACTATTCGACTCTTTGTAACTGACAATTGTATGAACATCTTTGGTGATATATCTCGGATTCAATTGCTCGATTTCTCTTTGTATTTTCTTTGGACTCCACTGATCTTTATGTGCGCGACTAACTGTTAGCTAGTTTAGGTTCGGCGCGATCTGGGGCTTTACCACGACTAAGTGTTAACCAGCTTAGGCTTAGCGCGATCTGCTTCTCTTACTCTTTGCGCGCGACTAAGTGTTAACCAATTCAGGCTTAGCGCGATCTGCTTCTCTTACTCTTTGCGCGCGACTAAGTGTTAACCAACTCAGGCTTAGCGCGATCTGCTTGATCACGACTGGCTATTCTCTCAACTTGGTGTTCAACAGTCCTCGTGCGCTGCTTTGCACCACTAGCCAATTACTGACGACTCATCAGTGATCGTTCTTTAGTCTTTACTTAGCTTTCTCTGTCGCTCTGGCGCTAAGTGCATAGAGGACTTTGACAGCGATCGCTCAAGGTGATGCCTCGTCTTGGGGAAAGAAAAGTGTTTCTCGCTAACCCCTCTTACTTTCCCCAAGGTCATCACCTTTTGGCGGGTTGAGTCGCTCATTCCCTGCCTCACTCCTGGGGTGAGAAGGGTTTCGGACTAAGAGTCTTACTGGGCCAATATTGGTGTATGCCAAGTGGGTAAGGACGTTTTGTCAAAACCTTTCCTTTCCCTCCCTTGGTCTTACTAGCACCCCTGGCCTTTCAAACCTTTAACTGCTCGCGCTCACGCCTGGGGTGAGGAAGACTTAGATCGGTGCCAGTACTTGCGCCTAGGGCAAGTAGGGCCTAACCAATCACCTGCACTTGCACCTGGGGCAAGGAGGATTTTAACTTTAATACTTGAGAACACTTTATATGCTGGAAATTTTCTTTAATTGGGTGGCCTCGTTAAAAACCCTCTTTAGGGAAAAGAGTGCCCCCTTGTCTGTTCAACTGTTTCCACCACAAACAAAACATGTGTCTTTTAGCATGAGAACGCCATTACTGTACAATTTTAACTGAAATAAAATTTTAGATGGGTGGCGTTCCACGTTCTGGGGATTGCTCCTCCTTCCAAAGTCTCCAGGCGATAGGCTCCGTTCTCTAACGTCTCCACCACTCTGTACGGGTCTGTCCACTTCGGGGATAACTTATTCTGCATGTCATTCTGATGCGCCTTTCTCATCACCAGATCACCTTCCTGGAAGCGCCTGGGCCTCACTTTAGAGTTGTGCCTCCGCTCTACTCTTCTCTTCACGGCTTCAGCACTGACTCTGGCCTCTTCTCGCACTTCGTCTAGCAGATCCAGATTCACCTTACGCTCTTCATTGGACTCTTCAGCAACAAAGTTCAAGAATCTGGGAGAGCTCTCCTGTATCTCTACAGGAATCATGGCGTCTGTCCCATAGGCAAGGCTAAAGGGTGTCTAATGGGTGCTGGACTGTGGGGTGGTGTGATAAGACCACACAATTCTGGGGATCTCCTCTGCCCAGCCTCCTTTGGCCTTGTCTAGCCTTCGCTTCAGCCCCCTGAGCAGCACCCGATTTGCCGACTCCACCTGCCCGTTTGTTTGTGGGTGCTCCACTGAGGCGAAAACCTGTTGTATCTTTAGCTCCTCACACATCTTCCTCAACTGATGACTGGTGAACTGGGTGCCATTGTCGGAGACCAGCCTCTTGGGTATTCCGAAGCGGCAGACAATGTTCTTCCAGACGAAGTGTTCGACTTTTTGTGCGGTGATGTGTGCAACTGGCTCTGCCTCCACCCACTTAGTGAAATATTCAATGGCCACAATGAGGAACTTCATCTGCCTTGTCGCCAGGGGAAAAGGTCCTAGGATGTCAATCCCCCATGTATGGAATGGCCACGGGCTATGGATGGACCTCAACTCCTCAGGGGGTGCCTTGTGCCAATCTGCATGCAGCTGACATTGTTTGCATCGCTGAGCAAACCTTATGCAATCTTCCTTCAGCTTTGGCCAGTAGTACCCCGCGCGGAGTACTCTACTTGCCAAAGCGCGACCACCTACATGGCTTCCGCACACCCCCTCGTGCAACTCAGACATGAGTCTAGTGCATTGCTCGCCGTGTACACAGATCTGCACAGGGTGAGAAAATCCAAATCTAAATAGGCTTCCATCTATGAGAGTAAACTTACTTGAACCCCTCTTTATTCTTTTTGCCTCTGCCAGATCGAGCGGGAGTACACCATCTTCTAAGTATAGCCGGTATGGCGTCATCCAGGTGTGGGGTTCCTTCTCCGCGTGGACCTCCATCGACTCACCGATCTTTGAGGGTCGCGATCTCACCCTCGGCGCTCTCAGCGTCTCTTGAGTCAACGACCGATGACCGATCGTTAGACGCTCCATTGACTTGTATACATGAAGTACCTGGTTGTCTGATACAAACGCGCGTGGCACCTTCAGGGTCTCCTGAATGACAGTCCTCTGCTTCCCCCCTTTGCCTGAGCTGGCCAGCTTGGCAAGCAGGTCTGCTCGGGCGTTCTGCTCTCTTGGTACATGCACTAACTCAAACTCGGCGAAAGACGTCTTCAGGAGCTGCACATACTCCAGGTAGGCTGCCATCTGGGGGTCCTTTGCTTGGAACTCCTCGGTAACCTGTCCGGTGACCAGTAACGAATCGCTCTTGGCCAGCAGATTTCTTGCTCCCATTTCCCTTGCTAGCAACATTCCCGCGATCAGGGCCTCGTACTCCGCCTGATTGTTGCTAGCCTTGAAGGCGAAACGGAGGGACTGCTCGATTAGTACTCCGTTTGGCCCTTCCAGGATGACCCCAGCGCCGCTTCCTTGCTGGTTAGAGGAGCCATCCACCGATAACACCCATCGGAAACCTAGCCCTTCTGCAGGTGTCGCGATGGATGATAGCTCGACTACGAAGTCCGCGAACACCTGCCCCTTGATCGGGCCTCGGGGCTCATACTGAATATCGAATTCCGACAATTCTACTGCCCACTTGACCATCCTTCCTGCCACATCAGGTTTCTTCAATACATTCTGGATAGGCAGATCAGTCATCACCACCACTGTGAAGCTGTGGAAATAATGCCTGAGTCTTCTGGCTGAGAATACCACCGCTAGAGCAGCCTTCTCGAGGGCCTGGTACCTAGTTTCAGGGCCTTGTAGCACCTTGCTGACGAAATAAACAGGCCTCTGGGCCTGATCCTGCTCTTGCACCAGGACTGAACTGACTGCCCTCTCCGTAACAGCAAAGTATAGACGGAGAGGGATGCCTACCTGGGGCTTTCGCAAGACTGGTGGGCTTGCCAGATATCCTTTCAACTTAATGAAGGCCTCCTCGCACTCCTGCGTCCAGAGAAATCTGCTGTTGCGCTTGAGACACTGGAAGTATGGGTGACCTTTCTCCCCACCAGCAGACATAAACCGGGACAGTGCTGCCAAACGACCGGTGAGCTGCTGCACCTCCTTCACCGTCGTTGGGCTCCTCATCGCCACGATCGCCGCGCACTTCTCCGGGTTAGCTTCGATTCCTCGCTCTGTCAAGAGGAAACCCAAGAACTTCCCAGCCTCTACACCGAATATGCACTTCTCAGGGTTGAGCTTCAACCTATACTTGGCGATGGTGGCGAATAGCTCTTCCAGATCAGCTGCGTGATGCTTCTTCTCTTGGGACGTAACCACCATGTCATCTACATAGGCGTGTACGTTTCTCCCCAGCATGGGCGAGAGCACCCTATCCATGAGCCGCTGGTAGGTAGCCCCCGCATTCTTCAACCCAAATGGCATGACCTTGTAGCAATAGCAAGACCGTTCCGTCATAAACGCGGTCTTGCATTCGTCCATTGGGTGCATCCTGATCTGGTTGTATCCCGAGAAAGCGTCCAAGAAGCTGAGCAGCTTTCCCCCCGATGCGCTATCGACGAGGGCATCTATACTGGGTAAGGGGTAAGAATCCTTGGGGCACGCCTTATTGAGGTCAGTGAAGTCCACGCACATTCTCCACTTGCCGCTTGCCTTCCGCACCAGTACCACATTCGCTAGCCACTCGGGGTACTGGATTTCTCTGATATGCCCTGCGTCAAGGAGCTTCTGCGCTTCGTCGTGGATCACCTTCCTCTTCTCCTCGTTAAATTTCCTTCTTCTCTGCCGTACGGGTCGAACCATGGGGTCCATTGATAGACGATGGCAGAGGAAATCGGGGTCGATTCCTGGCATGTCGGACGATGACCATGCAAAGGCATTCATGTGCTTCTCAATCACACGCATGATCAGCCTTCGTTCTTCTTCAATGAGGGATCCCCCCAACTTGAATTTTCTTCCCCCGATGTCCACTTCGACCCATCCTTCAGCTGGGTGGGGCCTTCTCTCACTGGCAATGACCGCTCTCGCGATCCCTGACTCGCGAGGAGTGATCGCGCCTTCCTCTTCTTCTTCAACTTGGGCTACCTGGGAGCCCCCCACCGCGGCGTTCTCCATCCTCTGAGCGCCTTGTGTTTCCCTGACCGCCAATCGCTCTTCGCGCACGCCTGGTGGTGGTTTTGTGGTGACGTGGCACACACTTCTCTTTTGCTTCAAACTGTTCTCATAACAGCGTCTTGCCTCAGCCTGATCCGACTTGATGGTTATCACGGCCCCCTCCATCGACGGCAGCTTCAACTTCATATGCCTCGTCGATGGTATTGCGCCCAGTCTATTGAGTGTTGGCCTCCCCAACAAGACATTGTACGCAGAAGGGGCGTTCACCACCAGGTACTTTATCTTTTCAGTACGGGCTGTCGTTCCGTCAGTGAACGTTGTCCTCAGCTCGATGTATCCCCGCACTTCTACCTGATCCCCTGCAAAACCGTAGAGACAACCAGCATACGGTCTTAACTGATCGGGGGACAACTGTAGCTTGTTGAATGTTGGCCAGAACATGACATCCGCCGAGCTTCCTTGATCTACGAGTACTCTATGCACTCGTCTTCCTGCTGTGATGAGAGAAATGACCACAGGGTCGTTGTCGTGTGGGACAACGTCTCGTAGGTCAGCCTTCCTGAAGACAATGTCCACCTCAGGGTAATGACTCTCATTTACCGCATCTACCGCCATCACAGATCGAGTGTATCTCCTTCTTTGTGAAGCTGTGCATCCCCCACCAGAGAAGCCTCCAGCGATCGTCTGCACTTCCCCATGCACAGGGACTTCATGCTGTTGCTCTCCAGTTTGGGATCCCGACGCGCGATCACCCTGTGGCTCACGCAGGTAATCTGCTAGAAAACCAGACTTCACCAACTCTGCCAGTTGGTGTCCCAGCGCCAAACAGGAATGAAGAGTATGGCCAAAGGCCTGATGAAACTCACACCATTCATTCTTCTTCCTTCCGAGTACCTTGTCTGTCTTCTCTGGTACTCGTAGTCTTGCTGCTACGGCAGGAAGGGCGATGAGATCCGCCAACCCCACCATGAAGTTGTATCTCGGGGGTGCGTTATTCTCCCTTGCACGCCCCTTACTCTGGTCTTTGCCTGGTGCATAGGGACGAGGTTTTTCCCGCACCTTCTTCCCTTCTTTGGCCTCATGCACCCTTGCTTGCTGTGGTTTTCCTTGCCCTCCACGCGGTCTGGGTGGTGCAGCACTTCCCCTCTTCTCAGAAACTTCTGTTTCTGCCACTATGTGCGCCACCGCACGCCGTCGGATCTCTGCAAAAGTGCTGGGATGGCTCCTGATGAGAGACTCACTGAAAGGGCCAGGCAGCACTCCCTTCTTAAACGCGTGCACAAGCATATCTTCATCTTTGCTGGGTAGTCTAACCACCTGTGCTCCAAAACGGTTGAGGTAATCTTTCAGCGACTCCCCCTGGTATTGGCGTACATCGAATAGGTCGTAGGACACCACTGCAGGTGCCTTGTTGACGATGTATTGTTCAATGAAAAGCTTCGAGAACTGAGAGAAAGACGTGATATGCCCTTCTGGTAAACTCACGAACCACTCCATGGCGATTCCGCTCAGCGTGCTCATGAACATCTTGCAGTATACGGCGTCTGAGCCCCCAGACAACATCATCTGGGTGTGGAATGCCGTCAGATGCGCCTCCGGGTCTTCTACCCCTTTGAACGACGCTTTTACCCCCACCAGATTGGAAGGCACCATGGTTCCCATAATCTCGGGGGAGAATGGCATGGGAAATGCCCTTGGAGGTGAAGGCTGCCTAGACACTCTTTCGTCAACGACGTGCTCCCTCTGCGCCTGCAGCGTTCTTCTCAACTCTTCGTTGACACGATTCAGTTCGTCGTTCCTGCTTTGCGACGCAGCCAACTCCGCCTGCATCCTTTCTTGTTCGACTTTCGACGCTGCAGCGTTATCCTGCAGCGTGCGCACCATTTCCAGGACCTGCGCCATTGTCACAGCTCCTTCGTCAGCGGACGGCGCAGGCGATGGCTGTCTGTTTCTAGGCATCTTCTCTATCAGAGAAACTGATGAAACTCTGGTGAACTTTAAAACTATGGTATATGTGGGACAACAATTCCCTCGGCCCCACGGTGGGCGCCAAATGATCCTGCCGGCAACTTGAACGTGGGAGAATCGCTTCGTAACGCTTTCTGCCCTGTCTTCGCGACTGTGTCTCCTGAAGAATCACCTTCTGAACTCTCTCTCTCTGATGTCTTCAAAATGTGACCTGCAAAATACACAGACGGCGCCTCTAGCGGCCGTTTGCACTCCGACGATCAAGTTAGTTCAACAGAACCACCAGAAAACTCGAAACTTAGTAAAAATGCGTGTGTATCAGAAAAACTTGCACTCTGTTTTTCTCTCTATCCTCTTTTTTTTTGTTTTTCCCTCTTCCACTCTCACTCTGATTCTGCCTTTTATCTCTCTTTCCCTGCTTCTGAGCATAACAGAATTCTGTTATGCTTTCCTGGCATGTGTCAGAACCCTGTCGTGCTTTTTAGAGAAAGCGTACCTTCAGAATCAGCAATGGGGAGCGTGAGAGTCTGCGCATGTCTGCGCTTGGCTGCGCCTGTCTGTACCTTTAGCGGTACGGAGTGCTCTTTTGTCTGGACCGCAC
This sequence comes from Phaseolus vulgaris, assembly GCF_000499845.2. Taxonomy (NCBI): domain Eukaryota; kingdom Viridiplantae; phylum Streptophyta; class Magnoliopsida; order Fabales; family Fabaceae; genus Phaseolus; species Phaseolus vulgaris. The sequence continues at coordinate 38,841,485 of NC_023752.2, read as the reverse complement.
CCCTCTCAGATGGTGACACGTGGAGGCCTGCAGCTCACATCCAACCACACACGTGTCACTTACTGGAAGGGCTCTAGCGCCTCTCTTTGTCTGCCTAAGCTACACCCTTGCGGAGTAACTTAGGATGCTTCTTTTATCTGGGCAAATTGCATACTCTTAGGAGAACGTCGGGTGTGGCTGGTCTAGGCGCACTCACCAAACGTTACTCTCTGCGTAGGCGACTTACCCTTCAGGATAACACGCACGTAATGGGTTGAGGGAATCACCAATCACCGACTGGCTTACTAGTTCCCTCAGGCCACTCTCGTGCATGATTCCTTGAGGTGTGCCCATGCGAGGTCCATGCGTAACGCTCTCGCTGGGAACCTCAGTCCCAGTTTAACTGCGTGTAACACGAGACCCCGATGACAATACACCCGATGACTGATCAGTGTTTATTCGCTACTCGCGCTCTGCCTCCAGGCGCGAGTCTGGGAACTGGTCTGCTGGTGGTCACTTGGCTACTGACCACCGATCACCATTCTGGGTGATCTGTCCCCCGACCTCTCTACCGCCTGATCTGTCGGTGGTAACTTGGTTACTGACCACCGATCACCTCTCTTGGCGATCGTCCCCCTACCTCTCTGCCACCTGGTCCACGTGTCACCCTGTGAGTGGTCCACGTGGTTCTCTGCTGCTGACGTCATCGACTACCGATGACCGATCGGATCAGTTATCACAACAAGTTTAATCAAAATTAACCAAAGGAATGTCATCACTCTTAATAAAAGAAAAGAGATCATCCACATTAGAGAAATGAGAAGTAAGGAAAATTTGTCAAACCCAACTCCAAATAGACATAGCATTCGGACATTCAAAAAATAAATGGTGAATAGATTTCTCCTGCTTTTCACAAAGCATACACATAGAACATAAATGCAAACCTCTATGTTGAATATGTTGATCTGTAGGTAGTCGCTCATGAAAAACTTTCCAGAGAACTAGAGTTTTGGAAGGAGGTATATATGAAGACCAAATGAGTTTAACCCAGCCATAGGGAATTCCTGGATCTAAGAAAAAATCATAGCCTACTTAAGAGTGAAACGCCGAGAATCTTCTAGAATCCAATTAGGAATATCCTGTTCTTGCCTAATCATGATATGTTCAAAAAAATGAGGCATCTACCGTAATGACAAGAGAATACTACTAGTCCAAAATTGAGAAATTGTATCTGACAATATTGAACCATCAAGTACCCATGCAATGATTGATAAAGAAGAAGTGGAACACCATTTATCATTCCAAAAATTAATAAAAGTACTTGTACCAATAGTCCAAAAAGTATGTTCAAGAATAGTGTCATAAAAATGTTTAATCATAGGTCAAATAGAGGTGGATCTATAAACCATTCTAAATTGGTACTTTGATTTAAGAACTCTGACTTTCAAGAGAAGAGACCAAGGCTTGTTACTATAAGCAAAATTCCAAGTAAGCTTAAAAAGATACACATTATTTTCATGATAGAGATTAATAAGCTTTAATCCTCCATTCTCAATAGGAGAACAGATCTTAGCCCAATTAACTATAATTATGCCTTTTTTTTCATAATATTACCAATCAAAATAAAATTTCTGCTCCACTGCTCAGCTTGCTTAAGAATAGAAATCGACCATTTATATATGTTAAAACTATAACCTAGAAAACCAGTAATAACCGTATTAACCAACTGGATTTGACCCATCATGCTAAGAGATTTCCCTTTCCAAGATGCTAGCTTCAATTTGACTTTATCAGCCAAAGGTTAAAAAAATCGACACTTTGGAGCACCAACAAAGATAGGCACCCTTAAATAATTAAAAGGTAAAGCCTAATGACTACAAGAAAGAAACGTTGAACTTTAGTAACAAATCTTGCAGAAGTATCCATGGTGAAAAAGCTACTTTTAGAATTATTAACATAATGACCAGAAAAGTCATCGTATGTTTTAAGGAAGATACTCAAGTTTCTAAGAGACTTATTATCTACCCTACAGAAAACAAAGATGTCATTTGTGCATAAAATGTGAGTGGGAGTGATGTAACCTGTAGGGCTAGCCATATGCTAAATCTTCTTATCATTCACAGGTTTAGAGATGCTTCTACTTAGAACCTCTTCTGCGAGGCAAAAAAGCAAGGGAGATAAAGGATCACCTTGTCTCACACCTCTACTACAAGGAAGAAAACCCACCATACTTCCATTTATCCTAATAGAAAGCATAATTGAATGAAGGATTGCACTAATTCAATTAACAAATGAGGAATGCAAACCAAATCGTGTCAAAACTAACAATAAGAACTTCCAACTCAAAGTGGCAAATGCTTTATGAATATCAACTTTGTAAGCCACATTACCTCCTCTGACCTTTTTAGAAAGCATGTTAATAGCTTAAGAAGCAATACCAATACAATTATGAATATGTCTACCCTGCACAAACCCATATTGATTTGGAGAAATGATTCTAGCGGCCACAATAACAAGTCTATCCGCTAGTATTTTGGAGATGATCTAAAATTTGAAATTAGCAACAACAATTGGTCTGAAATATTTAACGGAATCTGCTTCCGTAGTCTTAGGAATTAGAAAACCATATTACTGTTCATTCCAAGAAGAATATAGTTTTGTTTAAAACACTGTTGAGCATCTTTACAAACATCCATCCCAATAATCTCCTAGCAAGAATGATAAAAAACACCACCAAACCCGTCCGGACCAGGAACTACATTTTTTATTTCCAAATAATAAGGGGATTTAGTCAACATAATATTCTCCTCAGAAGAAACTGTTTCGGGGATATAGGAACCAATAAACTCCTCCATACTACCAGTATTTAGGCCATTAGAATTAGATTTAACATAAAGATTTCTATAAAAGTCTAAAATATGATCCTGAATGAGTTTAGAATCCTCAATAACACCATTATCAGTCTGTAATCTATGAATCCTACTAGAATTATTACGCCTTTTAACCACAACACGGAAAAAAGCAGTGTTTCGATCCCCATCTTAAAACTAGAGCATCTTGGCCCTTTCTTTCCAAAACAACTATTGACAGTGAAAAGCTTGATCAAGCTCCTCCTTAACAATATTTTCTTGACAAATAAGTACATCAAGAACAGACGAGCTAGCAGTCTTTAAGCTTTGTTGAATAGCAAGGAGGGAGGCTTGCTTAAGAAACACTTCATTTTTAACATTACCAAAAGAATTTTTATTCCAGCTTCAAAGCTCAATTTTCAACCTTTTTAATTTATGTTGTAAAATAAACATTGGACAACCAACAACCGTATTAGTCCAAGAATCGTGAATAAGCTTCATATACGAACTATCTTGAAGCCACATAGTAAAGAAACAAAAATTACTCCTTCCGTAAACAATTACTAGAAAGACTACCAAGAATAGGGGAGTGGTCAAAACAATTTTTTAATAAGAACATGATAAGTACAAGAGTCTCATTCATCCAAACACTCTTCATTACATAAAACCTTATCCAACTTTCTATCAATTCTCTGTGACCCTATCCTTCCATTACACCAAGTATAACAAGGACCAGAGAAAGGCATACTAGTAAGATCATTATTGTTAATCCAATCAAGAAATTCATTATAAGAAACCTGATTAGGAGCACCCCCCCCCTTGCAGTCGTCAGCCGAGAGTACAACATTGAAATCTACCAAAATACATCAAGGCCCAATGAAGAAACTAAGATCCCTCCACAAAAGTCATCTAACCAAGTATGTGTTAGCACCATAAACAACTGCAAAGCTAAAGCCTTTATCATGCAAAAAACAATTTACAGAAATAAACTAAGCATTAACCAAGAAAACCGACAAACACCAAAGCTTAGCAGCTTTATTAATGATAGGAGAAGTAGCAACCAAATGCAGATTAACAGATTTGAAAAGAACATTTAAAGCATTAGTGTACGATATCATGGGTTCAACAATAAAAACAAGAAGAGGTTTATATAATTTAAGTAAATTAAACAATATCTCCACGGTTTTGTGGTTTGTCAGTCCTATGACATTCCAAAAAACAACAAGAAATCTTCATTGCGACTTTTTTTTATGGAACTGCCTTTGATGTTTTTTGGATCTACAAGCCCTTTTAGGTGATCTCCTTGATTTTCTAGTGATGCGAACAATATCGCCCCCGGTATCACTAGTAGTCTCCTCTGTCTCACTATGATCCGCCCAAAATTTAGAATCAATTGAAGTCGGGACAATTGGCTTACCAGTATTAGGACCACCTGCCTCATTTGCAGTTTCCAAACCATCAAGGGATGAAAAATGATTTTGCAGGGTCAACGCAAGTGATTGTGCCGCCATAGGAGAATTCTCCCTTGGCGGAGAAGGAACAACAACAATATTAGAACATACCAACACATGAATAACATCAATCTGAGCCGTAACTACATGTGAATCTACTACAATTTGTGATTCTAAAACCTTGGTTTGCGTAACAACCTGTGTATCTACTGCAATTGCTGATTCTAAAACCTTAACTTTGTTAGAAATTGGCCTTGACAAATTCTGCCGAGGTGAAGACGTATCATGATCCGATGCATCCTCAAAGGGAGGCATATCGATAACAACATCCCCACCTCCATATGTTTTAACGGAATCAAGTTGACCCAGTTGTATCCCAGTCGTAGTACCACCAAAGATGTTAGTTGTCAAATTACCAACAAAGCCATCAAAGAGATTATAATGCGGAATAGGCACTGCAATAGGATTTTTCTTATGATACTCTTTATGTTGTTTAGGAACCATTGGGTCCCCCACAACCTTCCCATGTTCTCTGTCATTTTTAGGAATTTTCTTGGTCTGAGAAAACTTATGTTGAGGACCAACAACATGACTTTAAGCATTAAACACACCACACTGACCAAGATCATGCCCAATCATCTTACAATGACTGCAAAATGGAGGGAGCCACTCATATTCCATATCCGCTATAAATGCAAATCCTGAATGTTCAACTAATAGCTGATTAGGAAAAGGGGACAAAAGATCAATATCCACAAGCACCCGAGCAAAAATACCCCTTATTTTTCTTCATAGTATGATAATCCAAAGACAAGGGGGTGTCAATGTCTCTAGTAATAGAAAATATAGCCCGTGATCTCCAATATTCTGAAGAAAAATGGTAAATTCTAACTAAGGCCTAGGTTTTAGTGCTTTTCATAGTAGATGGAACAAAATCCTTTATCCTGGCAAACAGTCTCAAGAAACCAGGAGATAACTGCCAGGAGCCAACCTCAAGAACCCACCTAACGTCTTCTAAAGAAGAAAGCTCAAACTCATAGAAACCCTTGCCAAGAGGTATAACTTTCCATGATTTGAGCACTTTCCACACAAGCTACAACTTTTTGGTTAAATCAAGGTGTGGGAGGGGTGTATCCCCCTTAGATAAAATAATCCTCCCATGTAGATGATTCTTACAATCTTCTAGAACCACCAAGTAATCTTCCTCTTCAACCTGGACAACAACCATGTCTCCCTTGATACAGGGCATAGGCAACTGGGACAAGGGGATGTCACAGGTGTTGCTCAAGGCCTAAACAAAAGTTTTTCGTTGGCTTTGTGGAGCATAGGCCTTCTTAATTGGTGCCACTTCTTGTTCTTTCAAAAAACCCCAAGGTATCAAGAACCATGCAAAGGCCTCTGCCATTCTTGAAATTCCAAAACTCCCACACCTAAGAACGCTATCCAGTTGTCTGCCACCGTAAGATCAAGAAAACCATCCATGTAAGCACGTCCCGTGGCACCAACCCTATTCTCCCTTACGTAAGGGGACCTACAACCGTGACAATAGAAGACAACGACAAGCGCGATGACAGCAACAGGCGACGAACACAACGATGACAATAGGCAGCAAGCACGACGAAGACTAATATGGCAAGCGGTGCGCTCGATCTTCAACAACGACGCAACAATGCCAAACGCGAGCAACAGAAGCGATGCCACTGATGGCGAGGACGACAGGCGCACGCGACGGAGACGCAAGCAACGGGATTTCAGTGAATGGAGTTCGATTTAATTTTTTTAGGGTTCAGTGAAACCTAATTTAGTGGGGTTCCAAAAAATTGTTCTAACTTACATTTCTTCTTGTTGTGTTTGTTTAAAACATGTGATGATCATATGTTACACAAGAGTAGAGGATGTTGTAAGAGATAAAACTCCACAGTGAACATATATAATTTTTTTTCTTTTGATATTTTCTTTTAGTATATTTATATATTTGAAATTTTCCATAAAAAGATATATTATTTTATAGGTATAATTATCTTATTTGTCCCTACATTTAGGGTCAATATTTAGTTTAGTATTGTGGTTTTAAAAAAAAAATCAATTTGGTCCCTATGTTTTTTAAAATGTATACAAATTGGTCATTTCCATTAAATCTCACCTTACGACGTCAAATGTTGCTTATGTGGCAGAGAAAGGTGAGATTGAGAGACGTGACGTGTCAAGTGGCGGTGTCCCCTAAAGTCGTAACCCCCGCATCGTCGCCGACGGCATCTCCTCCCATTATTGTGGCTCCTGCTCCATCGGCCAAGCCTCGGGCAATGTCTCATTCGGCTAAGGTGCTAGTGAGCTCCCAACCGACTCCAGTTCCAGTGAGCTCTCCCCCTGCGCCTGTGCTTACAACTGCTCTCGTGGTGACTCCAACTTTGACACCTTATCTATATGTGAAATGGCAGCATAACGAGCTAGACCCAGGCAGCTTCCTTGACTGCCAAAGCACAGGAACCATTAAGGATGCTCACAACTGCATGTCTATAATGTAAAATATTCAATACAAGTGGTTGAGATGTAAAAGATACATTGATGTTTGTGGGAAGCAAGCATTGGTGGATTAAGCATTGTTGGTATTTTGGCGATGGATGAGTCATACCATACACTACTTGTCACAGCACCTGATCTTGGCCAATACATCTCTGGTGTCATTCTCTTCGAAGAAACTCTCTACCAATCCACACTTGATGGAAGGAAGATCGTAGACGTCCTTCTTCAACAAAAAAATAGCTGCAGAAACTAAAACTGTTTTAGAACAGAGAAAATATATTTGAAAGAATATGTTATAAAATCTATTGTTACTATTCTTTCTACAAATAAAAAACAAAATATCATAATAGAAAGATGTCAAAAAAGTAAAATAAAATATAAATTTATATAATTTTAACATTTAAACTGCATATAAAAAATAAAATTAATATATCATCATGCTTAAATTAAAATCTCAATAATATTATTATTAATAATCATAGCGTTCCTTGTAACCTCACATCTTAATCCAATTGTAGTTTCTAAAATCAGAAAATTATAACATCTCCAGCCAATTATCTTAAAAAGTTTTTATCTAATTAAAATATTACTTTCACATACATGGAGGAATTATTTTCAAATTTTAAAAATTCATCCTCGGATACTTAGGTTAAAAAATAACATTTTTTTATAATAAATTGCATTACTCTAAGTAAATAAATAAAAACAAACCAAGAATCCAATGGCGGGAGAGAAGCGTTGAATTCCTTTCCAACATGTAGTCTAATTCGAAACAATTGGTCCCAATTTTGTACCCTATACCTAGTAAAATCTTTCTATGTTTTAACGATGGAACGTGAGCTTTGACGGCAGTGTGTGTATGAATGTTAATATATAAGGTGGTTTCATGAACTGTAAACTAGGGTTTGGTAGGGTCTAGTGCCTTGACTGGTTCCAATTAGAGACAAGATCCCTTAATATGTGGGTTCCAATGATTGCCTTTGATTGTGTTAATCCTTGTAATTATTGTAATTATCAATCAATGGTTATCAGCATTGATTGTTACCTAATTTTTTGTAGTGTCGTGATACTGGGTATTAATTGTAGGATTATATATTGTCAGGTTTTGACTATATATGAATATTGTAATCAACAAATTAATAACATATTCTTTTACCTTTCGTTACCCTTTTTCTCACTTGGTATCAGAGTTGTAAAGCTATGAAGACTTTTTTGATCCAATTCAAATCATGGCATCCGCTACAGATTCAAAATCCCAAAATTGTCTTTCATTCACTGTATCTGTCAAGTTGAACAGAGACAACTATCCATTATGGAAATCCTTGGTGATTTCTATAGTCAAAGGTTGCAGGCTCGATGGGCACATGCTAGGGACAAAGGAATGTCCTAAAGAATTCATAGTTTCTGCAGACTCAAGCAAGAAACCAAATCCCGCATTTGGAGATTGGCAAGCTCATGATTCACAACTCCTTGGATGGTTGATGAATTCAATGACTGTTGAAATAGCAGTACAGTTGCTGCACTGTGAAACCTCAAAACAACTTTGGGATGAAGCCCAAAGCCTAGCTGGTGCACACACAAGATCTCGAATCATCTACCTTAAATATGAGTTTCACAACATCAAGAAAGGAGAAATGAAGATGGAGGAATATTTGGTCAAGATGAAGAATCTCGTTGAGAGACTTAAACTTGCAGGGAGTCCTATTTCCAACTCAGATCTAATAATTCAAACCCTAAATGGTTTAGATTCTGAATACAACCCTGTGGTGGTCAAACTATCTAATCAAACTAATCTCACTTGGGTTGATCTGCAGGCATAATTACAGACCTTTGAAAGTAGACTTGATCAACTGAATGGTCTTACCAAACTCTCTCTTGATGCATCAGCAAATGTTTCTAATAAAACTGATTACAAAGGTAACAAATTCAACACAAACAACAACTGGAGAGGCTCTAACTTCAAAAGTTGGAGAGGAGGCAGAGGAAGAGGAAAAATGTTTAAACCAACATGCCAAGTTTGCAACAAGGTTAGGCACACAGTTGTAAACTGTTGGTACAGGTTTGATAAGTCTTATTCAAAGTCAAATTATTCAGCAGACATTGACAAACAAGGAGCACACAATGCCTTCCTAGCCTCACAAAGCGCTGCTCAAGATTATGATTGGTACTTTGACAGTGGTGCAAGCAATCATGTGACACACCAAACTGAAAAATTTGAGGATCTAGCAGAACATCATGGTAAGAACTCATTAATAGTTGGAAGTGGTGAGAAATTGCAGATTGTTGCCACAAGTTCCTCAAAACTAAACTCACTCAACTTACATGATGTCTTATATGTGCCCAACATTACCAAAAATCTATTAAGTGTGTCAAAATTAATTGCTGACAGTAACATTCTTGTTGAGTTTGATGCAAATTGTTGCTTTGTGAAGGACAAGTTAACAGGGAAGGCAATTCTAAAAGGGACACTTAAAGATGGCTTGTATCAGCTCTCAAGGACTGAAAGGGACTCGTGTGCTTATGTATCTTTCAAGGAGAGTTGGCATAAAAGGCTTGGTCATCCAAATAATTCAGTCCTAGATAGAGTCTTGAAAAGTTGTAATGTGAAACTATCACCTAGAGATCATTTTAACTTTTGTGAGGCTTGTCAATATGGCAAAATGCATTTTTTACCCTTCAAAGCATCTTCCTCTCATGCTAAGGAAATCCTTGAATTAGTCATACTGATGTTTGGGGTCCTGGACCAATAATATCTTATTCTGGTTTCAAATATTATGTTCACTTCATTGATGATTTTAGTAGATTTACTTGCATTTATCCTCTGAAACAGAAATCAGATATTGTACAAGCCTTTATTTAGTTTAAAAACATGGCAGAAAATTTGTTTAACAAGAGAATTAAGACAATCCAATGTGATGGTGGTGGTGAATACAAAGTTGTGCAAAACTGTGCAGTAGAAGTAGGGATACAATTCAGAATGCCATGCCCTTACACATCACAACAAAATGGTAGGGCTGAGAGAAAACACAGGCACATTGCTGAATTTGGCTTGACATTGCTAGCACAAGCCAAAATGCCCTTACATTTTGGTGGGAAGCTTTCTCCACACCAGTTTATCTCATAAACAGATTGCCCTCTCTAGTCACTCAAAATGAAAGCCCTTATTCATTGCTTTTTCAAAAGAAACCTGACTACAATTCCTTAAACCCTTTGGGTGTGCTTGCTATCCCTGTCTTAAACCTTATAGTCAGCACAAACTACAATTCCACACAACTAGATGTGTGTTCTTGGGGTATAGTAACTCTCACAAAGGATACAAATGCATAAATTCTCATGGAAGAATCTTCACTTCAAGACATGTTGTTTTCAATGAAGAACATTTTCCATTCCATGATGGGTTTCTCAATACAAGAAGTCCCTTGAAAACACTAATTGAGAGTTCATCTCACCCTTTTTCTTTGCCTACTGCAGGTAACCCACACATTGGAGCAGCCACACTTCCAGATGATAACAATCTTGGTGATGACCAAGAATCAACCAATCCAACTGAGAGTGTTGTAGTTAATTTTAGCATAGATCAGGATGCAAATAATTCAACAAGGAACAATCCAATTTCTGAAAATAGTTCACCAAGCAACATTCAAATTCCTGATCTCACAGAAACAGTTGCTAGAGATCACCAAGATCTTGTTGAACCAAACATCAACACTCATTGGACCAGGAGCAAAGCTGGAATTCATAAGCCAAAGAAGCCATATCTTGGGTTTGTTGAAACTACCACAAATGAGAAGGAACCAGAAAATGTCACAAAAGCACTCACAAGACCACAGTGGAAAGAAGCTATCGAAAAAGAGTATCAGACACTCATGTCAAATCAAACTTGGCTCTTGGTATCGTATCAAGGCCAAGAAAACACCATTGATTCTAAATGGGTCTTCAAGACCAAGTACAAAGCAGATGGGACAATTGAAAGGAGAAAGGCAAGACTAGTAGCAAAAGGATTTCAACAAACAGATGGATTGGACTATGAAGAGACCTTCAGTCCAATTGTCAAGGCAAGTACAATTCGGATCATACTCTCAATTGCAGTACACCTCAATTGGGAGGTCAAACAGCTGGACATAAACAATGCATTTCTTAATGGCTATCTCAAAGAAACTGTGTTTATGCATCAACCAGAAGGAATTGTAGACTCAACTAAATCTGAACATGTTTGCAAGTTATCCAAGGCAATTTATGGATTGAAACAGGCCCCAAGAGCCTGGTTTGACAACCTAAAAAATGCCTTAGTCAACTGGGGTTACAAGAACACAAAAAGTGATTCCTCACTATTCACTCTAAGAGGTACAAATCACATTACCTTCGTACTTATATATCTGGATGATATAATTGTCACAGGGAACAACACCAAGTTCTTGGAATCCTTCATCAAACAACTCAATGATGTGTTTTCGCTTAAGGATCTTGGTCCACTGCACTACTTCTTAGGCATAGAAGTTTAAAGAGATGCATCTGGCATGTACTTGAAGCAATCAAAATACACCGGAGATATTCTGAGAAAATTCAAAATGGAAAATACTTCATCTTGTCCAACACCTATGATAACCGACAAGCAATTTAAGCTGAAGGGGAGAAATTACAAGACCCAACCATGTTCAGACAAGCTATAGGAGCTTTGCAATACTTAACAAACACAAGGCCTGATATAGCATTCTCAGTTAACAAGCTCAGCCAATTCATGAGCTCTCCCACTATAGATCACTGGCAAGGCATAAAAAGAATATTGAGATATCTCCAAGGTACCATTCAACACTGCCTACACATCAAACCATCAACTGACTTGTACTTAATAGGATTCTCAGATGCAGACTGGGCAACAAGTGTGGATGATAGAAAATCCATGGTTGGTCAATGTGTCTTCCTTGGTGAAACACTTGTTTCTTGGTCTTCAAGGAAGCAAAAGGTAGTCTCAAGATCCAGTACAGAATCAGAATATAGAGCATTGGCTGACTTAGCTGCTGAAATAGCATGGACCCGTTCACTTCTTGATGAATTGAAACTCCCTATGCCAAGAAAACCAACCTTGTGGTGTGATAACTTGAGTGCTAAGGCACTAGCTTCAAATCCAGTTATGCATACTCGATTCAAACACATTGAAATTGTTGTGCACTACATCAGAGACCAAGTGCTGCAAAATGAGATTGTTGTAGCATATGTTCCATCAGCTGATCAAATAGTTGACTGTCTCACTAAAGCATTAACTCATACACGATTCAGCCAACTCAGAGACAAACTTGGGGTGACTCCTTCACCCATCAGTTTGAAAGGGGGAATTAGAGACAAGATCCCTTAATATGTGGATTTCAATTATTGCCTTTGATTGTGTCAATCCTTGTAATTATTGTAATTATCAATCAATGGTTATCAACATTGATTATTACCTTATTTGTTGTAGTGTCGTGATACTGGGTATTAATTGTAGGATTATATATTGTCAGGTTTTGACTATATATGAATATTGTAATCAACAAATTAATAACATATTCTTTACCTTTCATTACCCTTTTTCTCACTATTCCAACCATGGGTCGTGGTGCCAAGGTCTGGATGGTCTTGTGTCTCGCTCAGTTGCATACTATCAGCAAGAAGCCCATTTTGACAAATGGTGAGTGTCTATCCACCAATGCTTGCTTCCCACAAATATCAATGTATCTTTTACATCTCACCAAACTTGAACTTGTATTGAATTTTTTACATTATAGGCGTACAGTTGTGAGCATCCCTAATGGCCCCTTTGCTTTGGCAGTGAAGGAAGCTGTCTGGGTCCAGCTCTCTATGCTACCATTTCACGGATAGATAAGATGTTGGAGCCGAAGCTAGTGCCACCACGGGAGCTGTAGGCACAGACGCAGGGGGAGAACTCACCGGGACAGGAGTCGGTGGAAAGCTCACTGGCATCACAATCGGAGGAGACGCTGTCTTGGTCGCTAGAGTAGGAGCCACAATGGTGGGAGATGATGTGAGGGTTATGACCCTAGAGGACTCCGCACTTGACACGTCACATCTTTCAATCCCACCTCTCCCTGTCACGTAAGTAGTACTTGACGTCGTAAGGTGTGACTTAACGAAAATGACCAATTTGTATATATTTTAAAAAACATAGGGACCAAACTGATTTTTTTTTAAAACCATTATAATAAATTGAATATTGACCATAAATGTAGAAACGAATAAGGTAATTATACCTATTTTATAATACTATTTGATGACAATAATATATATATATATATATATATAACTTTTAGATGATGTAATTACGGATCTTACATTATTTCTATTATACACCATACATTAATATAAAAATATTATTTAATTAACCGTACCATCCTATTGATTGATAATATTTCTATAATTAATATTAAACATAAAACCATAATTGTTTTCTTAGTGTCTTACAATAATAACAATAATGAAGAAAACATTAAATTCAATTAAGTTATATGTAATTAAATTTATATTTTTCTTTAAGTCATTATTAGAGTGATGGGACGAAACTAGTTGAAAGGTCACGTTCGGCCAAGCACAAACCAAATTATGAACAAACCAAACTATAATTGAGTTTATGAAAGGGCAAATTCTTCCTGCACCTTCATGCCTTCTTCTTACATCTTTATAGAAGAAGAAAAATAACAATTTTACCCTTTTATTAATCTATTGGGGAATCCTCTTCTTCTGAGCCGCAACAACCTCCACCTCCAACTTCCACCACCACAGTTTCCCACATCCAATGCCACAATCACAACACCTTTCACGTCCAACACCACCCCACAATAGCCCCTCACTTTCACCGTTTAAGCATTGTCCAATGAACGTTTAAGCATCATCTAGTCATCACCGTACAACCCTCACCTTCACCTTCTAACCATTGTCTAGTAAACGTCTAAGCACCATCCAACCCCTCACCTTTCGGAATATAAATTAATGGATACCAGAATACAAAATACATTGTATTTTGAATTGTAGAATCTGAAATACAAATTTGTATTTCATATTTACAATTGAAAATGAAAATGTTATATTATGAATTCTACAATTTTAAATGTAAAATTTAATTTTGTATTTGAGATTGTAGAATTTAGAATACAAAATTTGCATTCCAAATTGTAAATTTCAAAATAGAAAATTTTGGTACTTTTGAAAATATAGGGTGTTAGAAGAAAGTAAGGAGGTACAAGATAAATTTGCCTTATAAAAATTTGGTTATTAGTTAATTATCACAAATGATATTTCTTTCATCACCCCTTGTTTTTATGTGCAACTTATGGGGTGATTAAATGATCAAACTACTTTATGTTGCCAGCAATTCTTGTTGATATTGTTTATGAGTTGTGTCATAAATAGATTCAAAGAAAAGAGTATTATGATCTACAATTCAAAAGACACTTCTTGATTTTTAATACGAAAGTAATAAAAAGATACTTTTGTATTACACCATCTAAAAATTAAAAAATAATTTTACAAAAACAAAAATAAAAATAAAAATTATATTATATTATTTGAAAATAAAAAAATTTGTGGATTACATAATTTAAAAGTTATTTTTTTATTAAAAAATAAGTGAATATTTTTTTTTATCTATAGGAGTGTAGAAAAAAGTTATGTGGGTAAAGAAAATCTCACCTAACAAATATATAAATGGAAATAACCACCTACCAAATATCTTTAAAAATTAAAAGGCCTATGAATACATTTTAAATCATTTAATATTTTTACACAAAACTATCATATTAAATTGCATACTAATTTATTAAAATAATTAATGAAAGATGCGACATGTTAATCTTGATTGTATAATTATATATGAATAATAATAATAATATTACATTTTCATTACAAAATTTGAGCCGATATTATTGCCTAAGGTTCGATTTCAAATACGTTTCTAATATTTGGTCACTTTTTACAAAGTAATACTAAATTAAGTTTTTTTCGTGATAATTTTTAGCCAATTTTCTTAAAAAAAAATGTTGAAAATTTAACTTTTCTGACTTAAATTAAAACATACCCTTCTCATTGAATTATTTAATGCGATAACAATTTTTTTTAAAACCAATATATTACTCTTTTATTTCAGAAAAAAAAATTATTATTTTAATGAATTTTTTTACCAATCAAACTTATATTTAATTATTATTATTATTACTATTATTATAATAAACTATTAGCAGAAATACAACGTAATAATACTCGTGAGTTTCCATTTTTTCATTATTTTATTTTAATGAGTAAAACTTTAATATTTATATTAGTTTTATTTTATACATTTATTTAAATAAAAAATATATGTATTATTATTTTACATATTTATATATTTTAAAATATTATTATAGAAGTAATATAGATAAAAGTTTTACGTAAAAGAGAGATAAAAAAAAATTGTATTATGAAATAGTTATACAGAATAAATAATTTATCTTTACTATTTTCTTTATTATTACTAGCGGGAACACCGGCACTCACGTGCATGTGTATCTGCATTTTTCATTTTTACTATTTATATATTCATATAATTTTAATAAATATTAAATTATATGAGAAGATATGTAAATTACCTAAATGCACCATTGATAATAGTTTTATTAAGATTTTATGTTAATTTTTTTATATTTTCATTTTATTGTTTTTGAATATTAAATTTTGATTTAACTTGGGTGTAATCTTGAACTTTGTAAGGTTATCAAGATTAAAATTAAGGTTTAAAAAAAATGGACCAGCAAACAATGTCAAAACATAATGCAAATGGTTGTATGTTGGAAGTTGTAGGATTCATACAAAAATATAAAAAAAAAATTAAGAAAGCAATAGAAACAAAAATGTTAATCCTATAACAATGACGCTTTGGAAAGTGCGAGAAGGAGAAAGCAATGGTGGTTGTTGTACAGTAGTGATTGAAGAGGGACTAAGATGGGTGAGAGTAGGAGAAGAACATGGAGCGTGAAGGAAGAGGGGTTCAAAATGTGTCAAAATTTATGAGCATTTTTTTTCTTTGGATGCAACGGGTGAAAACTACTCCTTATAAGGAGGTGGAAGAAAGTATAGTAACCGCTCAACTACTCCTTATAAGGGAGTCAAAAATGTTAATCCTATAACAATGACGCTTTGGAAAGTGCGAGAAGGAGAAAGCAATGGTGGTTGTTGTACAGTAGTGATTGAAGAGGGACTAAGATGGGTGAGAGTAGGAGAAGAACATGGAGCATGAAGGAAGAGGGGTTCAAAATGTGTCAAAATTTATGAGCATTTTTTTTCTTTGGATGCAACGGGTGAAAACTACTCCTTATAAGGAGGTGGAAGAAAGTATAGTAACCGCTCAACTACTCCTTATAAGGGAGTGGATGTAACTGGTGAAAACTATACTCCTTCGTAAGAAAGTGGATGTAAATGGTGACGGTGAAAACTACCGAAGAAAGTGGTAACCGTTCAGTAATAATCAAATTGTTCACATTTGGCCACTATTCACATTTCCTAATATTTATTTCTCTCTCATAAAATAGACACTCCCTCTCATTATGCAATTAATTTTCAAAATAAATTATCTCTTTCAATTCAAACGGTTGCTCCATTTATTTCAAACATTTTATTAAATTTATTTCTCTCTCATACAACAGACACTCTCTCATTATGCAATTAATTTTCAAAATAAATTATATTTTTCAATTCATAACCACTCCTCCACCTCTTTTTTAATTCATAACTGTTCCTCCACATCTCTTTCAATTCAAAACCGTTTTTCACCTCTCTTTCAATTCAAAACCGCCCCACGTATACCAAATATTGTAGAAAAAATAAGAAAGGGCACAATAACCATAATACAATAATAAAATTAAATATTAATATAAGGATAAAATGGGAAAAAAATTAAGAGTAGTTAAGAGGGGAATAAGAAATGGCACAATGACCATAATACAATAATAAAATTAAATATTAATATAAGGATAAAATAGGAAAAAAAATTAAGAGCAATTAAGAGGGGAATTCCTTTATATATAGGTATAGATATACATAATATAATAATAATTTTGATTTTCATAACATTAAAAGTAAAAAAAATTAAGAACAAAATAAAAACAAAAAATACATACAAAATGAGAATATACTCATTATATAGTACTAGCGGTCACATAGGCGCGCCGTATCCGCATTTTTTATTTTTATCATTTATATATATATATTTATGTTTAATATTAAAAATTCAAATAAATAATGTTATTATTTGCACACTTATATTAACAATATAAATTTATAGTATATTATGAATAAAAAATATCATTATCATCATCATTATGTAAAATCATTATACCTTAGTGTTAATTGGCTTAATCAATGCGAGTGCTCGATCATCCTTCTAAGTGTTCCATTGTTTTACAAATTTTATTCCTACTAAAAATGTCAATTACGAATAAATTGCAAGTATATATATATATATATAATATATACATATATTAATAAATACCTGTTTGTGTAGATAAATGTGTAAATGCTTTGTGTTGATATCGATTCAAATGCAACGCCTGTATTCTCCTCATATCCTCTCTTTGTGCACCCACATGCATAAATAAATTTAACAAAAAAGAGTAAATTCACACATTGCATATCCATCTTCTATTTTATAATTGAAAAACAATATTTTGAAAACGAAAAAAACGTTTGATGGGATAAAATGAAGATGAACGAAAAAATATGCAATTGTGCAATGCTCCTGAGCAAGTCTCACTTTACAATGTTTAATTTTGAATTTAAAAATAGTTTTATCTATTCTGTTAGTCTTATTTAAGATATAAAATTAAAACTACTCACAAAAATATCTTCGATCATATATTTGTAAAATAATAAAATAAAATAAAAATATAAAGATAAAATTGAAATAAAATAAAATGTCAGTAAGTGAAAAATCCCCTTTATATATAGGTATAGAAGTATAAATAACATATATTAAAGTTACATATACTTTAATATAATAAAAATGTGAAAACATAAAACAATTAAATTATAAAAATAACATATTAAAATTATATGTACTTTAATATAATAAAAATACGAAAACATAAAACAATTAAATTTTATAAATAACATATTAAAGTTATATATTTTTTAATATAATAAAGATATGAAAAGATATGCGAAAGATTCCTTTAAGCAGGTTGGATTTACTTAAAATTTTAATAAAAAAAACTGTATTTACAATTATTTGTTTAAAAAAAAATTATTTAAATAGTATCATATTTATAAAAAAAATCTTTATGTAAATAAAATATAATTTATTTATTTAATTTAAAATAAATAATCAAATAATTTTTCATTATTTTAAAATAACTAAATAATTTATTTTGTAAATAAGGTTATATAATATTCTAATACTATTTTTTAATAAAATTACAGTAAAAAAAAAACTAAGTTAGTTAATAATAATTTAAACGATATTTCTATATTAAATTCAAGTGGCAAACATAAGATTGTTAAAATATAAATAACACTAAAATTAAAATATATTAAAATTAAATAATAAATTGTTATAAATTAAAAGTGCTTAATTTTATAATATTTTTAAAAAAATATATATTAAAATTGTAAAACTATTAATTAATTTTAGAATTTTTTTTCTTTTCTTTTATATTTTTCATCGGATTAGTTATATAATATTTCTTTAAATTATTATATATGTCACAATTGTTATCATTCAATTTTTTTCACATTTTGCTATCACAAATACACTCTTTAATAATTAAATAAATATTAGTCTTTGCATAACTAAAAGGATATAATCTCTTTATATTTTATTGTTATCAAATTAATATAAACAAAAACTAAAAATTGTAGTCGAGAATAAAATAAAATAAAATATAAAATCCGATGAGACTTGACTAACAATATTTTTTGCAAACTTTAGAATAATATGGGAATTCAATTTTTTCCAATATTAACAAAAAAGTATAAGATTCAAAATCATGAGAATTAAAAGAAAAGAATATTATTATTGTGGAATACTTTTATTTCCAAACATTCCACGAATATGAAAATACATTAATCAACAGTGGTTGATGGTGCCTCATTGTTAACACTACTTTGTGAGGGTCTCAACATTGTTAGAATTTTTTTTCTCAACATTGTTAGAATGGGTCATTCAGATGCTTCATCATTAGTAGCCAGTGTTTTAGAAGCAGAAAGTTTCCTTGTGAGGCTTTGTTTCCAAATTGTACATCGAATATATAGAAATATCAACCATCATGCCTAACACCTGGAAGACAAAAGATACTAATTAACGGTGAATTACAATCAAACATAATATTCCAGATATACAATTACATTACTATAAAAGAAAAAACACTTATGCAAACATTATTGAAAAAACAACTATATGAATAAGTGAAACCCCATGATTGATCTAATACTAAATATAAAATAAGATAATAATAATGATTTAATATGACAACAAAAGTGATTACAGTTCTAATGGAGACATTCTCTCGAAACTCATCCAAAAAAACTACTAAATATCAAAATAATTGTTTTACCTTGCATACACTGAAAAAAAAGAAATTCCTGCCAAAACTCAAACAAAACACATGAATAAGCAAACAAACAAAAGAATCATTTTTCCCCAATTAAAGGGAGTGAAGATTAAGGAATATAGTAGAATGAGAAAAAGAAGAATAAAAGTGAAACCTGCTCCTGGAGGGTTCAAGCAAGCGAAATCAGAATCAACCTAGTTGAGATTAGTGAAAGGGGTCGCAAAAGATTAGGAAGAACGGTTGATTCTCCTTCACCTAGATCAACTTCTCCATTTTCTACTTCTTCCGCCTCCACTTGCTCTTCCAACAATTAAATAATCAAAATTATATAGACTTTTTTGTGTGCTTAGAAAGCATTTTGAAAGAGTGGAGGCCGATGAAAAGGCGGAATGGATGTAGTGGACGTGAGACGGGTGAGAGTAGGAGAAGGACACGGAGCGTGAAGGAAGAGGGTTCGAGGTGTGTCAAAATTTATGAGCATTTTTTTTCTTTGGAGTGGAAATATAGAAGAGAAAATGAAGTGGATGTAACAGGTGAAAACTGCTCCTTCCGAAGTGGATGTAACTGGTCCTTTTCAACTACTCCTGAAACCCACTACTCCTATGTAACCGCTAAGTAATAATGGAAAATTAGAAAATGACAATAAACCCAAGAATTTTCAAAATTGCTCACGTTCGGCCACTACTCACGTTTCCTAATATTTATTTCTCTCTCATCAAACAGACACTCCTCTCACAGTTAATTCTCCATTTATTTCAAATATTTTTAAAAAGAAGGAAATGACGCAATACCCAAATAAAACTAAATATTAATCTAAGGATAAAATAGGAAGAAATTTGAGAGCAGTTAAAGAGGGAATCTCCTTTGTATATAGGTATAGATATATATTGATAATTCACAAATATGCTGGTCATAGTCTCCTTTATCTTCAAGCAGCATTTATTCACTTCACAACACTAAAAAAATTACTAAATTAAAAATAATTTTAAAAATAAAAAATATTAATTATTATATTAAGTAATTTATATATTATTTTATAAACTAAAAAGTCATTATATCTAAAATAATTTCTATTATTAATAAAAGAAATATAAATTATTTTGTAAATTATTATCTAATATTAATTATCAAGAATTTTAGCTATTAATTAATTTGAATTTTAAATTAATTACTTTAAAAGTTAATTTATAATTTAAAATAATTAATAAATAAAATCTTAATAATTAAAATTATATCAATTTAAAAATTAATATATAATTTTTTATTAATAAAAATTATTTTAGATATTAATAATTTTTATTTAATACTCTTTTAATACTATAGAGTTTTTATTTTTATTTTTTTGTATGAGTTCATTCAATAACCTTTCAGTGGCACGAAGAGTTATCTTTCTCACCACAAGCCATACAACCTTCATAAACAAAACCAGCAATGGAGTATGGTAAGTGATGGAACATTCCAATTTGGACATTAATAATATAATTATGTTCTGTCTTTCAATATTTTTTCAACATGTTATCATAACCTTGTCTCTTCAACATAACATATAATCAAGAGTTCCGTGTGTTAAATAGTAATAAGTATTGAGTCCCTTTCAATTAACTTAAACTAAAATAAGCATAAATAAATATTTTATTTAAAATTTCAAAATAAAATATTTAATTTTTTAAATATCAAATTTAAAAAATTATTAAATATTAAAAATAAAAGTCCATATATCAAACAACAGAATATTTAAGAAAAAAAATGTGATATATCATAGTATTTGTGAAAGTAGTGTATGACTTTTCCAGAAAATACTTCAATTTAGAAAAAAAACTATCAATACTTGTTAACTTTTGCATGAGTGTGAGAACCATCGATATTATCGGTTATTATTATGATGTGGTGTATGTTTCTAAAATCTTTTAATTTAAGAGAAAAAGGGATTTACTTACATAATTATTTTCAGAAATACTTTTATGAGATAAAAAAGTTAATGAGTTAATTTATAAACTAAACATAATTATATATATGTTAAATTATAATTTTGGAACTATGAAATATTTTTTGCAAATTAAGTATAATTAAAAAAAAAGTTGTACGTGGATGGCAACTAAATTTTGCTGATGTTTGTAATCATTTTCAAATAATTGGGTTCTTGAACGTACTTTCTGGAATTTCATGAAATATATTTTGAAAATTAGTTTTTGAACAAAATTTCTAAAATAACCTTATACATTTTGGATTGTATTTTCCAGAATAAAATTTACAAAATTTCTAAAATAAACTTATACATTTGTATTTTTCAGTTCCGGAAAGAACTATCCAGAATGATGACAAATTAAATATGATATTACTTAGATTTTACTTTTGATGGGTACAGGCGGAAATTTGTGATGCAGAAAGAAACACCCAAAAGTTGAAGATGAGAGCATTATTATGCAAAATTGAATTTCAAACAATTGTACAAGTCAATTTCTCCCCGCACCACATCAATTCTTGTGCACCGAACTTCTATTTAAAATGATAAAAATGTCCCTCCTAAATGACGAAAATAACTTAAGGTGTAAATAAAAATTAGTTCCAAAATCTTTTATAAGTAATATTCCAGATTTCAATTTCTGTAACACATTTTTGAATTTCAGAAATTTTTATCCAGAATGTATTTGTAATTTTGTGTTCCGAATATTTTTGTCCGAAATGTAATTTTTTATTTTTGAATTATATTTACTATTCTGGATTTTCATATCTGAAATAAGGGTAATTTTTTAAAAAATATAGGGTGCATGTTAGAATTGATATGGTGCAGGAAGAAATTGTAATTGTACTAGTTTTGAACCTTTAGGGTGTAGGAGAAAAAAAGGCCCAAAGACATGGCATAGGCCCAGAAACTGGAAGACCTTCTTGAATATTTCAGATCCTTTTACACTATTAAAAATCAACATGACTATTTCTTCATGCACCTCCATTCTTCTGCCACCTCCATACACAACATGAAAATACATTTTTATTCTTTTTGTGTCATCCCCCATAGAGTAGTTTTCGGATTATATAATCCAGAACACATTTGAAAAAAAACTTTCGAATTACATAATCCAGAAGTTAAATAAGACTTCCGGATTATGTAATCCAGAAAGTAATCATGCATCTGAAAAAAAGTTTCCAGATTACATAATCCAGAAGCTAATTATAAATTTGAAAAATGACTTCCGGATTATGTAATCAAAAATATTATAGAGGAGCATTTTTGGAAATTTGAAAATTTATGGAGGTGAGAGAAGAATGTATGGAGGTGTCAGAAGAAACAGTCCATTAAGATTTGGTGAACTCTATTTTGGCCCTATTAAGAACAACTTTGCATAAACATTTATAGAAGAAAATAGAAAGATAAAGTAGATTAAATTTATTCTGTAACCAAAAACAATTTAAGCACTTGTATATAAGTATACAAGTTATCTTATCTAACTTCAAAAGTTAGGTGCATACCATTTAGAAAAGAAAGTAAGAAAATAATTCTATATTGAACAAAAAGTTTACTTATTTAAATACCTAATCATTATTATTATCCGAGCTCTCAAAACCATTGACTAAAATATCAGTAAAAATTGACATTATTGCAACCCCTCTATAGATTGCCTCAAAGACCCTTCTGTTGCTTCAAATGCTGCTTCACCTTTCTTCAACCAGTTCACATACTGCTCTTGCTCTCTTTTGTGTAGGTAATGGAGAAGGAAGTTGGTCAGGCTTATGTCAATGCCCTTGACTATCAGGTATCCCTTGAGTGCATGTTGCAACTCATTATCCAATGTGCTTCACATGGAATAGACAAGACAATGAACATGTATTAGTAAAAAGATCCATGTAATTTATGAATGGCTTACTAGAATTTGAAATAATGATATTATCTAAACCAGCTTCTGGTGATGATTTGATGAAGTCATAAAAGCAACAAGGAAATGCATGTCTGCTAATCTAGCAAATTTAACTTTCTAAAGAACATGAAAAGAAGTTTAATATTAACACAGGTTAAATTCTCACCGGCTTAGTTATATCAAATTACAAGCCTATTCAGTTCAGAAGATGAGTAACCAAAAAGCATACATTAACAGTTGAAATAACTTTAATATGTTGAAAATCTAACAAATTTTGGTAAATGATTCTTTGTTTCCAATGCTACTTGAAAAGAGTAGTTGAAGACTGTCTTGCTTAGCTGCTTCAAATTTACCAGTAAGAACAAGAATCAAGATGAGTAACCCTGTGAAAATGTATTTCTAATATCTAATCCAACAGGACTACGGCTTGCAGCATGCCATCTAAACATTAAAGCCATATAAATAGGTATGTCAACACTCAAGGTGCATAAAAGATGTAAGCTTAATAGACATTAGGTAGAGGAGGATATGAAGCCAAGATACAGAAAAGATAAAATGATAGTTTGGAAACTTATTGCCAATCTAACACACGCATGCTTTTACATCTTGGCATTCGAATGTGCAAAACCTCAGTTTAACACCAATTTGCCAAACACAATATAAGCCATAAGAGTACAGTTATTCTATGACAATAACACTGGCACCATAAAAGAACTAGAAAAATGGAACATCAGGATGCAATGTGCAAATAAAGGGGAGAGATTGAAATAATCTTGGGAGATTTTGAGTACATCAAATGATCAAAACTAAGCATGTTAAAGGTGTAGGCCTGAGTTAAATTTACAGTTATAATCTATGAAGTAAATAGCCACTTTTTTCTCTGAAGTTGTTGAACATTGTCTTACATTAGGCTCTTGAACAAAACAAATTCTCAAAAAGTTCCCCAAAGTCAGTTACAATTAGTGCAACATAAGGACTAAAGTGATAATATTAAAATATGTTCAAGAATAAAAAAAGACAGAACCGGTTAAATCTAGGGACTCAGATGAAAAGAATTATACTTCCCGGAGATTTTTTATATTTTGTTAAATCTAAAAGGACTAAAATGACAATTTTAAGGATTGAATTTATCATTTACTCTAATCTATAACATAAATCCTATCTTTGTTCATTGAAGCAAATCATCAACACTGAATGTATCCACCACAAAATTGCAAACCCGATACAAATCAACTTCCACTCAAACAGGAAAACCAAAATTGTTTTAACATAGATTATAGTTACAAGGAACAAGGGTCAGTATCAGCTTACCTGAATAAGGGGCCTCTGTAATTGGAGGGCTTGAGAAATGTAGGTGATCTGAGATAATAAGCATTATAAATGTCAAAATCAGAGCCCTTGTCGGTTTCTTCATGAACTCCACAGTCAAACTGCAAAATGGAGCTCAATGCTGGTTTTGTCAGACACACTTTCATAAAAGCATCCCTTGGAAAAACAGTGTCTTTCTCGTAGTTAGGAGGCCCCAGAATAGCAGAAACTGCAACTTCCTCACCAGAATCGAATTTTCTTCGAAAAACTACATCTTTGGAACTGGGTGAGTCCGATTCCACCACAAAGTCCCCTAAAGAACCAGTTTGAGCATTCTGCACCCATGGAAATGCACGAGTAACTCAAAAGACCCCCTTTTGTTTTTTTAACTGTCATGTGTGTGGCGATTCAAGATATAGATTGTTTTGAAGTAAAATGTGCATTTTATTACGAAGGAACAAATAATGAAAGCAACATGGAAGGAAAAGAAGGAATGAGAGAACCTGAAAGTGATTAGAAGAAAGCTCGAACTGAATCTCGGATTTGAAGCACTTGAGCAATTCGAGATCTTGAAGATGTTTCTGTGGGTTGTGGCACAGATGACGAAGATGTGCCACACTCTGCTTCACCTCTCTAACCCTTCCCAACAACATCATCCTTTTCCCAACCACCTTACGATATTCGAAGGTGTTGTCACTTTTATGTTTCAAACGTTCTCTTAAACCTCAGCTACAACAAATCTTTCCTAATTCAATTGTTTCTAATTTTTTTTATTTTTATGAAAAAAATGTATTTTTTTAACTTTAAATAAGGAAATTTAACAGGGTAGTATTTTTTTATGAATTTAAAATTTCCTAAAATAAAATAAGCTGTTTAAATATTTATATATATACATATATTTAATTTTTTTTTTGAATTTTTATAGGTATTTTAAATAATTAAAATACTGAAAATTTTGAAATTAAATTTTTCTCAAACTATTCCTTTGCTTATGCTTGCTCATTCTCTCACTGGAACAATGCTCGTTCCTCACTAACGACATTCTCTCTCTAAACTTTCTCTCACACTTTGTTCTGTCTCTGATAACGATATCTCTCACCAGTGATCTATATCAGGTTCGTTTCTCATCTATGTGATCCTCTTGGTGTGTCATTCTTTAGTTCGTTATCTTGTTCTTTGGATTTCATGGATCTAGGGCTTCGTTTTCTCATTTCATTCTTACTTCAAATTGGAATATCGCTTTGATTCTTTTAACTTTGTGTTGTTATGCTAACAATTACGCATCATTTTTCAGTGTTTTTTTTACTTCAGATTATTCTTTTATGTGTTTCTGATGTGCATAATTTCATCGGTCTTAAATTTTAATTTCATTTTACTGCATGGTCATTCTCCATGTCCAGCTTGTATACCCAATTTCTGCCTATAATTAAAAATATTGTTTAAAAATAAGAGATAAAAAAATAGAGCATTAGCATTAGCATTTCTCTTTTGGTGTTTGTCTGGGTAAAATTAGAAGGTGCATTTTTCTTCCTTCCACACTTTTGAATGAACGCGATTAACTTATCTTGCAGTGGATATCTTTGAACCTATCATCCCATTCATGTTGTTGATTTGTTTCTCTGTGAACTTTTGTCTAAATTATCCCTTCATGGTTGGTTTTTGTCTACACATCTCAATCTTACTTCTTTAATAATATATAAAGGAATACATACTGACTCTTTGAATTTGATAATTAAGTTATATAAATTATTAGTTTAATTCACTGAAGATTTAAACGCAGTGTGCAGAACGAGAGTCTTTAACAAGAGTTAATGTATTGTATATATTTAGTGAAATTTATATTCCATTGGGGAATGTCTTGGGCAGCCATGCAAACCCATTACTATTTATGTAAAAGGTTTGGCTTGATAAACCACACGGTCTTTGGATAGTCATTACTATGAGAGAATATGAATTTGCACACTGTGTGGAAGTGGGTTGAGGAGGGAGTATTTATTGAACCTCACCTAGAAGAGTACAGTGACAGTTGCAGTTGCATCTCACACATGGTCTCTTTTGAAAGATGCAGATCAAGCTAATTAGGAATGAAACACTACTGTCAATAAAAAGTATAGCTTTACTATATATCTTGGTTATAGTACGATAATGGATTTTTAATTAGGATTTCTAACTTTCTCTTTTTCATCTAATTCAAAAGCTATCCTAATGAAAATATATCTAAGATCACATCACTGAAATTTGAAATCAATATCCTTCACCTTGCTTGTTTGAAACCAGAAATTGTGCATTAATACGGAGTGAGCTGTCTAAACTTACTTTTCTTGGAAAACAATCATTGAAGGATGTATTAGGAAGTTAACTTACTGTGTGCGGAAGACATGATGTCATGACTCATAATTGATACAGTATTATATTTGTTCAAATAAAAAATATAGAAAGTGTAACCGGTGGTCATAGATAAACATACATGGATCAAGTATTTGCAGCTAATGATTGATCAGTAGTGAAGGTTGTGGAGCGGTAAGTACCTAAGTCATATTTTCTGAAACATATGTTTTAATATTGCTTTAGTGGCCACTGTTTGTTCTCCGGCTCCTTATAGGTATTGTTGGTTTGTAACTGTTCAATTGAAAATTATATTGCTGACATTGCTTGCTCAAATTTCACACTGGAAAGTAACTAACATGTTCCTTTAATCTCATTTGTGATATGTGAGAAAAAAAACCCTTTTCAAATTCACTTTTAGAAACCAAAATGGATTTGATAAAATGAGATGCTCTTTTCAAACCTGTGTTATTAAGCATGTCTTTTGTTTAGAGATACAAGTTAAAAGTTGTGTTGTGAGATTTTCTACTAGAAATATAGAGATTTTTCCCGAGTGAAGCTCTGAAAAGCTCTTCTAACTTTGTACACAACAAAAAAACTTATTTTTCAGTAGTGCTGCTCATCTCACTCTGTCTTTCCTTCAAATTCTACAGAGAACAGAGGACCTATTTTTAGTTGTGAATTGAATCTTAGTACTTAAGACTTATTATTATGAGTTATTTTTATCATGTATATTATTTTTAATGCATGCACACGGGTCTATGAATATAATTTTTCATATACTTGTATTATTTCCTTTCCGATCCTCGAGTTTGACAACATTGGTTGTGGGTGAGTGATATAAAATATAATGAAAAAGGGGGTTCTATTGATTTCAGTTTTGGATTCAGTGACTAGAGTATAATGTAATTAATTGATTTGATTTAGCTTTGTACTTGTGTCTGTGTCCACACCTGAGAGAGGAAAAATGGAGGCAAGAAAAGGAAGAGATAATTTGAAATAACTCTTTGTCTCTCTATTTCACTGTGAACCTGAGAGGTATTTTAATAAACAGGCCTGCAATACAATTAGAATTTAAAATAGATATCATGACCCTAAAATGCAAAATAAAATGGAAATTTGTTAGTTGTTTGCTTTTTCTTGCTTTCCGTGTCTTTTGAACATGTGTTATGCGTGTTGGTTTTCGTAGATGAATGTTTTTTAGGGCACAAGAAACTTGCTTTGCTATAACTAGGTGCTTCTTTGTTTATTTGTTTTTGTGTCTGTGATTATTGTTTAATGATGTGATTTATTTATATATTATTTTAACGATGCTTCCAACAATCCTATCTTATGAACTGAGTTAATATTTTAAATTACAGCTTTTGAACTATGGAAGACAAGACATGGGGATGTTCTTCAAGTGAAGATAGTGATGATGAGGCCTATTTGCAAAATGCAAGTGATGAAGAGGATCTTGGCTTTTCATCTGGTTCTATACCCAAGTTGCAGTTCAGGTCAAGCATCTTTACATTGTAAATTAGTACATACTAAAGATATCTCTTCCCCTGCTCAAGTATGATTTTCAAAGACATTTGCATTTCATTTACCAGGAGCGTGAAATCCAAAAGCTGTTGGAATGAAGAATTGGGAATGGGAGAAGTCATTGAGAAAAATGGAAAAATGTGGATAACAACTGGAATAGTTCGTAGTGGCAAGATTTATTCTTCAATTGAGGAGACTTTGTAGGTGATATGCCATCTTTTCATATTTATCGTTTGTCGACATTCAGAACTAGGGAAGAGTCACATAATTCTTAAAGCCGTACTTTTCTGTGAATAATAAACTACGTAACTAGGCAATACACTTGTTTGCATGAGAAAAAAAGTGTATAATGAAATTTTTAAGTTGTTTTGAAAACTCCTGCTTATGTAAAGGCTAATATGGCAGGTATCTTATGGAACTAGGAGCCTTACACCTGTTAGAAAATAGTGGTAGAAGCATATCTCTCACAGAAATGTATGAAAAGGTTGCTGCCGGGACGAGTGGATGTTGTTGGGAGCTGTTTGAGGTTTACAGGCACCTCAAGTCTCTTGGTTACATAATTGTACGGCATGGTGTTCTTTGGAGTTTGAAGAGTATTAGAAGTTCCCATAGACCTGCTGCTCTTGAAATCACAGAAGAAAGCAAAGAACTAGTAGACATGGGTGCTGTCCAAAGATTATTTTCTGAGTTGCGAATTAATGAGTTGAGGCCAGATTTTGATGTTTATCTTCCGAACAGCCGGTTTAGAAAGTCTTCCCCTGGTGATCCCAGTTTTTTACTGTACTTATCTAGGTAATAACCATGTCTCATTTCATCAGTATGATTACTTTAGATTCAAAAATTTAATTGGTAAGTGATCTTTATATTGTTATTAAATGGACTAATTGAGAACGTGACTGAGGAATTGAATCATATTATGACCTAATTTTTTGCATTCACTCCATTGTATCAGAAGGATTAATACTGGCACAAACATGCTGCTTCATTTTGTGGCATGTGTGTGGTAGGGTTTGGGTTCTGTAAGGTGCATGTGGGAAGTAATGTGGCCATGTTATTTCTCACAGTAAACACTGGGAATTGATAAAGACATTGTCACCGTCTGGTCTGGTCTGTTCTCTCATAGGATTTAAAGGTAACGACAATAGAAAAATGCAATTTAATATCGGAAGATACCTGTTCTGTTAAATATACTTCAATACATCCATGAGAGGTTGATAGCCATATGAAACTTGGATGAATAGTTCTGATAGAACAGTAGAAATTACAGCTACCTATTCTATCATTAACTATGATGACTATGGTCTACAGAATACTGAGATTACTAAACTAGGGTTAAATATAAATTTTTCTTCTACTTTTTATTTTTCAGAATATCTTACTTATATATGTGAGATTTAGGTTAATAGTTTGTTGGGCCTGAATGTTTGGGCCTATCCTAACAAGTTCTAATTCCTGGGGAACAAGTGTGAGTGAGCAAGTAACTGTTGTGGGTATTTACCAATTATGGTTATTTATTTTAGAAAAGGAACTGAAAATGATCGATATTTGATTATTTGTCCCTTACTAATTAATAGCTAAGCAAATTTGTCCTTAGTTCTGATTTCCATCTTTTCATTTTTTATTACTTGTTGATGGAAATCTATTTAATCATGTATCTTCTGTTAGGGGTCATCCACCATCTAGAACAGAGATCGAAGCCTTTGAGAAACAATGTGGTGGCATTCCTTTGAAAATCTGCCTGGTCACAGAAGGAAGGGTCAGTTTTTTTTCCTTTGACAAGGTAGAACTTCCTGTTCTAGCCTGAACTTCTGGTACAAACCTACGTTTCCACTCTGGCCTGGGGGCAAAGGAAACTAAGGGGTGTAACAAGAGAATGGGTTTGTTGTAAAGTAGTAGCTTATAGGATCCAATGATATCCAAGAGAGCTGAAGAATGAGCTTACTCTAGTCAAACTGATCATTACTATGACGTGGGAGTGTGCTATTGTTGACCATAGCAAGAATCTGAAGACAAGAGGACCTCTGATTAGAGTATCATTTAGAATATTGTATAACATCATTCAAGTGATTGTTTATTATAATTTCTATTTTAACTTATAGAAAGTCTTATCTGCTTGCTGCAGTGGTTTTAGAAGATTTGAAATCCATATGATGTTTTGCTTTGGTTTGTCATGCACACATTGTAAGAGAAATTGATAATGATGTCCAAAGGTGATTGCAATATGAAAAGTGTTGAGGGTTCTGGTCCTCTCTGCTGACAATTGATATTACTTATCCGTAACCATTTTGGACACTCTTGTCTCTTTAGGCCCCCACATGTCTTCTTATATTTCCTTCATGATGATTTTTTAAGAAATCTATGTGGTTATCCTCTTGGAAGGTTACCACCTATGTGAAAATTTGAGATGTCTTTATGAAACTAAATTCTGCTGATGTTGTGATCATTTTCAAGTAGTTGGGTTCTTGAAAGTTGTGGATCGGGATGAAATAGCAAGTTGAGTTGGATTAGCTGATTCGTCATTAATTTAGTGGAAAAGATTAGTGTTTTCAATTCGTTTTGATCCTTAGATCTTTTCTTTTAGTTCAAACAAAACTAATTTAAACATTAAAAGTTTTGTATTATGATTGGAAAAATACAAATACTTAATAATATTTTAATTTAAATTGTGAGTATATATTATATTTTTAAAAATAAATCAACCTTTAAAAAAATTATGAATAAAACAAGTGTAGGACACGACCAGATAATTACTTATTTGATACGTATAAAGATTTGTGTGTATCTTCATAAGGATATAAAGTTTAAAGTGACACATTTGAATAAAAAAAAAAGTATACCTCAAATAATAGAAAGTTACTCAAACACAAAACTGGATAAGATATATGAAAAACTAGATAAAGACGTGCACAGTAGGAGAATAATTATATATTTTTTTAATTTAAAATACATTGTTCTCAAATACGTTATTTTTATTTAACTTTAACAATAACAATTCATTTATGCTTAAAAAAATATGATCCATTCATTTTTATTTTTAAATATAATAGATCATCTTATTCATACTTAATTGATAAAAATTAATTTATTATAATTTTTCATGTTTAAAATTTTAAAATAACATTTTCAACATAATGAACGTCGTGCTACAGCAAAAATAACCAATCGAGACTGTGTATTGAAAGAAGAATATTTGTTATGAACAATATTGTATAAATAAATCCAATTTCAATTCATAAAGAGAAATGAAAAACATGAGAAAAAAAAGAGAAAATAAAGAATATTTCACAACTGATTTTTTTTTATAATATATTATTTTTATGGATAAATTAGATATTCATACATTAAAAGTTAAAATTATTCTCTGGGTGAATTGAATTAAACTTCTAAATATTTTTTTAGTGAAACAAAATAAGTTAATAGTAAATTATATTTTTGCCTAGTCCATTGTTACCTCAGTATAACTTCTTTTTTATTGAAGTTGTCACATTAAAAAAAAGTCATCACTTAAATAACTAATTTTTTTAATCTAAAAAAAAATTATCACTCAATGATGATTTTTTTTACTTTTTCATTTTTTTATTTATATTTATATAAAATAATTATAAATAAGTAAATTAAAGTTATTCATATAGTTAATTAAAATTTTACTAATTATATTGTGTTAGCTTTAAAAATAAAGTTGAGGTCTATATATTTTTTTTAAAATGTAGGTACTTTATTTTTAGTTGATAAGCTTTGAATAACTTTGTTAACTTAACTTTTATCATATATAATTTAATGGAGTTAAACAAAATATAAAAAAATGTAAATATTTTAAACTAGTTAGTTTTTTTTTATTAAATACGTTATATAAGATTTTACAATCAAATTATTATGAGAGTTTCTCCTCCAAATTGATTTTCTGGTTTATCTTTTAGATCTTTGTTGTAATTCTTACTTGTTAGATAGGTGTTTGACATGTTGGTGTAGGTGGTTGAATTTTGTTTTCTATATTATGATCGTGTCCATCATTATCGTCATTATTAATAATGATCAATAGATGGTGTTGGATGTTATGTTGAAAGAGGTGTCATTGAATAGTAATGGATATATTTGATGGAGGTGAAAATGATTTGACTCACGCAAAACGTATGTGTAAAGAATATGTTGAAATGCGAATTGACGAAGTAGGTGGTGACAATTGTTTGTAAAATTGAATAAATAAGAGGATTGAATATTAGAGTGACTAACCTCTTCTTGTTTATGTTGATGTGTATTTGAAGAAAATCCAATATTATAATATTTTACATCTTTATAATTATCCAAACTGTATAATAAAACATATAGATATATGTTATGGATTCCTATCAAATAATAAAAGTCCTATATCAAAGCAGACAACTATCTATGTATTAATACTAATCAAGGATATTAAACTAAACTAAGTCATTTGAGTCAACATCTTAGATAAAATCCTGTGAAACTAACCTTGAGTAACTTTTATTGAACAAATTCATCTTTTACTTATACCATTATCTTTGTAAGTCTCAAACATCAATCTTAAATTAACATTCAATAACAAACAATATATGTTTGTGATTTTACTTGAAATTGTAAGACCGAGTCTCACTTCAATTAACACTACAAGAAAATCATGAAATAGAAACTAATTTTTAGTGACAAAAAATAATTAGTTGCTATAGTGACTAAATTAGAGACCATTTTAGAGACTAAAAAATTTTTGGTTTCTAAATTAGTTTCTATTATTATTAAATGGTTATAAACTAAATAATTGGTAGTTAAAACATTGATTGTTAATTAGATACCAATTTAGAAACCATTTAACAATAATATAAACTAATTTAGAAACCATTTTTTTTAGTTTCTAAAATGGTTTCTAATTTAGTTACTATAACAACTAATTATTTTTTTGTCTCTAAAATTGATTTCTATTTCATGTTTTTCTTTTAGTGTAAATGTATGAATCTATATCCAAATTCTAGTGATACACTATGAACATCAATAGTTGCTTAGGAAGTGATTAGATAGTTGAGAATTTCTCATTAAAAATCATTGATACAATCACAATTATTTTTCTATAGAATATCAACTATCTTTTAACCCACAATAGAGTTATATGTTCATTGTCTAACATTGATGATGCTGAGTAAGTATCAAATAGCCCAAAGTTTAGAATATGAATCTTCTAATTCAAAGTATTACTTTGAACTATCATATATTCATCAATTTGATAATTACTTCCTTAGACATTAGAACGATCTTTGTTTTTCATCTTAGAGTGTACCGAATTGTGACATCCTAAATATAGACTTTTAGTTGTCAACATGGTCCTAACATATATCACAACGGAACCTCAAACTCTCTCCTAAATTTTAATAATATATTTTGAGACATCGTGATAGAGTTTTCAAGATCATAAAACTTAATAACTAATAAGATATGATATATCTTATCTTAATCAATCATGTACACACAATTCAAACAATTAATAAATAATAATAATAAAATTAAATATAATAACTTAATATATACATATCTTCTTTTATCCAAATTTTGTTGGATTAAAATTTATTTACTTTTTTAAAATAGAAGAAGAAAAGTGTATTTATAAAGTTTTATTTATTAATGTTATCATATAAATATTTTTTTTTTTTTTTTTTTAGGAAGATAGTGTCGTGGAAGTCACTAATTTCCCCTACCTTATTTTTTATTAATATGTTTTTATAACTTGCCATGCAAGAGACTTTTTATTATAATTTTAAAAATATTATATTATTAGATTACTTTTGTGATAAAGTAATTTTACTCAAGGTTCTATTGTATTTTTAAATGTCTTTAAAAAAATTAATTTTAAAAATATTTATTTATTTTCATTATTATTTTTTCATAGCAGTGTAAAATTTATCAATTATTTTACAAAAAATAGGTCAATAAACTTCTTGAAAATTTTAAAAAATTATCATGAGTAATTTTGATATACATTTTTTAGTAACAAAAATTTAGAATTATTAAATATTGTTTCCATTTTATTTCATTATACTATTTTTTAAAGACTTACTTATTTATTTTTGTGTTTTACAAACTTTATTTAGATAAAATATTTAAATTCTGATATATGTATAAATTTTAAAATATAAATTTAATTATATGAATTAAAATTTTATTTTTGAAATAAAGATAAATTAAATAAGAAAGAAATGTCACATAATGTCTGCATACTATATTAAATATACTGCGTCAAACATCAATAAAAAAATTAAAAAGTGTAGAGTTATGTATATTATATTGGTAAATTCTTCCTCGACTTTCATTTGGGAATATTGTAGTTAGAAGTTTTTTCATTTACAAAGAATTTTCATGTTGTATTTGCAATGCAAAGGTTTCATGAGGGGGACTATTATTGCAACTTGAAGCTACCATTGGAACCAAAAGTTTCTTCTACCGAAGATAATTTGTTTTTTAGATTTGTACTCTATTTTTGCACATCACTGATTTTTTTTGTCTGAATTTAGTGACTTTCAAATTATACAATAAGTGAACAATATGCACTAAGCACAAGTAAAAACATCATAAAACTTACCTCAACAACCAACCTTCACTATTAGTCACCACATAAAATGAAAAAGAAGATATCATACTTTTAATCATACTTGTAAGGATTGAGAAAAATAGTCTTAGAGTAGAAGTGGTAAAATTAAAATGACACCTGAATATTTTATTATTAAATTTAAAACAGCATATAAATAGAAATTATGTTATTCAGGTTTCATTTTAAAAAGAACCATCATCTCTCTAGAAAGTTCTTTTCCTTTCCTCTCCCTTCTCTTTAAGATTCTCACTTCCTCGTTCATCAGTTTGACGATCAGAGTCCACCATCAGATTCCTGGCAGTGAGTACTACAAGACTGCCCGATCAGAATCTTTGATAGAGTAAGTTCATTTTTGCTCTTCTCTCTGAGTCAACTTTTGAACTTGTTCGGTTGTTTTTGTCCTTGCTTTGCATGTGACCCTTTTAGCTTCAGGGTTAATCTCTGTTAGCTCATGGTCCTAATGATATAGTTAGATTTTTTATTAGGACTCTATGGTGCAAATTAAGTTACTTTAAGTTCTTGGTGGATTTGGAGCTCTTAGCGAGTATTTGCTAAATTTCAGGTAAGGGGAGCTAGTCTTAATTTACAATAGAACACTAGACTAGAAGATCTGGATGTGGGGGTGACGTGGTCACCAGTCTCAAACTTTCTTCCAGGATTTGTTTGTTTTAAGTATTTTAGTAATTGACTGAGATTTGAATGTGAAATTTGATATATGGTTGTGGTTATACAATTATAATGTGTTAAGTATTGGTTGTTTGATGTTGATTCAAAGTAATTTTCAACTATAACATGGACTTTGTTATATTTGGGTGCCCTCTGGTGTTATTTAGATCAAACTAAAATATTTTCGATCAATCCAGATTTCCTGGGTGCTCTCTGGTGTAATTTAGATCAAACTAAAATATTTTCAATCAATCCAAATTTCATGGGTGCTCTCTGGTGTTATTTAGATCAAACTAAAATATTTTCGATCAATCCAAATTTCTTGGGTGCTCTCTGGTGTGATTTAGATCAAACTAAAATATTTTCGATCAATCCAGATTTCCTGGTTGCTCTCTGGTGTCATTTAGATCAAACTAAACTCTTTTCGTTCAATCCAAATTTCCTGGGTGCTCTCTGGTGTGATTTAGATCAAACTAGACTCTTTTCGTTCAATCCAAATTTTCTGGGTGCTCTCTGGTGTGATTTAGATCAAACTAAACTGTTTTCGATCAATCCAAATTTCCTGGGTGCTCTCTGGTGTAATTTAGATCAAACTAAACTGTTTTCTATCAATCCAAATTTACTGGGTACTCTCTGGTGTCATTTAGATCAAACTAAACTATTTTCGTTCAATCCAAATTTCCTGGGTGCTCTCTGGTGTAATTTAGATCAAACTAAAATATTTTCGATCAATCCAAAAGTACTAGATGCACTTTGGTGTCATTTAGCTCACACTAAAATATTTTCAATCAATCCAATTATGTATACACATATAGATATTACTATTATTATTATTTTAGCATAGTTTATTTTGAATTATTATTGTTAAATAACTTTTCGGATATATTTGGATTGTTAGAAAGTTTAAATTATATGTTATGATGTAATGGTGTATTGATGAGTTAAATGAAGTGTACAATGATGTGAAAGTAAGATCAAGACATAGTATTTTCAGGAAAGGAAATACCGTGTTGATATTGTTGTTAGGGTGTATTGATCTGTCAGGCCCGTAATGAGACATCCTGACTCTACTGATATAATGGAATCACATAGATGAAGTTATTCAGTTGGTGAGAGTCGATGGAGGTTCATATGACTTTGTCTGGGGTTTGAAATATAATTTGGTCTTTTAAGTCATATGAATTTACCATGTCATATGAGTGGATGAGATGATGAGATACTAAGATAATTATGCGCATGACTGTGTGGATTTCACAATAGTAGTATGACAGG
This sequence comes from Phaseolus vulgaris, assembly GCF_000499845.2. Lineage (NCBI taxonomy): Eukaryota > Viridiplantae > Streptophyta > Magnoliopsida > Fabales > Fabaceae > Phaseolus > Phaseolus vulgaris. Next base: position 38,804,579 of record NC_023752.2, on the reverse strand, counting down.
TGCAAGTCTCAGGATTCTAATTTCAATACACAAGTCTTCTGAAAGTAGAGTCAAGAGTCTGTGTGATATGAGTAAGTGGAAGTCTGACATGTGAAAGATGAATATTGAATTTTAATAGACACTTGATGATTTGAGAATTTGTATGAGACTTGATGATTTGAGAATTTATATGAGACTTGATGATTTATGTTTTATAAATTTCAAATTGAAATTTTATAGAATTTTGTTTTATATAGCTAGCTTACCCTGTTATTTGTTTGTATTGTTTCTTTATATGTGATGATCGTGTATTTACACGGGAGCAGATGATGTTACAAGTGATTGAGCTCCTCCTCAGTGAGAAGCTGGATGATGAAATTATTTTAGTTGAAATTTGAATATTTGTTTTAATTTTATGTAGATATTAAAATTTTATGAAGAGAGATATGTTTTGTAACATTTTAAGAAAGAGTGGTGGACATATTTGTATTATGTTTATATTTTCTTTTTAATATTTTATACAAATTTTTAGTTTTTAGATGTGGGAAAATATAGGGATGTTACAATACTCAGAAGAGTATTCTTCAATTTTATTTTTTTTTAAAAAAATAGAGTTAGAGGAAGAAGGTATAAAGGTGTATGGAGAATTTTGTTAATATATTTAATTTTCTATTTTAAATTATTGGGTTTTGTTTGTTTGACCCAACTTTCCTAGGTCTTAATCTTTTTCTTATATATACACCATGTATTTTACTCTCTAATAGACAAGTGAATAAAAGTTTCTTTTATATTTATTTTTCTCTACAAGTAGGGTTCATCAAAACCTCTCTTTCTTCATTACGATTACGTACGCTACATTAAAGCATCACATCAGACAAGGAATATTCATCCTCATTTACTGTAATATGGTATCAGAGCTCTTCGAATGAAGAGTTCTGCTGCGCTTCTCTCTGATTTTTATTTCCCTCTTTGCTGTTCTTAGTTGTTATTTTTTTTCTGTTCTCTTTCAAAATCTTGATTGGTTTTAAAAATCTTTTAGGCAATGTTTAATGAAAACCTCTCTTTCTTCATTACGATTACGTACGCTACATTAAAGCATCACATCAGACAAGGAATATTCATCCTCATTTACTGTAACATGGTATCAGAGCCATTTCGAGCTTATCCTAGCGAGTGTATGTGACACTTGTATTACTGTTGATACTCATCATGTATGTGACACTTGTAGTCGTGCAAAACAGAGAAAACTTCCTTTCACTTTAAGTAATACTGTTACCTCTACTATTTTTGATCTTGTACACTTTGATATTTGGGGACCATGTTCCATAATTTCTATGCAAGGTTTTCATTATTTCTTGACTATTGTTGATGATTACTCGCGTTATACTTGGGTTATTCTGTTGCATAACAAATCTAAAGTGCGTCAGCACATTATTAACTTCACTGTTTTCGTTCAAAATCATTTCAAAACTAATATCAAAACGATTCGTACTGACAATGGTGTTGAGTTTGCTATGTCAAATTTTTATGCTTCAAAGGGAATTATACATCAAAAATCTTGTGTTGAAACACCACAACAAAATGGCATTGTAGAACGTAAACATCAACACATACTAAATGTAACCCGGGCTTTACTTTTTCAAGCAAATCTTCCTCCTATTTTTTGGGAATTTGCTGTAAATCATGTTGTTTTCTTAATAAATGCTATTCCTACTCCATTACTTGATAACATCACTCCTCATGAAAAGTTGTTTGGAAAACCATATGACATTTCCTTTCTAAAAGTGTTTGGTTGTCTTTGTTATGCTAGTACCATTATTGCACATAGGAAAAAATTAGATGATAGATCTATCAAAGATATTTTTCTTGGCTTCCCGCAAAATACAAAAGGTTATATTATCTTAAATTTAAAGTTTCATAGCATAGAGATATCAAGACATGTAATCTTTCATGAAAACCACTTTCCATATAAATTGGACAGTGGCTTGCCTAAGGACCCTAACACTTTATCTCTCCCTATTTCTAATGCATTTAATTCTGCTTTTGATTTTTTTTCTGATACTACACCTCCTGTCGAGCCATGTGCCTCTACTCCTGCACCCAATATTGTTCCTCCACCAGCCTCATTATCCTATGATCTTCCAACAAATAGTGCCTCTGCTCCTGCATCCAACATTGCACCTCCATCAGAATTATCACCGCCTGCATCTCCAGGAAGCATCTCACCCCAATTTCCAAGAAGATCAGCTCGTCCTCACCGACAACCTGCCTATCTTGCAGATTTCCACACTGCAAGCAACACCGTAAGTAGTAGATATCCTATTCATAATTACTTGTCTTACAATTCCTTATCTTCCAATTTTAGAAATGTTATTTCCTCTATCAATTCTCATCCTGAACCTCGGACATATAACGAAGCCTCCAAACATGCTTCTTGGCAATCTGCCATGCAAGATGAGCTTCAAGCTCTTGCTGCTAACAATACTTGGCAACTTACCTCTCTCCCTCCAGGAAAGAAAACTATTGGTTGTAAATGGGTATATAAAATCAAATACCATTCTGATGGCACTGTTGAGCGCCACAAAGCTAGAGTTGTTGCCAAAGGGTTTACCCAACTTGAAGGACTTGATTTCTTAGACACTTTTGCACCTGTTGCTAAACTCACTACCCTCCGCCTTCTGCTTGCTATTGCCACTAACAAAAATTGGATTTTAAAACAACTTGATGTCAATAATGCATTTCTTCATGGTGATCTCCAAGAAGAGATATACATGACCCCCCCACCTGGCCTCTCTCTTCCTTCTCCCCAGCATGTTTGCAAGCTTCAACGGTCTTTGTATGGCCTTCGTCAAGCTGGTCGCCAATGGTACGCCAAACTTTCTACTTTTCTTTTATCAAATAATTACTCTATTTCTGTTGCTGATCACTCTCTTTTTCTTAAATATAATAATGATAAACTCACTGTTATTCTTGTTTATGTTGATGACTTGCTCTTAAGATGACACGGAGGAAATCAATACAATTACTGCATCCCTTCACCATCACTTCAAGATAAAAAATTTAGGTAATCTCACTTACTTTTTGGGACTGGAAATTGCTCGCAACAGTACTGGTCTTCATTTAAGTCAACGCAAGTATACTCTTGATCTCCTTCAAGAAACTGACATGCTTGACTCTGCACCTGTGGCCACTCCTATGACTCACACCTCCCGTCTCTCTCCCGACCAAGGCTCACCTCTCGATGCTGATGCCACTTCTCAATACAGAAGACTCCTTGGACGTCTAATTTACTTAACCAACACGCGAGCAGACATCGCCTTCGCTGTCCACAATTTAAGCCAATTCATATCTGCACCCACAACTCATCATCAGCAAGCTGTCTCACGTCTTTTGCGTTACCTCAAGGGCACCCCTGGTGAAGGACTATATTTTTCTCACACTAGTTCACTTCACCTTTGTGGTTTTAGTGACTCTGACTGGGCAACATGTCCTACCACACGCAAATCTGTCACTGGATATTCCATCTACTTAGGAGACTCCCTAATATCATGGAAATCAAAGAAGCAGTCAACTATCTCCCGCAGCTCCTCTGAAGCCGAGTATAGAGCCCTTGCCACCACCACATGTGAGTTACAATAGTTGTCTTACCTCCTTCCGGATTTAAATTAAGTGTTATAAGAGTTTTGACAAGTTGATCGTTAGTTTTGATAAAATACAATTAAAAGATTTGATTCAAGCTTGTGAGACACTAAATATGTAGACACATATGAGAGCTAAATCTTAGAGGACGCATAAACTCTATTTTAAAGAGCCTCATTCATTGACCTAATAAAAACATTAGAAAAAAAATGATTTTTTATGAGTTGTTGAACTAGTATTAAATAGAATACATGATAACTGGTTCTGATTATCTGAAATAAATCATTATAATTTGGTCCACCAACAATAAACTACAAAGGGAACATGTCCAAGTTTTCATTTAATATGTGAACACAACAACAAAGAATATCATCCACGGATTTTTACCAAAATATCACATTTAGAATATTTATTCTTCAATAAATATTCTTTTAAATATTTACCAAAATAATATAATGTGAGAAATAATTACTTAAATAACACGATTTACTCTAATAATTTAAAGTGCGATTTCATTATGAATTTGATTTTTTATTTAAAAATAAAATAAAATAATTTTATAATAAAAAATATTATCTTAAAATAAATATTTTGAATAAAATTGTAAAATCATATATATTTAAAAAATAAAATTTAGAAAGGTAACTATATTGAGGACTAATATTTAGAAAAAAAAATACTAAAAAAGAATAATTTAGAAAATTAATTATAATAATAAAAAATTATTTTAAAAATAATTATTTAGAAAAGTAATTATTTTAAGAACTAATTAATTGAAAAATTAAAAATGTGAAAATTTAATTTGTTAGAAAATTAAATCTTTAGATAAGTAGTTATTTAAATTTGTATTGAATTTAAAAAATATAATATCAATAACTATTTATTTATAAATAAAATACAGATTACGCAGATTGAGTATAATGTTAAATGTAAAAAAATCTATATTAAAATATATTCTAAGTCAATTTTCAATTTTTTATTTATACAATTTTAAAATTTGTTTTTAATCATACACTTAAACAATAATTATGATAATAACAATATAGATAAAAATCAGGGAATAGTGTTATTTTTTTATAAAAAAATATTTTTATAAAATAATTATTTACAAAAATAATTATAACATTTATAAATGTTTTAATCCTTATATCTATTACTCAAAAACCAATAATTTAAATTATATAAAACGTTTTTCACTATTTTTTAAAAAAAAAATTCTTTCCTTTTTCTTCTATAAAATTTTCAAACCAAAATTTTGTAAAAATATATTTCAAAATTTATAAATGTTAGTTTTGTTAACAAGTTTTTTCTTATTTACGTATTTTTAAAAATAATTATTGCTTAAAATATATGTTTTCTTAAATAATTATTTTTAAATTATTATAGTCTATACAATTATTTTTTAAGAAATTATTTTCCAAATTAATTTTTTTAAATAATTATTTTTAAGAACTTAAAATTATATATTTTTTAATTTTTTTAAATATAAAATGAAATCAAGTTTAAAATAAAACCAAATTCTAAATTGCCATAATAAGCCATGCAATTTAAGTAATTATTTGACTCAAATATCACTACAAAAAATAGAAACAAAAAATAATTATAATTAGTTTCTATAGTTACTAAATTAGAAATTATTTTAAAAACTAAAAAAAAATTGATTTCTAAATTAGTTTCTATTATTATTAAATGGTTTCTAAATTGGTATCTAATTAGTGGTTTTAACTACCAATTATTTAGATTATAATAAAAACTAATTTAGAAACCATTTAACAATAATAGAAACTAATTTAAAATCTAAAAAAAAAATTAAGTCTCTAAAATGATCTCAAATTTAATCACTATAACAACTATTTATTTTTTATCTCTAAAATTAATTTTTATTTCATAATTTTCTTATAGTTTATATAACGTGTAATATATAAAAGTTCTGCCACCCAAAACTCACATGTTGCTAAAATGCCAAGAGAAAACTCAAGAAGTTGAACTACTCATTTGTAAAAGTATTTAACATTCCATAGGGAGACAAAATTACAAAGATAAAATATAGAAAAGAAAAACTAAAAAATTCTTTCAAACTCACTTGTAATGGAATCAAAGTCATATTTCGTAACATTTTGCATTTATTTGATGTAAAATTAATTTAATTTGTCCCACAAATTCATTTTAATTCCGTTTTCCGCTTTCAATTCACCAATTAAGTTAACTATTTATCTAAATCCAGAATTTAAAAAAATTAACTTAAATTAATAAATTTGATATATATATATATATATATATATATATATATATATATATATATACTATTAGTATTAGTGAAAAAAAACTCACTTTCACACCTCTTATGAAAGAAAAAACCATAGCAGCCAAATAGAAATAGAAAATAATATAAAAAGATAATAAGAGAATTAGAATAGATTACTGGATAGATGCTATCTGAATATATTCCCTTCAACTATTGTAAAGTGATGCTAATGCTAATATAGTTGTATTAGCAGCGTTATATGGTAAATTGTGTTTTTTTTAACATAGTTTTTTTGTGTGTAGAAATTATGATTTTGAGTAAAAAAAATTATAAAAATAGATAAATCGTATTTATCTATTTTAGAGTCAAAGTCATCTAAACTCTGTATTCATTAATAGTGATTTCCACTTTAAAATTATATCCACATGTTACAATTTTTTTCATTTCCGTAAAATTTTTTTTATCTAAAATTATAATTATTTATACTTTTTTATTTTAATTATTTTAACATTTTATATTTTGTTTATATTTTTATTATTATTTTTTTTAATTTTTTTTATTATAAATATTAATATTTTGTTATTATCAGTCATATTATAATCATAACCTTTTTTTCAAACTTCCATATTCATAATTTCCACAAGTAGTAAAGCTCTGTCTATACAAATCTTGACACCAGAAAACACTAGTTATGAAATATAAAGCTAAGAATCCTATCTCTGCATCCGCTTAATATATTTGAAAGGAAAATGATGTTTAAAAATGGTTCATGTGAAAATATTCTAGTCTAAAAGCTCCAGCAATACTTATATATTATTATTATTATTATTATATTGTTGTTTAATTATGAGAGAGTGTGATGACGTAAGTTAGAGTGGAGTTGGATGAAAGTAGAACTATCTAGTGACGTGAGCAATGAAATCATCGAATTCCATGCGAGAAGCTCCACCTTCATCCCTGGATTTCAGAATCACATTTTTGAGCTCCATTGCCCTTTCTCTCATCTCATTACCCTCCTTTGTTGCCATCAATTTCCTCACTGCATTCTCAACATCTGAGGCTGTCACCAACTCATCCCTGTGCTCCCACTCCTTCACCACCACCCCAACCTTCAGCACTTCCGTCACCAGAACTCTATTCCGAGGCTGGTCGGAGTGCATAGGCCATGCTGCTATTGGCACCCCCGTAGAGATGCTCTCCATGCAAGAGTTCCATCCGCAGTGACTCATGAACCCACCAGTTGAACTGTGGCTCAGGATCTCCAATTGGGGTGCCCACTCTCTCACCACCAACCCAATGCCTTTCACTCTCTCTTCAAACCCCTTTGGGAGAACAAGTTGTGAGCCCCCATCATGGTTGAAAACATCCCCCTTGTCAGCATCCCTCACCACCCAAACGAACTTTTGCTTGCTCTTCTCCAACCCATTTGCAACCTCCTTGATTTGCTCCTCGGAGAAGCATGTTGTTGTCCCAAAGGACACATACATCACTGACCTTGCCTCTTGTCTGTCAAGCCACTCAATGCAAAAGTGCTTCCCTTTTTCATCCTTCTCAATGGACAAGGGGTTGAAGGGCCCCAGAGCCCAGTGGGTCTTGCGACTCATGATCCTCTCTATGAGCTCCATGTAAGGCCCCTCGATTGCCCTGGTGGTGTTGTATATAATCCCTTTGCTGAACTTGTGAAACACATACTGAGAGGCGATGAAATCGAGGAACTGAGTGGTAAAGCAGCCTTCGAGGGAGGGGACTTCGGGGACCAAGAGGGACATTCTGTTGACCGGGGGCCTTCCCATGACGTCCCAAAAGTACAAGAACATGGTGAAGGCGGAGACGCTGTGGAAAGTGTAGGTCTCGCAGTTGGAGAGATGGGTGGCGTCTTGCACCACGGAAGCCATGAGAGAGTCGTAGATGACGACGACCCTTTTGGCCACGAGGGAGAGTGACTGCAAGAGTGCAAACACAGGTCCACGGAGGCTTGCGGAGGCCTCAAAGGAGGGAATAAGGTGGGAGGGGAATTTGGATGGGGCATTCGGGTTCGGGGGAGGGGAGACAAAGGGAGAAACGTTCAAGTCGTGAATGTGAATGTGGGAAAAAGATTTCGGATCCCAACCTTGAGCACGACCTATGACTTGGCGGTTGTGTGTGGGAGACCCTACGAAGTGGAGAGGGATGTTGTGAGCCAAGATGAGCCGCGAGAGGTGGAGGAGCTGGTTCAGGTGGCCCTGCGCAGGGAAAGGGACCACCACCACCACCACTTGGCTCGGTGGAACGAACATGCCATTGTTGTGCCTTTTTTGGTTGCTTGTGTAGTTGGAAGCCATGGGAGAACTTTCAAAGCTGGAAGAAGCCATTCAAGAGGTGTTAAAGTAGGTAACAAAACAAAATAAATTTGTGTTCAATGCTTCTTAGCACCTTGCTTCTCTTCTGCATTTATAGATACCAAAACCCAATGCTTGCCACCACTTTTTTCCCTTTCTCATACCTTATATAACTTATATGTTAGGTTGGAATAAGCAACATAAAGAGTATATCAGAATAAATTTATTATCTTCAATTTTTTAATCAGATAACTGTTTTAATTTTTCATACAATTTATTTATAATTATTGGCATTGAATCTCAATTCTCATTTTCTATTCACTTCAAATTATTATAATCGATATATCTCCTTTTAGTTTATTTAATATTTAATGTTCAAGTTATATTGTCCACATGTAGCTCACACTTCAAAACTCAAGAAAGAAAAATAATTAGAATCAATTTTCTTTTAGGAAGTCACAATCAATAATAACTTATATATCCATTCAAACAATTCTTAAAAATAAAAAAAATAATTAAAAAAAAACATTATTACAACCATACCCATACAAAAAATATTTCCTATTCACATTAACTAATAAATAGATATTAATAACCAATATGATAAGGACATGTATAACAACCTATATATGCAGCTCTAAAAGAAAGTTAATAAATGATTGTTTGTTAATCAAAGTGAATTAAACAAAAGAAAACCTATAAAATTAATTAATATTTAAAGTTAAATGTAGAGGAACATAAACTATTTTATTTCAAAAAAGATTAATGGTAACTTAAACAAACAAAAAACTAGCTTCAGTTATATTTTAAACTAAGAGAATTTAATAAATATATTTTGAAACACAGATTTAAAATATATAAAGGGTTGTGAATCTTGAATCCATTTTTTTTTTTCACTTTATTATGGTCCATTGTAATAATAATGGTGTAAGCTGTATCCGACTCATCATAAATTAATTTATGTCCCAACTGGTAGTTGGACTTTTTTTTTTTAATGGTAGTGGGGATACAAATACCAACCCCACTTTGATGTAACAATTTCACATTAATTACACTTCTTTCTTCTTCATCATCTACTGAGTCATTCATACAAAATATTTATTATTTATTAATAATTATTTTTTCATATAATCAAACAGTTTACTTGAATAATTTTTTAATGTGTCTTTTAATAAAACTTAAACATATTTTTAATCTCCTAAATTGACTTTTGATTTTGATTCTTATAATTTTTTTTCTTTTCTTTTTGAATTATAGAATTTAAAATACTACTCTACTCATGACAATTTTAGTTTTATTGTAATTAAAATATGTTTTTTTATAATATTACACTATTGATTTGCGTTTTCAATTTAAACTTTAAACCATTAATGTGTTTGAAGAATAAAAATAATTGTAATAGATATTTTTGTACGTGGAATTGGTCCAATTTAAGTAGTTATATTGATTATCAATATGCAATTAAAATAATAATAATTTTTTAAAAAAACTAAAAGTCTTTGGAAAGAATCAACAATTATTTTACATTTAAAAAAAACTCATTTCAATTATTTTCATATTATTATATAATATAAAATTTGAAATATAAAGGTAAACCAATTTCGTGTTATCATACTGAAATTTTTTTTTTTTATTTTTTTTTTTATAAAACCTTACTTTTAATACAACAATTTCTATTTCTCAACACTCATTTTAAAGGGGATAAAATGTAATTTATTTTACTGATTTTAAGAGTAAATTTGTATTTGATTTTTTGAGTTGAACCAACTATATTCCATATACCTTCATTTTAATCAAATTTAAAATATTGCTTTTCACATCTTTTCACCTTTGTTGGTTGTGACTAACTCCCATGTGCTTTCTCATGTACCTTTGGGACAAATGTTCATGGCTTTTGAACCAACCATATTTCAAGTTTTATAATGGAAAGCTGTTTGATTTAAGAAAAATAAAGTACTAATTAATATATAGTTTTAAATACATATACTTGTTGTTAGCATTCTTTTTCTATGGTAGCCTCCACAAGCTACATATTATTAATTTTACGGGTTCATTCTTATTCCTAAAATATTATATTCATAAACTAAAAAATATATATTATTATTTCGCCTTTCAGTATGATGTTGAAATGAATTATAAAAGTTTGAATTGAATATAGACAAAAACTCAATCAAATTATGAATATATTAAAAAAACCTTGAGAATTAGAATATGTTATTAATATTTTCTTTCTTAACTCATAAGTAAGTGATCGAAATTGAAGGGTTTTAAAAGGTAAAAGACGTAGATAGAGACCAGTATTGGCGCACGTGCAGTTTATTTCATTTATAAGTTTATCTACAACTGTTTATGTCGATGCTTCTGAAGAATCTATAAAAATGTGATTTAATAACTGTACTTTCATTCAGTACATCATGCTTCAATCCTCTTTCGATATATTTAACATAATTAGAAGAAATCAAAGACCAATATCTGAAAAAACTGAAGACTAAAAACCGAATTTATATAGAAAACATGCATAAAAAAATATCTACACCGCATCAACGAGACATTATCCATACAAGAATAATAAATATTTTTTTTTTATTTGGTTCATCTAAACTATTGATAAAAAATTCTCTTATTTTATCTTTTAAATAACTATTTAAAAAAAAATTAAAATAGCTATTTATAATAAAAAAATTACTTACAAAATAAATAAAAATTGCCTATAATCAAATTATAAAAATAATTTATATTTACTTATATATGTTTTTTTAATTTTAATAATTATCTATATCATTGTATAGTTTTTTTGTCATTTTTAATTAAATAATTTTACTCTCTAATAAATAAATAAAAATTATGATGATTACATATTTTTTTAATATTATTATTATAAAAATATATATGTATATATATTTTAAACTGTATTATTATTTTTAATTATTTATAAAAATAATAAAATTATATATTTTTTAATGTAATGAAAGTGTAAATATATATTTTCGTTAGTTTAATTAGAACTTAGATATGTTTAAGTTAAGGCAGTCTGCTTTATAAAATAATAATTTATATTTTAAAAACTTATAATAACATTTTTAAAAAATATATATCTATATTATAATTTATATTTATTTATATATTAATTATTATACCTTAAATTTCAATTTCATAATATCATAAATTTTAAAAATATATATTTACTCAACATATTTTATTTAATTTTATAAAAAGAATTAAATCGCGTTAAAATAATTTGTTGTTTTAGAAAATTTTCAGTGCCCAATTAAGTCTATTTAGATTGATCCAACGAGTTTGATAATTCTAACTTTACCCCTCAAAAGTGATTCAATGTTTTTATATAGATGTTTTCTTAAAAAATATTTTTATTTGTATTTTGGCTCCTGCTCACCTTGTACTAAATAATCAAAATATATATTTCAATATTTTTTTCCTTAAAATTTCAAGTTGATTTATATCATATTGATTTGCACCTCAAAGATATTTAAGAAATAGAAAATTGTGGTAATTCCTTCATCTATGAATAAAATTTTTAACAAAAATTAAGAATTTTTGAAGATGATGAATTTCATTTTGGATGGTCTTTGTGGTGATGGTCGCATCATGTGAAATCTGTAATTTCTTAAAATGTATAGTATTTTGGTGTCATGAAATAGGTGTACTATATTATATTTATGCCATGTGAACCACTCTGAGCATAATAATATTTCTGAAGAAGTCAGAATCACATGGTTAAATATAATAATACCTACACTTCCTTTTAGGACATATTTGATTGGTTTGAAAGTTTTAGTTAGAAAAGGGAAAAATTTCAAAGCCTGTCACTCCAATTTTTTATCATATACAGTTTATGATTTCCCGTGACTCTGACCTACTGACTGTAATCAGAAAAAAAATATAGATAGAAAATAAGTTGTAATTTCACTTTTATAGGTTATAGGGAAAAAATAATATATAATTTTTTTTTCATTTGAAATGAATAAGACTTTATGTCAAATTTATTTTAACTGTTTGATATAAAATATCAGGTTAGTGCTAGCTAATTTAATCTATTATATACATAATTAAATGTTTATTGTACCTAGAGTCTTAATTAGTTTAGGTTTACTTGTTACTTAATCTTAATTTTAATTAGATTGAATTAAATTTATTTATAATTAAGTTAAATATGACTTAATCCAAATTAACTCATTCTAGAATAAGCTGGATGATCGTGTATTTAGTATAAGTGTCACAAAACTTAACTTAGATTCATTCTTATATTTATCTCATGCACTTGTAACTAGCATAACCTTAAACAAATCTAAAACTATCATAATAGTGCTACGTATTTTTTTTGTCTTGTCTTTGTAATTTGCCTTCGACATTCATCATTGTTGCATCTTAAACCTAATATTATATAAAAAAAATCTAAATATTATCGTTATTATGTGTCCTCTTCCTTGTATCAACCTTGGCATTGTTGTCTATGTCATTCATCTCCGTCATTCGCTTCTACCACATCTCAACCTTAACATAAGACAAACGAACCTAAACATTTTTGTGATGTGTCTTCTTCTTCACATCAACCATAACATTTTCACATTTGTCATTCTCCTCCACCATTTTGCCTTTGTTATTTGCTTTCGCCTTTCACCTTCACTATAATAAAAACTCAATTTATCTACGAAAGAATTTTGTAGGTAAAAGCCAAAATTCGTAGGTAAATAAGCATTTACCTATGAATTACCTACGATAGGAGCAAAACCGTATGTAATGTGGACATATTAAGTTAGAACTAAACTGCAGCAGGTAGAACTTGAAACCAGGTCCCTTGAAGAATGATCAAATAAGCTTTAACCATTACACAAACAAGTTTTGTTATCATGTTATGATTATTATTATATTTATTAGTACGATTATCAATATTAATATAATTAATAATATAAATATTATTAATATTATTCATATATTTAATATCATTCATATTATTAATTTCATTAATAATATTATTATTATTCAAATTAATATCATTATTAATTATTATAATAATATTATTAATAATATAAAATATATCAATAATATTATTAATAATATAAAATATATCAATAATATTATTAATAATATAAAATATATCAATAATATTATTAATAATATAAAATATATTAATAATATTATTAATAATATTAATAATAATATTATTAATAATATTAATTATTATTAATATTATTAATATTATTATTATTAATATTATTAATTATTAATATTAATAATATTATTATTATTAATATTATTAATAATAATAGTAATATTTGTATTATTAATATTATTATTACTAATATTGTTAATTTTATTTATATTGTTAATATCATTAATACTATTATTATTAATAATAGTATTATTCATATTAGTAATATACTAATAATATTATTATATTAATATTCTTAATTTTATAATATTAATAATATGTATATCTATTATTTATTATTATTATTATTTATTATTAATTATGAATATTAGTTATGATTTTATAATTATTTATATTATAATAATATTTTTAATATTATGTATATAATTATTAGGATAATAGTTGGTAGGTAATAGAGATCCGTGAGTAATAGTTAATAGGTAATAGAGATTTGTGGGTAATAGTTGGTAGGTAATATAGATTTGTGGGTAATAGTTGGTAGGTAATAGAGATCGGTGGATAATAGTTGATAGGTAATAGAGATCTGTGAGTAATAGTTGATAGGTAATAAAGATCCGTGGGTAATAGTTAGTAGGTAATAGTGATTCGTGGGTAATAGTTGGTAGGTAATGCTATAATATTTGTAGGTAATGTTGTTTGTAGGTAATATTTGTAGGTAATGTTGAATTTACATACGGATTCAGATCCGTGCCTAAGAATCCGTAGATAATACTGATTTTTTTTGTAGTGAATCTCATCTTCGACTTTTTTTTTAAGTAAAATGTTTTGCATTTAATTTTTCATTCTTGTAAATGAAAACTTTATCTTCCTTCTCTGTTACCCTTTATCTCCTTGTCATTGTCTTGCTTATAATTTGCATGAACATAAATTCTTCTTCGTAGACAAAAACTTACCAACAACGTGTGTTGTGTAATTGTATTGTGTTTCTTATTCTTGATTGATGGACATGGTGGGTGGTGACATTGTTGGTTTGTAATTGTTTTTTTGTTGTTGATTATTACTCATTATTCTCATGAAATAATATTGGCTATAATTGAAATGTTTTGATAATTTGTAACGATTCTAGTATTCATAGAAATGAAAAAAGATTAGTTGTACTAGGTCTACCATTGTCACGTGAAATATGAATATGTCAAGCCCTATGCACCAATAACATTTTCTAAAGGTCCAACTTAATCTACACCATTTGAAGTTCAATCATTATTAATGTTGGAGGTTCCTACATAGCCAAAGTCATACTAACCATGCCAAGGGCTCAAGAGAAAATCTATAAGCCTCTGTTTGTATCCGGGTGATTACTGTTCACCCAGATTGAAAAGGAAAGAAATATCACGTTTGTATCTGGGAGTTTATGGGTATTAGAGGGAGAAGAAAAGCGAAGAAAGTGAAAAAGGCTTCTCTGCTGGGTTGAGAAGATTTGGTGAGAAAGTATTTGGTTTTACCATATTATCCATCACCTCACCTACTACCTATGTGCCATAGCAGCCCGTGCCATGTAACTGCAATACTCCCTCCACATGAGATTCTCACGCATGAGATTCAATCTGCATAAACACAACATAAACAAAGATTCGTACATTGTTTGGTGGATTACTTCAAGTGTGTGGGTGATGAATAAATATGAGAGGGATGATAAATATGGAAGAGGAGTGAAGGTGAGTTATTTGTTTTGAGTTTAGGGAGTACCTTAGAAGCGGTTGGAGGTGCTCTGTGGATGTGCGCAGTTGTCGAAGGTTCACAAGCGTTGGAGGTGCGCGGTTGTCGGAGGTTCGCAAGTGTTGGAGGTGTGCGGTTGTCGGAGGTGCAAGGTGTGGGTGGGGTTCCGTAGGTGGCGTTGTTGGTGGTCGTTGGACAGTGGATGATTTCGCTGCTGGTGGTGGGTGGTGGTTCCGCTGGTGGTACTCGGTGGACGGTTGTGGTTTGCGGTGGTCGTTGGTGGTTTTAGCATCGTTGTTCTCTACATTTCTGGAGGTAAATTTCATAGATAGATTTGGAATATGGAGAATAAAATCTGAGAATGAAATCTGGAGAAGAAGGAATTTGTAATGTTTACTTATTTATTTTATTTATGTTAATAAATGTATGCTGCTTCCCTTTGATTTTTCAAGTTTTTTGCTTAATCACATTAATGAGTATATTAATGAGCATTAATAAGCATTAATGAAATTTTGAATGAGTTTTCTGCTAGTTAAAAATAAACGTATTAATATTTAAAAAATTTCTGGTATTTGAAAATACATAGAGTTTATGTATAATATTTATTTTTGTCTAAAAATAAAGTAAAAAATTTATAAATATTATTTTAAATTTATAAAATAATTATAAGTGTACAAAATATTTAAATATTTAATTTTTTCTAAAATCAAGTAAAAAACTTTATAAATATTATTTTGAACAGGGTTTAAAATAATTATAAGTATACAAAATATTTTAAAATACTACTTTATAGATACTTTACATATAATATTTAATTTTTTCCAAAATCAACTAAAAGACTTTATAAATTTTATTTTGAATTTATAAAATAATTACAAGTATATAGAGTATTTAAATATTTTAGAATATTACTTTATAGATAGTCTACATATAAGATTTTATTTTTTCTAAAATCAAGTAAATTTTTTTTTATAAATATTATTCTGAATTTATAAAATAATTATAAGTATACAGAATATTTAAATATTTTAAAATACGTAGTCTACATATAATATTTTATTTTTTCTAAAATCAAGTAAAAGAATTTTATAAACATTATTTTGAATTTATAAAATAATTATAACTATACAAAATATTTAAATATTTTAAAATACTCTTATAGTCTACATATAATATTTATTTTTTCTAAAATAAAGTAAAAAAAAAATTATAAATATTATTTTGAATTTGTAATACAACTATAATTATACCACTTTACATAGTTTATATATAATATATTTTTTTTAAATGTAAAATAAAATAAAATTGAGTACTATTATTTCTCTAAAATGTGGATCTTTAGACCTAATAGTTAAACTTATAAGATTGTCAAGGATTTGTGACCAAGGATAACGATAACCATTGGTCTATGTATTTCAAAAATGTCGAGATGTCTAGCACGAATGAAATGAATCTCGATGTAGTTGGTGTTGATTTCACACTAATTTCACAAATACAAGAGCAAATCAATTTGTGGACACAAGTAGCAGCAATGACAATTCTTTGCATGATTGGATATGAATTGAATGTGTTGCGTGTGTTAACCGAGACAAATAATGTTATACCGGAGTTTATTCCACAAAAAAGAGCGTCGTCGGCAAGAACTGATGTCGTACTTGGTCCATACTAAAAGATGTCGCGACATTATTCGCATGAGTCCAGAAGCATTTATTAATTTATGTCAACGAATAAGAGGAACGGGGATGGTTAAAGATGCATTCTGATCTACAGTTGAAGAACAAGTGGCTAAATTTTTACACATCATTAGTCATAACGTCAAGAATCGAAGTGTTTCGTTCTTCTTTCATCGGTCCAGGGAAACAGTGTCTCATCACTTTCTAATGTTTTGAAGGCAATATTGATGTTGCATGGAGAGTTCTTAATTCAACCAGCTGGGACTGAGGTTGAACCTCATATCTTAAACAACAATCGATTTTTTCCATACTTTAAGGTATGAATATGAGAAACAATAGTTAAATATTTAATTCATGTTGTATGCAATGCAAGTTATTTATAAATGTGAAGTTGTTGTGTATTAGAATTCTTTGGGTGCCATAGACGACACTCATGTCCATGTTAAAGTCCCCCGAGCTGATGTTCCTCGTTTTCGTGGAAGAAAAGACTGGTCAACGCAAAACGTATTTGTTGCTTGTGATTTTGACATGAAATTCACATATGTTCTCGTTGGGTGGGAAGGAACAGCCTCTGATTCCAGGATATTGAAGGATGCGTTTGTACGAGAGGATCCATTGGTCATTTCGGAAGGTTAGTTGAGTGTGTTTTCAAGTGCAATAAATATTCATTTGGTCACATGACTTATAAGTAACAATTATTAATGGATGGTTGTAGGAAAATACTACCTTGGAGATGCGGGTTTTATGCTCAAAGCCCAAGTTATAACTCCATATCGCGGAGTTCGATATCATCTAAAAGAGTATTTCCGAAGAGGTCCACAAAATGCATGTGAGTTGTTTAATCATCGTCATTCCTCACTAAGAAATGTTATCAAAAGAACATTTGGTGTCCTCAAAAAGCGATTTCCAATTATCGCTAGCGGAACAGAGCCTCATTACTATGTGGACACTATGACCGATATTGATTTAGCATGTTGTATTCTTCATAACTTTCTTCGCGGGGTGGATAATGATGACTCTTTGTTGGGAGAAGTTGACCGTGAGTTGATGCAAGGAGATATAGATGCGTCACACTCGCAAACTTGTGAGGATGACTACAGGCTCGGATCACAAATTAGGGATACTATAACGAATGAAATGTGGATAGGTTATTGTAATAATTAATTTTATGTAACATCCGTGAACTTATATTTATATTGTTGCAAGAACAATTTCATGGTTTAATGTTGACATTCCACCTTTATTAATATTTAAGTATGAAACTATTTATGTTATTGCAAAAGTTTAACCTTTTTTATTAGGTTTTATCATGGATCACGGGAAAGGTATTGCTTCAGAGTCATCTGCAGCTGTCCGTGAACACAAAAAATGGACTACCGACATGGATTTCCGACTACTGAATGCCATGATCGATGAGGCATCAATGGGTAACCGCATTGATGGTAGTTGGACGATGCATGGTTACACAAACATCGTTAAATCCTTACATCATAGTGGATTGGTAGGGATTACAAAAAATAATGTGAAGAACAGGCAGAAAAGCCTTAAGGACAAATGGTGTGAGATCCATGATCTATTTAGTGGACTGAGTGGTTTCGCTTGGAATCCAAGAACGAAAATTTTTGAGGTCGTGGATGAAGTGTGGAATATTTTAATAAAGGTAACGTATTCAACTTGATGTTCACTTATCGCATACATTAACCACTAATTATGATTATGAGTGTATTTCTTTTCATTAATGAACAGGCAAAGCCCTCGCCCGCAAAGTGACGTGTTAATCCCATCAGGCACTACAAGTTGATGGAAGACTTATGGGGGCTTGGTCGTGCTACCGGCCACGGTGGGAGAACAACACTACAGTCATCAAGTCGAACTCAGTCTCATCATTTTAATGTAGATCTTAATGATCACAATATGGAGAACATCCCAGAGGAGCCAGAATTGCATGTTACTCAATGTGAAACTCCTTGCTCAGTTGATCCTAATGTTGATGCATACAACCCTGACCCTAATCTGACACCCCCATTGGTGCCACCTCATCCATCCCAGCCATCAGGTGGTACTTCTTCTTCTAGAGGCTCAAAAAGAAAAGCCCTCATGGTGGACGTCATTGATTTCCAACTGGAAAGGCTTAACACAAGGTTTGAAGGATTAACTGATATCCTTAGGAGGGGTAGTGATCAGTCAGATAGATTATGTCATATTGTTGAGCGCCAAGCCATTTCATTTGAGGTTGTCGCTTTGTCATCACAGCGAGTGGCTAATGCTACGGAAGAAAATCTGCAATATAACAGACACCATGTTGTTGTAGAAGAAGAACGAAACTCCATATTTCGTGAACACACGCGCACACTCTGTCGTACATCGACTTTCCAGTACTCAGAATCTGATATCTAGGAAATGTTAGTGGAGATGAACATACAGGATGAAGATTTGTTGGATAACTGTTACGACTTCTTGTGTGGTCATCCTAATGTGGTAAAACAACTCTCGAGCGAAGAATGAGAAAGTTGGTCAAGATAATGACTACAAATCCCTAAACTACGTAAAAATTTGGTTATATTTTATTATGCATGTGTTTTTCTTTTCGAATCTGTAATCTTATTTATGACACGAATCCCTAAACAAATTAAGGACTTCCATTACTATTTTGAATGATACATATTTCTATGTATCATTCATATGATTTTTCGAAACATTATTATTATTATTATTATTATTATTATTATTATGCACAAAATTTATCAATGAATTTTGCTTTAATAAACTAAAATACTGCATTAATACACATTAATATTTATTTCATAAAAAAAAAATCCTCTATCGAATTATAACTCCAACACATTATCAAAAGTAATTTGTTCCATACCGGAAATAATCTTTTAATTGCATACAACTATAATTGAAAAATAAATAATTCACAATTACAACTTTGTTCTAAATAAAGTTTATGAATCCAAAAAATTTATATAATTTATATTTTTCTGAAGTTAGCTCGAACACGATATCGAAAATAATGTTTCAATTTCTGAAAAAATAATTTTAATTTAAAAACAATTATAATTCACAAATAATCAATCAAATTATTTTTTTTTTATCAATTTTTAAATGTAAGGGCAAATGTGTAAAGTTACATTTTTATCAATTAAAAAAAATACAATTTCAATCACACTCATCACATCACTCACAAACTTTTATAAACTTTCCCTACACTTTCCACTCTATTTACCTTAATCCAAACACCCTAACTTTCTTTACACTTTCTCTTCAAATCATCTCAAATCCACTTCCTCATTTCGACTCCCTAATCCAAACAAAGCCTAAAGGTTCCTTCAAAAATTTGAGTTCCTTACAATAGGGTAGACGACAACAATGTAATTTGGGATAAGGAAGGTATAGGTTCAATTGTTAGGGTGTGGTAGTTATTTTTGTTAGAATTATAGGCCTTAAACAAGAGGGAGTGAATTGTTTTTGAAAGATTTTTGCAAGTATTGAAGGTAGAGTGAAAGATTATGAAGAAACAATCAATTAGAAAACTGTTCAGCCAATTAGAAAACTGTTTTTAGTTTGATTCCAAAAATTCAACTAATTTTTTTTTTGCGAAACAACCGGTTGTTTATACTAGCAATTTATAAAATCAAAGCTAAAGCAGTTTAAAGAGTGTAAGGATAGAGAGATTCACACAAGATGTTTATACTGATTCACTCTTAAACAAGAGCAACATCTAGTCATCAGCTAACCACTGAGAATTCACTATGTAATCAAATCTAGATTACACAACACACACCAAGAGTGATGATCTTGAACCCCTCAAGAACACACACCACTCTTTGGTAAAACACAAAGTTTCTAGAACAACCTTCTGAAACTGCACCACACCAAATCACATAGAAATACAATTATTAAGGAAGAAGGGAATAAAATACACCTGGGTAAAATCAAAGATTAAAGTTCAGAATTACAAGACAATCCGATTCCACACTCTGAAATGATACAAAAGCTCTTTGAAATCTTGAAAACTGATTTTGATTGATCTCTCCTTTTTAGTTAATGATTAAGAGCGTAAAACAACCTTTTTATACTCCAATTAGATGGTCAAAGCATTTAATTCAAGAACCAAAAGCAGTTTGAATCATTTAAAGCAGATTGGTACAGCTTAACAGAATTCTGATAAGGTTTTCAGAAAAAGAACCAGTTGAATTCTCGAAACAACCGGTTGAATCGACATTTCAACAGGTTGAATTTTCACACTCTTTAGAAAACACATATTTTTTCAAAAGGATTAAGATTCAATTAACCTTGTATCATCATAAAGAGTGGATTAACAAAATCAAATACTTCTAGACACACACACACAACCAACAACAAGGTCTTCAAGCCTTCCTCTTGGATTTGGAGACATCAAAGCACTGTGTTCAAACACTTTACTCATATAATACAACCTTTTTACCTTCATTGTCCACTTACCCTTATTGCCACAAGAAAAAAAATGGTGGATCACAACCTTATGTTAACATTTCTATCATTGAAAAATCATATTACCAACAATAATCAAAGAAAAATAACATAGAAATCATATATGTCAATAATAATAATAATTTTTACTAAACTAGTTCCATAACAAAATTAAAGTTTCAAAAACATTTATCCAATTTGGCTTTCTCCTATTAAAAACAAGAGAAATGAATTTTATTATGAAATCCCCCTTTTTCATTATCTTCTTGCAAATCACACTTTTCAAATTCATCCTCTTCATTGTCTTCTTTTATCAATTCATTATCTTCAAATTACTTATTTTCATTATCTTCAAAATTTCCCTCTTCATTGTCATTTTCTTCCAAATTATCCCTCTTCATCCACTTCTTTGACATCAACTTGTAAATGTTGGAATTGCAAATTACCTTTAACTTCAATGACTTTATTAACATTTTACACTTCATTTACTAGTATGGAACATCATCTTTCATATGACAACTTTTATGCTACCTTTAAGCTTTGTTTAGATTGCAACACATCAGTCTTGTTTGTTTGTTCTTGATATTGAATATGAGACGATATATTTATGTTAAATTATGTGAAAGGATATATGGATCAAAATGAAAATATATCTTATTCATTTGAATATCCAGGATTCCATAGTGTACCTTTATATAATGGATAAACCAACCACAATCAAACACCACCATTTTCTTAAGATAGCATAAGTATTATACTCTATCTCATATATGTGTTGCTCATATATGTGTTGAATGGCCTGTAGAAATTATCTTTGTCTCTTGTTATAATACCTTTTACACAATCTCACTATTTACTTCTTTTCCTCTCGCTTCATGCATGATTGTGAAATTTGTAACCAATGACAATTAATGTTTGTCATTCATTAACACAAGTGGAAGGATGATATGATAATTCCCTTTTTAAGTTTTTGATTCTCACACTTAAAGGTTCATTACTAACCTACATATGTAAGAGATAAGAAAAATTATATTTGGAACAAAGTATAATTCCTAAACTTAAACAATTTGTGAGATACATATTTATCCTTAAATCAGTATATATATATATATATATATTCACTTATTTGTTGAGATTACAAGAATGAACTACCAAAATATATCAGTGTAGTGGTATAATCATAAGTGTTTAATTTCAGTAATATTTCATATTAAAATATAGGCACTTACGAGTATTAATTGTTAAAATAAATATAAAATAATCCGTAATTTATGAATTTATACCTTTTTACATATTTTATGATCTTTATTTGAATAAGAACATTTTATTCCAAAATTTAGTGTTAATTTCAAATTTCTAGAGAAGAATGGAGATCACAACAAGCCCATCAGCGCCACGCAAGAAGTCACTAACCTTAGCAAAGTAAGTTAAATAGGGGGCTTGAGGCTCAACCCTAGTGTGCAAGATTAAGAGGAAAACACCATTGAGTGACTTGTAAGCCAATTGAGAGAATAAAAGGTGTTAGAAGATGTGTGGCTAATTCAACCCTGTGGATTTGGGAGTAATCTATTCAACCTCTTATGTATTGAGGTAAAATTTAAATATAATATTATGTTCTTGATTGATTATTGGTATTGTTGTTTTTTTTTAAAATCTTGATCTAGAATCTTATATCTGACTGGAAAGTATTTTTATGGTTCTGACCTAAACAATAATACTTAACATATTTGAGTGTTAGGAATAGACTTGAAATGTTAATTGCTATTAACGTCTAAGTTGGATTCTAAGTTGATTTTATAAATATGTAAGAAATCGATATTTAGGAAGCATCTTAATAATTTATATGCGAGGAATCAATATAAATGAATTTTATATGCGAGGAATCAATATAAATGAATTTTATACGAGCATCAATATCAACCAAAGGACATAATGTTATCATGTTAATCAAAATACATAAGAGTGAGGAAGATGAAACTCAATTGAAGCAACAACTCTTTGCCTTGTTTTCTTGTTAATCATTGCCATCACAACAAATTCCAACAAACTTTTATTATTTTGTTTTATATTTAGTGAATATTTTACTTCAATATTCAACTATTCCTTGTGGGTTCGATATTTGTCCTTAGGAACACATTATTACTTTTGACAACACAATGTCGTAAAAAGTCATCAAGTTTTTGGCACTATTGTCGGGGAACAATTTGATTTTTAGTATAAATTTCTAAATATTGTGAATATTCTAACTGTTTTTTTTTGTCAATAGTTCTCAATTTTTGTTTATATTAGATTATTGTGTTTATATTTGTTACTTTTTTTTTATTTTGTTTTATTTACAGATTTATTTTTATTTTGTTACATATTTGATTTGATTTGATTATATTTTTATTTGCAAATCTACTTTATTTTTTGTTTGTATTGGTTTATTGTGTTTATTGTTTTATTTTTGTTTATTTATTTTATTTGAAGATTTGTTTTTATTTTATTTTAGATTTATTTTGGATTTATTTCTTTTAATTTGTTTTCAATTTTAAAATTTTAAAGAAAAAAATATATCATGTTACAGCTAGTGAATCCTTGTTCTAACCTTTGAATTAGCTGTCTTATATGATATTAAGAGGTCAAGTTCCCAAAAGCCAATTATTATTTGAAGCAGAGTTTGAAAGGGCAGTTAAAAGAAATAGAAAGACAAAGTTAAAAGAGAAGCAAGGAAACACTAGAGAGGAATCATCAACCACTTCTTCTTTTTCCACTCATATTTTTCAAGAGGAAAACAACATGGTAGAAGAGCCAGCACCACCTCCTAGGAGGACACTTGGAGATTATGTCATGTATCAAGGGTCAAGGCATTTTTCTAGTATTGTAATACCTGCTACCGCCAAGGCCTTGGAAATAAAACCCGTTTTTCTCACTCTCATTAGTACCTATCAATTTACAACAATGGATCATGAGGATCCATATTCACATTTGTCTACATTTTATGAATTGGTGGGAACAATGGACTTTCAATTAGGTGATATTGAGAATGTTTATATGTGCTTGTTTCTTTTTTCATTGGCAGGTAAAGCTAAGGAATGACTCGAATCACTTCCAAATCAAAGCCTCACTGGCTGGAAGGATGTAGAGGAAAAAATTCTGCAAAGATGTTTTCCAATCTCTCGTTACATCAAAGCAAAGTCTAAAATTTCTATGTTCAGAAAAGGAGCATGTGAATATTTTTGTGAGACATGGGAGAGATTCAAAATGAAGCTTAGAAAATGCCCAAATCATGGGTTTGAAGATATTGCTCAACTAAGCATATTTCTTAATGGTCTCATATGTGATACTAAGATGCTCCTAGATGTTGCAACTGGTGGCACAATGATGGCTTTTGATGTAGAACAAGCGACAAGGATTATTGATGCATTGACATTAACTGATTATCAAGCCCAACATGATAAACAAGGTATTCAGAAAAAAAAAAAGGTTTTTAAAAGATGCACTATTGGCTCAAAATAAAATTCTGACACAGTAGATTGAGCAACTAATTTCACCAATGGCTAAATTGCCCCAACAATTACATGTTGTTCATTCATGTCAAAGCCAGAGTCAACCAATTAGGTGTGATTTTTGTGGAGGTGATCATCTTAATGGTCACTATTTTTATCAGAACAATTCACTTGAAGCTGAGGTAAATTACAAGGGTATCAGGGGAGGCAAAGTGGTTTCTTCAATAATCAAGGTCCTTTCCAACAACAACCACAATCCCTATAATCGTCAGTTACTGAAAGATTGAACAAAATTGAAGATACTGTGGAGAAACTCGTAAAAGCCATTATGCCTAGTCAAGAGAACAATATGGAAATTATCAGGAATATAGAGATTCGAATGGGACAGATGGCCAAACAAATAGCAGAGGGACAAAGTTGTCAGTTTTCAGCGCCCAAACCAACCCAAGAGAGCATTGCAATGAAATTTCCGCTGAGCGTGGTAAAATAATAGTAGAGAGGGATGGTAAGGTTCTAGGGGTTGAGAAAGAAAAGTATGAGACTGAGAGGGAAAGAGATGAAAAAGACAGAGAAAAGAAGAGAAGTGAGGAAGAAAAAAATAAAAATAAGGAGAGAGGTGTTATTGAAAAATATTTATCATATCCTCATGCTCCTTCAAAAAAAAAAGAGAAGGAAATACATTTTTTTTATAAATTGCTCCCTAAAAATAATTTTGCAGGAACTCTGAAGCAAGATTCAACATTTGAAAGATTACGAAAGAATATGAGCTATATTGAAGAGAGAAATATAGAGCTGAAGGATAGATACAATGTCATTATTCAAAAAGGCTTGCCTAAAAAATCCAAGGACCCAGGATGTTTTAATCTTCCCGTGTCTATAGGTCCTTTATCTGTGGGCAATGCCTTACTGGATTTGGGGGCAAGCATAAATCTAATTCCTTTGGCAATGCTGAAGAAAATAGGAGATTTGAAGATTAAACCCACCAAGATGACCTTACGGCTAACTGATAGAGTAACCAAATATCCTTATGGTGTGTTTGAAGATGTTCTTGTGAAGGTGAATAAGTTCATATTCCTTGTGGATTTTGTTATAATGGACATGAAAGAAGATGAGGAGGTATCCTTGATACTTGGCAGACCCTTTATGAAGACTGTTAGAATCATAGTTGATATTGACAAAGGAGAACTTCAAGTTAGAACTCAAGATGAGTAGGTAACTTTATATCTTTTTGATGATCTAAAAAATTTTAATGCAGGGGAAGAATGCGTACAGAACTATGCAACAAAGCGTCAAGCTAGATAATGTTAAACGAGCGTTTACTAGGAGGCAACCAGTCCACATTTTAGTTTTATGTTGTTTTGTTATCTTTGTTTTGATTTTACCTTTCAAACATCATGTTTTCTTGCTGGGATTCTCGCCCAGGCGAATCAAATCTCGCTTAGGCGAGTTGGGTGACGAAAAAAAAGGTGCTATCTGGAGTCATCTCGCTCAAGCAAGGTAAATCTCGCTTTAGTGAGTTTGGCGACTTAAAATTTGAGTTTCCTGCAGGGAATCTCGGTCAAGCAAGACAGATGCCAAAAAATGGAGTTTTCCTGTAGCGGATCTCGCTCAAGCGAGAAAAATCTCGCTCGGGAAAAATATTTTTGCAAAAAAAAATTATAGTAGAGACATTTTCTGAACTAGGTCCCGTGGGTTTTTATTTCTCAAATTGAGAAGGTTTTCCTGTAAGGACCGAGAAAAATAGTCTTAGAGTAGAAATGGTACAATTAAAATGGCACCTGAATATTTTATTATTAAAGTAAAAAGGCTATATAAATAGAAATTTAGTTATTCAGGTTTCATTTTAAAAAGAACCATCATCTCTCTAAAAACTCCTTTTTCCTTTCCTCTGCCTTCTCTCTAAAATCTCGACCTCCTCGTTCATCAGATCAACGATCGGAGTCCGCCATTGGACTCTTGGCAATGAACTCTACAAGATTGACCGATCAAAATCTTAGATAGAGTAAGTTCATTTCTGGCTCCTTTTCCTTTGAGTTAGTTTTTGATCTGGTTAGGTTGCCTTTTAGTTTAAGTTTGCATGTGAGGTTTTTATCTTCAGAATTAGTCTCTATTAGCTCAGGGTCCTAGTGATATAATTAGATTTGTGATTAGGACTCTGTGGTGGAGGTTAGGGTATCCTTAAGCTTTTGGTGGGTTTGGAGCTCTTAGTGAGCATCTGCTAAAGTCCAGGTAAGGGAAGCTAGTTTAAAATATTCAATAGAACCCTAAGTTAGAAGATTTTAATGTGAGTGTGACGTGGTCACCAATTCCAAATTTTGTGCAAGATTTCTTGTTCTGAGTAAATTGTAGTTTGATTAAAATTGAAAGTGTTGTGATTGAGAATTGGTTGTTTGATTTAAATAGTTTTGGAATTAGAAATCATATATATGTATAAATGGACATAATAGCTCAATGATTCAATGAGAGTGATTGTATCATGTTGAACAGGAATTGTCAATGTAATGTGTAGATTTATAATTTATGAATTGAATGAGGTATTGATTTATAATCTAATAGGTATATTAAGTTATGCATAATTTTTCTGCATATTTCGCTCAAGCTAGCAAGTTCTAGCTCAAGCTAAAAATTATGGGTGCTCTCTGGAGGATTTTAGCTCAAGCTAAAATTCTGGGTGCTCTCTGGAGGATTTTAGCTCAAACTAGCGAGTTCTAACTCAAGCTACAGTCTAAAAATAATAATAATAATAATAAATAAATAAAAATAAAAATATTAAACTAATTTTTATTTGCTTTTAAAAGATTGATTTATTTATTTCTATATAGTTGTTCTTATAAAGTATGTAAACTTTTATTTCATGTATAGTTAATTAAAAATCTCTTTAGTTAGACATTTATATGATTAGTCAATGAATTGTTGTGTATTTTGGAAATTCTAAACATTGGTATGATTTGATTGTTTGATGATGGATATTTTGAGGTTCAAAATATGAATTCTAATCAAGACATAGTATTTTCAGGAAATAAAATACTGTGTTAAGATTGTTTAGGATGTGCATTGACTAGGGATTCGTCTAGAAGGAGATATCCTGACTCTCTTGAGATAATGAAATCATATAGATGAAGTTATTTAGGTGGTGAGAGTCGAAGGAGGTTCATATGAATGGGTAAGTTGTTTGAAAGATAATTAACTTGACCTGTTATATGAATTAACCCTGTCATACTAGGAGAGAGATGATATTGAGATTAATTATGCGCATAGCTGTGTGGATTTCACAATGATGTAGTATGACAGGTGCAAATCTCTGAGTATAAGTCAACGCACGAGTCTTCCGGAAGTAGAGTCAAGTGTCTATGTGTTATGAGTCAATAGAAGTCTGACATGAGAAAGATGAATATTGAAATTGTTGATAGACACTTGATGGTTATGTGAAATGCATGAGAAAGGATGGATTTATGTGGATGTTTAAAGTCATATTTGTGTTATAGGTTTTAAAAATACCTAGCTTACCTTTTGTTTTGTTGTGTGGTTGTTTTTCTTTGATCTATGATGATCGTGTATTTTACACGGGAGCAGATGATGTTACAGGTGATAAAGTTTTTCGGTGAGAAGATGGATGATGGAAAATGTTTATTTTTCTTTTGAAATTTTGTTTTAAATTTTATGTAAATGTTTCAAGTCTTATGAAGAGAGAGATAATTTGAAACATTATAATAAATGAAATTTTAGATATATTTGTATTATGTTTATATATTTATTTTAATATTTCATACAGATTATGATTATTAGATATGGGAAAATATAGGGATGTTACATTTCCCATGATAAAAAAAAATCAGTCTTATTATTCTATTTTTCCTCTATTTTTTATTATTTACTTATTGCTTTGCAAGTGTCCATCTTGTATCTACACTAAAGAGGAAAAATTAATTCTGAATTTTTCCAAATTTTATAAAAATTATATTTAATCATATTTGAGTGAATATGAATGTGAGTACAAATATACCTGTAACTTAACTCAACATAAACAAAAATAAATTTCATACTCGTTAAATATTACATATAAAAATAAATATAAGTTCTTATTTTAAGAAAATAAACATGATAAATATATAGTAAAATTTAAATCCTTATTATTCCTATTTTAAACAGGTAGTATTTATTTTTTATATTTTTTTATTCTTAACTTATTTCCCCTCTTTATTTTTATTTTTATTTTTATTTATTTATTTTATTTATTTTATAAAGTTTTCGTGTTAGGCATCACTATGCAACTTGACATCTCAGCTAAGCTGACACCTCAAGAAACAACAATCATCTGCCATCACATGAAAAAAAAATATTATTTAGAAAAAAGAAAAAAGAAAGAAAATACAAAAATATGGGGGGACTAGACCAAAACTCATATGTTAACACAAACGATACATAGGTAGATTATACCTATTCATAAAGAATTCTAAGAACAGACTAGCTGGGAGTCTATTATACCAATGAAAAGATTCTCTATGAATAAATCCTAAATTAGCCAACTTATCAGCACACGCATTCCCTTCACGAAAAATATGAGTTACCCTAAACCTGATTGTCCCACAAAAATTAAGACAAGTATTCCATCGATTCTGAAGCATCCACAGAACATTAGTCCTAGCAGTAAACGCAGCACAAACCAAGGCAGAATCACATTCAAGCCAGACATTAGTAAGTCCCATTTTTTGAGTTTCCTCCATAGCATGTATAACTCCATAAAACTCAGCAACCAAAGCAGTTTGAACTTCAAGAAACGCTGAAAAAGCACCAATAAATTCTCCCATACTCCCACGAAAAATACCTCCACAAGTAGCAAGACCAGGATACCCCCTAGCAGCCCCATCAGTATTAATTTTGACCCAGCCTGGTGAAGGAAATTCCCATCTAATA
Source organism: Phaseolus vulgaris (assembly GCF_000499845.2). Classification (NCBI taxonomy): domain Eukaryota; kingdom Viridiplantae; phylum Streptophyta; class Magnoliopsida; order Fabales; family Fabaceae; genus Phaseolus; species Phaseolus vulgaris. The sequence goes on along the minus strand of NC_023752.2, from coordinate 38,775,021 downwards.
GGAAGAGGACGAAGAACTTTACCACTACGAGTCTTAATACCGAAAAACTTAATCACGTTGAAGTCCAACATATCATTCTTCATTGAAGCTTTAGACGAATTTCCCACTAGACAAGTTAAATCTTTAATTATCGAAATAGCCTTAGAAACTCCAATCTTATCCTGAAATCTAGCATAATTCCTCATACGCCATATCATCCATATAGAAAAGGTTATCACCGCAAGCTTAATCAATTTAACCAAAGGACTACTATCACTCTTAATAAAAGAAAGTAGATCATCCTTATTAGAGAAATGAGAAGTAAGAAAAATTTGTCGTACCCAACTCCAAATATGCAATGCGTTAGAACATTCAAAAAATAGATGTTGAATAGATTCCTCTTGCTTTTCACAAAGCGAACACATAGAACATATATGCAAACCCTTATTCTGAATATGTTGATCTATAGGAAGTCGCCCATGAAAATTTTTCCAGAGTACTAGAGTTTTGGAAGGCGGAATAGATGAAGACCAAATGAATTTACCCCAACCACCTGGAACTCCTGGTTCCAAGAAAAAAGTCCTAGCCGATTTAAGAGTGAAACGACCAGACTCATTTAGAATCCAATTAGGAATATCCTGTTCCTCTCTAATCATGATATGATTAAAAAAAAGAGGCATCTGCGGTAAAGAGAAGGGAATATTCCAATCACAACCTGTCCAAAATTGAGAGACTGTATCCGGAATGCTAACACCATCAGATAACCCTGCAATATTTGCTAAAGAAGTAGTAGAGCACCATTTATCATTTCAGAAATTAATAAAAGAACCTCTACCAACAGTCCAATAAGTATAGTCAAGTATGGTAGAATAAAATTGCTTAATTCCAGGCCAGAGAGAGGAAGATCTATAAACCATTCGAAATTCATATTTTGATTTAAGAACCCTGGCTTTCAAGAGTAAAGACCAAGGTTTGTCGCTATAAGCAAAGTTCCAAGCAAGCTTAAGAAGATATGCATTATTTTCATGATGAAGATTAATGATATTCAAGCCTCCATCCTCAAGAGGTGAACAAATTTTCCCCCAATTAACGGTAGCAATACCTTTTTTCAGAATATCACCAGTCCAAATAAAATTCCGACACCACTGCTCAACTTGCTTAATAAGTGAAACAGACCACTTATACATATTAAAACTATAAGCTAGAGATCCAGTAATCACTGTATTGACCAGCTGAATTCGACCCATCATGCTAAGAGATTTACCTTTCAAAGATGTTAGCTTCAATTTAACTTTATCAGCCAAAGGTTGAAGAAACCGACACTTTGGAGCACCAACAAAGATAGACACTCCTAAATAATGGAAAGACAAACAATCATGACTACAGAAAAGAATATTTTGAATTTTGGTGACAAATCTTGAAAAATTATCCATGTGAAGAAACTATTCATCTGTATTGAATAGGCTGCACACGTAAAAGCAACCTTAAGTACTTTTTTTTTGGTTACTTTCAGATAAGAAGAAGTTAATTGCACGTATAATGTTGGACACACTTTTGAACATACTTTTTATATGATTCAGAAATTAAATTCTGATTTTGAGAAATGATGTCTAAAGGGGTTGAAATGACAAAGTTGGTGATTCCTCTTATCCATTCTTCAATCAAACAACACCAGTACACTATGGTGGTCCCACTTTAGGTTTCATCCTCATAGACTTTTCTTTTCATGTTTTATTCCATGATTAGTATAGATACATATAAATAATTAAGAATTATGTTTTCTTATATAACTTTTAATGCTGGAATTTTGATTTGAAATCTACTTTTATATAACAGTTATAAATAATGTATGGTTTTATTTATACATATACTAAAACTATTTTATTCTATGTTTACTTAATGTTTTTCTCTGATTTTATTTTTATTAATAAAACATGTATAGATAGAAAGAGAGGAATCATCTTACTTTTTCCTAGTGTGTGTCTACACATACACACATGTTGTTTCAGTCTAATATTATATGGGACCATTTTGATATGTCTAAATTATAAATTAATTTTAAACACAATGACTTTATATGATATTTTTATCCTAACACTTTTTAAATAAAATTTACATTAGTGCTAAACAAATCAAATAAAAAAAAGTTATCTTATCTAATTTGCATAATTTCAAGGAATCAGGTGTCCTTTATGTTTTGAAGATTCAAAGTGGAAGTGTTGCTTTTCATTTGGAGTAGTAGTGTTGCAAATGTCAACACGTGGCTATTCCCCACATGTACATATATATGTTAGTTGCACATGTACCTTTTCCTTTAACTTTAAACACTTTTAAGCTTCAACTTAAATATAATATTTTTATTTTTTAATAATAAATAGTGTTTAAATTTAATTATAATTTTGAAAATTTAAATTAAATATTAAGAAAAAACAAAACTAGTATAGTTTTTTAATTGTTATAAATAATATAAAAGTATCATCTTCACATGCACATGAATATTTGCATCATCTTTAATGAAAGAGGCTTTGGGAGATACTAGATTGTGTGGATTCAATTACTCTTGTTAATATTTTACTCATAAAAAAAATACTAATATGAAAAGTTCATCTTATAGTACCAATAAACTTTTTATATCTTACAAAAGTATGGATTAAATATTACCCAATTTATATTCTTCCTTAAGATTCGAAATTGATTAATACAAAACTTTTTCATATTATTCATAAAGAATTATCTTAAAAAAATTCTTATTTGAATATATTTTAGTATTTCTACCTTTATGATCATAGAGTACTCTGTTACCTATCACAGCATGTGACAAGTTCCTACAAGATATTCCACCCTACCACATGGGAAGTTAGATTAAATTATGCTTCAACAACAACATCACTATTATCATCACAATAATAATAACCATAATAATAATAATTTTATTAATATTATAATAATAATAATAATAATAATAATAATAATAATAATAATGATGATGATGATGATGATGATGATGATAATGGTAGTTGTTGTGGTTGGATTTTTTAAGAAAAATATTGAAAAAAATAACATCAATAAATTATAAGTAAATTAAATTTTAAAATCTACTTTTAATAAAAATCTAAAATTTAAAATATTACTTCTAATCCAAAATTTTAGAACAATAAATTTATAATTTTTTATATTAACTTATTCCTTTCCAACTCAAACTCACACTTAAAATGTTAATAATATTATTTCAACATTAAATCTATTTATATAAAATATTAATTTGGACCAAAATTTGGTAAATCTATCATAATATTGTCATTAACACTACACTACAAGAGTAAAATAAACTAATTATAGAGACCAAAATAATTAATTATTATTGATTAAATTAGAGACCATCTTATAAATTAAAAAAATTATTGATATTTAAAAGAATTTCTATTATTAATAAAAATTTATAAAGTAGTTTCGAAATAGGTATCTAACCATTAACTACTAAAGTTTTATCTATTAATTATTTATATTATAAATTAGTCTTTATTAATTTATTAGAGACTAATTTAAAATCTAAAATATTAGTAACTAAAATCGTGGTAGCTAATTTAGATAGTAATTTAAAAACTATTTTATAATTTTTTTTAATAATAGAAATCACTTTAAATACCAATATCTAAAATAATATCTAATTAATTAATATAATAATTAATTATATTTTATCTTTAAATTTAGTTGTTATTTAATAATTTTATTGATTTTTCGATAAACTTATATATATTATCTTTAATCTTAACTTTTAAAAGATATTTTAAAATTATTCTTGATGAATATTATACCTATTCAAAGGTGCTAAGTGTGTTAGCTGGAGTTGGAACATTGAATGTGGGTGATGGGTATTAGATGATAGGTGTGGATTCAACAAAATAAATATTAATGGTCCACACAGCATGAGTTTGAGGAATATTTTCAACCCTATATAAGAGAATTAGAACATCATTGTCATTTTGTACTATTTGATTTTCAACTATTCAAATTAGAGGCTATATATCTAAAGAACAACCATGCATGCATTTTTATCTTACAAAAAGGAACTTCAATTGATACCTGTTGTCAATTGATATGCTCCTATGTTTATTATATGTGTAGTCACTTCCCATATTATACTAAATTAAGAATGGTACAATTTTCTTTTATTTCATTGTAACTTTTAATATACATTTTTTAAAAATTTATCATATATATAAATAAGAGCTATTGGAAAGTTTATTTTATGATCTTAAATGTTATTAAGAAATTAATATTTAATATTGTGTTTTTATTTTTGAATAAAAATTTTGTATTTTTTTTTTAAATAGAATAATTAATTGAATTATAAAAATTTGACAAATTTTATGAAATTTTGTAGGAAAAAATTTTAGATGGTCTTAACTTTTGATAAAAAGCTCGAATTAACACATGTTACAAAATAAAAATGCCTCAAAATTATGCAAGGAATTTGATGACCATTTCCAAAGGGAGTTGGAGATACCAAAGTTTTAAAAAATCAATCATTTTCTAATAGTTTTTTTTATTGCTTTAGTATTTTTGAGAAATTTTTGTATATTCAAGATTTTTAGTTTAGGATTTAGGTTTACATTTTATGTTTTACCGTTTACGGTTTAGGATTTAGGATTTAGATAGAGTTTTTATCTTTGAGTTTAGAGTTAGAGTTTAGTTGTGACGTTTTTAGTTAGGGCTTATATTTTATGATGTACAGTTTAAGGTTTTAACACCATTTTTTAATTAAAAATAACTTATTTTTTCTTAATTTTATTAAAATTGTCAATTTTTTAACAATTCAATTAATTGTTCAATTTAAAAAATTAAAAACAAAAAAAACTTTTTAAAAAAAATTCAGTACAGTTAAAGTCGTGTTTTAATGGCATAACTTTGTAATTTTTATACAACTGAAGTCGTATATGAGTATGATGACTTTAATGTATAAGATTTACACAAATCATGGATGAAGAGTGTCATACCCGAAACCCCTCAACCCCATTCTTTTTTCCTGTTTTTTTCTCTCTTTCCCTCTCCCTTCTCTTTTCAATTTCTCTCCCATAATTCATCTATTTTAGAATATAATCGCACCACGATGTAGTTAAGGAGTTAAGAAGCATTTCTACCCGATCAAATTTTCAAACAGAGTAAGATCATTTTTATTCTAAAGTTCTCTTGTTCTCTGTTTTTCTCTATGATTTAGTCATCAATCTTGATGGAGACAGTTGAGAAAAGTGTTCCTCTCAACTTGTTTTACCATATACTAAAATTTTGTAATATTTGAATAACTTGCTATAGGTCCCTAAATTTTGGAGTGGTTCCCTGTTTGAATTAGAATTTGCATAAGTGGAATTTTAGGTAAGGGAAGCTAAATTTAATATTTAATAGCACCCTAGGCTAGAAGATCTAAATGTGGAGGGGACATGTTCCCAATATTCAATTTCTCTTGTGTTGTTTGTTTATATATTATTTAAACTTGTAAAAATATTATATTTTGATGATTTAATATTTAAGTGTTGTTTTTTTATGTTAAATAGACTTTTGAATGTTGTAAATCACATTTTAAATGATATTATATGATGAAAATGGTATGAAATTGAATTCATACAAAATTAAGATAATGTATAAACTTGTATGATAATAGTTAGATGTTATTTTATCTGATGTTACGTAAAGTTGTGTTAAATTTTTATAAACCTCTTACAGAAAACTTTTTACAATTTTTTTTCCACAAAAATCGTTTCTTAACAAAAAAATTTCAAAGTACTTCTTCCTCACGACATACATATTTTAGTAATATTTTTTTTTTCAATTCTGACCATTTTGAGAAAAATATTACACCATTTTAGTGATTTTGCCAATGTGAGGCATGCCTTTATAACATTTTGTGTGTGAAGTTTTAACAACTAAAATATATGTCTAGAAACATAATAATGATATAAAAATATAAGGGTGCGCACTCACTGTGTGTGAAAGTATTTTCCACTTTATTTATGTTTCCATATTTATTGTTTGATGTATAAATTATTAGAACTAAAAGATAAAAAACATTATACGCTAGTAACAAAATAATTTAAAAAGTCATCCAATTATTTTTCATAACTGCAGGCAATAATTATCTTACAAAATGATAAACTATTGTATGGTTTTTATTCAAAGTAGTCATGAAAATAAAAGTAAAATAAAACTTGGAATATTAAATAATATTGGTGAGAGCCATTGGTATAAGGTAATGCACCTCAGGTTTTTACCACACTTGGTCAATGGATTAATTTTAATATACCCCTAAAATAAGTTTTTTTTTATTAATGATTATAAAAATTTAGTTAAAATACGATAAAGCAAGTTTAACCCACTATAATATTAAAATAACATTTCAGTCAAAATAAAGGAAGAAAAGAAAAAGTAAATCATCATCATTATTTTTAAATTTTTATTTTGAAAATACAACTTATTAATTTATTTATGAATTTTTTACTTAAAATTTACTTGTTTTTGTGAGTTTATTGTTAACCCAGAGTGATAAATATGATACATTGATTTGACCATCTTTACACATCTGGATGATTTCTCTTTTCATGGTTCATTATTTTACTATCATCAAAATGTAAAGCAAAGATAATATTGAACATTTTTTTTATTTAAATTTTATTTATTTATTTTCTCGACATAATAATCGATTGTGTTAATTTTTTTATTTAAATTTTATTTATTTATTTTTTCGACATAATAATCGATTGTGTTAAGTTTATAATTGATTATCTCAAGTTAGATCAAATCTAAATTTCATCCAATTTCGCCAATAATCGATTATTAATATTGAATAATCGAGTATGTCA